>NC_057812.1:554920256-555220256 GCF_018294505.1 Triticum aestivum | reverse complement strand
GAATTGATACTATGAACTTGAGGTTGTTTCCTCGGAAAGTGTACCGTATGCTCATTACCATTAACATGAAAAGTGACATTGCCTTTGTTGCAATCAATAACAGCCCCTGCAGTATTAAGAAAAGGTCTTCCAAGAATAATAGACATACTATCGTCCTCGGGAATATCAAGAATAACAAAGTCCGTTAAAATAGTAACGTTTGCAACCACAACAGGCACATCCTCACAAATACCGACAGGTATAGCAGTTGATTTATCAGCCATTTGCAAAGATATTTCAGTAGGTGTCAACTTATTCAAGTCAAGTCTACGATATAAAGAGAGAGGCATAACACTAACACCGGCTCCAAGATCACATAAAGCAGTTTTAACATAGTTTCTTTTAATGGAGCATGGTATAGTAGGTACTCCTGGATCTCCAAGTTTCTTTGGTATTCCACCCTTAAAAGTATAATTAGCAAGCATGGTGGAAATTTCAGCTTCTGGTATCTTTCTTTTATTTGTAACAATATCTTTCATGTACTTAGCATAAGGATTCATTTTGAGCATATCAGTCAATCGCATACGCAAAAAGATAGGTCTAATCATTTCAGCAAAGCGCTCAAAATCCTCATCATCCTTTTTCTTGGATGGTTTGGGAGGAAAAGGCATGGGTTTCTGAACCCAAGGCTCTCTTTCTTTACCATGTTTCCTAGCAACAAAGTCTTTCTTATCATAACGTTGATTCTTTGATTGTGGGTTATCAAGATCAACAGCAGGTTCAATTTCTACATCATTATCATTACTAGGTTGAGCATCATTATGAACATCATCATTAACATTTTCATTAGGTTCATGTTCATTGCCAGATTGTGTTTCAGCATCAGACATAGAGATATCATTTGGATTATCAGGTGGTTCAGCAATAGGTTCACTAGAAGTTTGCACAGTTCTATCATTTTTCTTTTTCTTCTTTTTAGAAGAACTAGGTGCATCAATATTATTTCTCTGAGAATCTTGCTCAATTCTCTTAGGGTGGCCTTCAGGATACAAAGGTTCCTGAGTCATTCTACCAGTTCTAGTAGCCACTTTAACAGCATAATCATTTTTCTTACTATTCATCTCATTGAGCAATTCTTTTGAGCTTTAAGTACTTGTTCTACTTGAGTGGTAACCATAGAAGCATGTTTGCTAACAAGTTTAAGTTCACCTCTAATATTAGCCATATAATCACCCAAGTATTTAATCATATCAGCATCTTGTTTTAATTGTCTACCAAAATAAGCATTGAAGTCTTCTTGCTTAAACATAAAATTATCAAACTCATCCAAGCATTGACTAGCAATTTTAGCAGGAGGGATTTCAGCTTTATCATATCTATAGAGAGAATTTACCTTTACTACCTGTGTCGGGTTATCGAGGTCTGGAGGTTCTTCAATAAGTAAAGGATCAAGATCATATGTTTCTTCGGCAGGCGGTAAATTAAGACCATGTATTTCTTCAATAGGAGGTAAATTCTTAACATCTTCAGCTTTAATACCTTTTTCTTTCATAGATTTCTTTGCCTCTTGCATATCTTCGGGACTGAGAAATAGAACACCTCTCTTCTTCGGAGTTGGTTTAGGAATAGGATCATTAATTGGAGCAGGAGCTGGCTCAGGAGGTGCCCAATTATTTTCATTTGTCAACATATTATTCAATAAGATTTCAGCTTCATCCGGTGTTCTTTCCCTGAAAAGAGAACCAGCACAACTATCCAGGTAATCTCTGGAAGCATCGGTTAGTCCATTATAAAAGATATCAAGTATTTCATTTTTCTTAAGAGGATGATCAGGCAAAGCATTAAGTAACTTGAGAAGCCTCCCCCAAGCTTGTGGGAGACTCTCTTCTTTAATTTGCACAAAGTTGTATATTTCCTTTAAAGCAGCTTGTTTCTTATGAGCAGGGAAATATTTAGCAGAGAAGTAGTAAATCATATCCTGGGGACTACGCACACAACCAGGATCAAGAGAATTAAACCATATCTTAGCATCACCCTTTAATGAGAACGGAAATATTTTAAGGATATAAAAGTAGCGAGATCTCTCATCATTAGTGAACAGGGTGGCTATATCATTTAATTTAGTAAGATGTGCCACAACAGTTTCAGATTCATAGCCATGAAAAGGATCAGATTCAACCAAAGTAATTATATCAGGATCAACAGAGAATTCATAATCCTTATCAGTAACACAGATAGGTGAAGTAGCAAAAGCAGGGTCAGGTTTCATCCTAGCATTTAGAGATTGCTTATTCCATTTAGCTAATAACCTTTTGAGTTCATATCTATCTTTGCAAGCTAAAATAGCTAAAGAAGCTTCTTGATCAAATAAATAACCCTCAGGAATAACAAGTGATTCTTCATCATCACTTTCATCATCATAATCAGATTCAATATTTTCAATCTCTCTAGCCCTAGCAAGTCGTTCCTCGAGAAAATCACCAAGTGGCACAGTAGTATCAAGCATAGAAGTAGTTTCATCATAAGTATCATGTATAGCAGAAGTAGCATCATCAATAACATGCGACATATCAGAACGAATAGCAGAAGCAGGTTTAGGTGTCGCAAGCTTACTCATAACAGAAGGTGAATCAAGTGCAGAGCTAGATGGCAGTTCCTTACCTCCCCTCGTAGTTGAGGGATAAATTGTTGTCTTAGCGTCTTTCAAATTCTTCATAGTGTCCAGCAGATATAAATCCCAAGTGACTCAAAGAATAGAGCTATGCTCCCCGGCAACGGCGCCAGAAATTAGTCTTGATAACCCACAAGTATAGGGGATCGCAACAGCTTTCGAGGGTAGAGTATTCAACCCAAATTTATTGATTCGACACAAGGGGAGCCAAAGAATATTCTCAAGTATTAGCAGCTGAGTTGTCAATTCAACCACACCTGGAAACTTAGTATCTGCAGCAAAGTGTTTAGTAGCAAAGTAATATGATAGTGATGGTAACGGTAACAAAAGAGTAATGAAAGCAAAGTAATGTTTTTGGTATTTTGTAGTGATTGTAACAATAGCAACGGGAAAGTAAATAAGCGTAAACCAGTATATGGAAAGCTCGTAGGCATCGGATCAATGATGGATAATTATGCTGGATGCGGTTCATCATGTAACAGTCATAACATAGGGTGACACAGAAGTAGCTCCAATTCATCAATGTAATGTAGGCATGTATTTCGAATATAGTCATACGTGCTTATGGAAAAGAACTTGCATGACATCTTTTATCGTACCCTCCCATGGCAACGGGTTCCTAATGGAAACTAAGGGATATTAAGGCCTCCTTTTAATTGAGAACCGGAACAAAGCATTAGCACATAGTGAACACATGAACTCCTCAAAACTACGGTCATCACTTGTAAGTATCCCGATTATTGTCACTTCGGGGTTAACGTATCATAACACATAATATGTGACTATAGAGTTGCAAGATAGGATCAAGAACTCTCATATATTGATGAAAACATAATAGGTTCAGATCTGAAATCATGGCACTCGGGCCCTAGTGACAAGCATTAAGCATAGCAAAGTCATAGCAACATCAATCTCAGAACATAGTGGATACTAGGGACCAAACCCTAACAAAACTAACTCGATTACATGATAAATCTCATCCAACCCATCACCGTCCAGCAAGCCTACGATGGAATTACTCATGCACGATGGTGAGCATCATGAAATTGGTGATGGAGGATGGTTTATGATGATGACGGCGACGATGAATCCCCCTCTCCGGAGCCCCGAATGGACTCCAGATCAGCCCTCCTGAGAGGTTTTAGGGCTTGGCGGCGGCTCCGTATCGTAAAATGCGATGAAATCTTCTCCCCTTTTTTTCTCCCCCAAAGCAGTTATATAGAGTTGGAGTTGGAGTCAGGAGATCTCCAGGGGGCCCACGAGGTTGGGGGCGCGCCCTAGGCGGGGCGCGCCCCCCACCCTAGTGGCAAGGGTGTGGGCCCCCTGGTCTTCATCTTTGGCGAGGATTTTTTATTATTTATTGTAAGATATTCCGTGGAGTTTCAGGTTAGTCTGAGAACTTTTGTTTTCTACACATAAAATGACATCATGACAATTCTGCTGAAAACAGCATCAGTCAGGGTTAGTTCCATTCAAATCATACAAGTTAGAGTCCAAAACAAGGGCAAAAGTGTTTGGAAAAGTAGATACGACGGAGACGTATCACTGTGACTCTCCTCCCCTCTTGTGAAAAAAAATCTGCATGCATGACTCTCCTCCCCCCACACTCGTCCAATTCGTTATGACCAACAATATTTCCACCCCTTCGCTACCCCGTAATTTACTCCAACAAATATGCCCACGTAGCTGTTACTTAATTGTAGGTGCATTGGGTCACTGACATATGGGCCCAACAGGGGTCTGGCCCACATGTCAGTGACGGAACTGGACCTGCAGTTAAGTCAGTGCAGTTGAGTCCATATCTTATGTAGGTGTGCCATTGCTCGCTATAAATACTGCGCCTCCCACGACATCGCTATGTCCTCCCCCTCACGTTCATGTTCATCGCTATCTCCTCCCCCTCACTCTCACGTTGACCACCATGGCATCGCCCCTCCCAAGCTCGAGGAGCCCCTCGCTGCACCGTGTGGACGGTCACGCGTCGCCGTTCTGTTCCTCGCCGCCACTAGTCGATGAGGACGCGTCGGTGTTTCGCTCCTCGACACTCCGCGACGCGTCGCCGTTCCATTCCTCGCCACCACTAGTCGAGGAGGACGTGTCGGCGTTCCACTCCTCGCCGCGACGTATCGAGGTGGACGCGTCGGCGTTCCCAATCTCGCCAGCACGCGCGCCGAAGGACACGTCGGCTCCCCGCTACGAGGAGAACGCCGCGCTGCCCGCCGAGCCCCCCAGCCTTGAGGAGCTTTGGAAAGAAATGAATGTCGCCTTGTGGGAGGCTTTGCCTCCAGAAGAGCGCGCCAAAATTGAGGTGGAGAAGAAGGCCGAGGAAGAGAAGCGCACCGCGGAACAAGCTGCCTGCGAGGCCTAAGTCGCGTCCAAGAGAGTCAGGCAATTGGATCTTTGGCAGAAGGCTCGTGTGAGGGCTGTGAGGGTGGCGGAGGACGCCCGTGCCGACGCCCTGAGTGCAGTCGGACCCAAGCGCCTCATCTACGCTTGGCGGTACGTGTACCGGGTGCACGCTTCCAGCGAGGAGTGCCTGTTGGCATCGGATCACCACACCAGTGAGATCGCGCTCGCCCGCCGGCAAGCCGCCAATCAACACCTTGCGAGTTGCGAGGCTGAGGAAGAGGCGTTGTGTCGGTGCGCTGGGAAACGGCCGCGCACCAGGGCACTCGTGGCGCGCCGCAAGCGCTCCTGCAAGCGCCGTGGCTTTTAGGAGGAGTATAATTTTTGTTTCGTAAGGCAATCTCATTAGTTTTGGGATGCAAATGATAAATCCCGAACGTTCAGGAATTTTTAGCGTCCTTAATTAAGTATGTAAAAGGGAAAGTTTGGAAACCTTGTGTATTCGTACGCATTTTGCAAGTACGTGCATATAGCACAAACTTTACTATATACTATCGCACTACACGTCTCTCTCGATATATGCTTGCAGACTGTGCTACTCCCTCCATCCAGGTTAATAAGTCATCTTTGGTTGTGCACCATGACCAAGAAGGAGGGAAGACTTATACACCTAGACGGAGGGAGTACTACTATTACTTATGTACTCCCTCCGCCCGGGTTTATTAGGCCTCTCAGCATCACAAGCATGTCCCCTTTTATAAGGCCCCGCGTTGGAAATGCATGCATGCAACCATTTCATTGGTTGTATTGAAAGCTATTATTGTTGGTGCCATGGCTGAAAAGTTAATACACTTCATGTGTGCTTTTTCATTGGCTGCATGCATGTGAGAGAGTGCATTAGGAGTGGAATGGAAGAATTAATGTGAGCAAATTACTATGTGTCTTGGTCTAAGAGAAGTTGTCTTTAGGCCTAATAAACCCGGACGGAGGAAGTACGTGCAAATGCACGTTTTAACATTACGATGCGGTTTTTGTAAAATTAGAAAAACATCACTAGTCAAGCTTGTGAAACGATTCAATGCAAAAAAAAATGCAAAAATGCTCGTTTGATTGTTTACTTTTAGCTTCCTTCTCTGAGGTTATTTGTCTGTCGTACTTTGTACGGAGTATCTCACTGGTTGGAAAGGCATGCAAATTCCCAAACCGTTTCCTACACCATGTGTCGAATTTTTTGCCTAACAAGTTGTGCCATGCAATTGGAATTCCAACTTGAGTACTACTACTAGTAGGAGTACCAGGGGCCAGTTCTTTTAGGCATCTAGATTAGTAATCCCATAACTACTACCTCCGTCCTAGTTTATTGGCCCCCATTGTATTCTGTGTCAAATTTTGATCATAAATTTAACTAATGAAATGTTAGTGCATGTCACATGCACTAGTCCATCCGTCTAGGTGAGTAAGTCATCTTAGGCTGTGCACCATGACCAAGGAGGAGGAGAAAACGAGAAAAAGTAATGTTTATTTGCTAATTAATAGTATTGAATGCAATGAACTAACCACTTCATGTCATGTTTGATATCTCAAGTCATTAAAAGCATGCACACTCTTTATCTCTTATTTGTTGATATGTCAAGAAACAAGAAATGAGGTAGAAGTTAATGCACCGCGCCTAAGTGTTTTTGGATTATTTTGTTTTCGTAAGATGACTTACACAACTAGACGGAGGGATTACAATGGTGAGGAATAAACCAGTTAAATCTTTGGTCAAACTTTAGCTCAAATTAAAATGGTGAGGAATAAACTAGGACGGAGTATTAGTTTAGAAGCCCAAATAAATGAGTGATGCGCCTTATTGTTAGTCTCCACTGTGACTAGTCTTGTGGGAGAAGCTGGGGAAGCCGCCAAACGAACTGGCCCTAGGAGTAGTAGCTAGGGATCAAGTGTGCGAGATGAACCGGAGAAAGTAAATGCAGAGAGATGAAATGCAAAAAAGACGGAGGGATGTGATGGTTGCTTGTCCGTTTATTTTACCAGGCCACTTATTACTGGGAGTGGTTGGGTTTTGTGATATGACGGCTTTACTGCCGCGCCACGAGCGGGGTGAGAGGTGAGACTCCCATGCAGCGCCACCCTCTACACTTGTACTACAGCGGTCGTGGTTTATTAGTCCCGCATTGAATTTGACTGAAGATTTAACTGACAAAATGTTAGTGCATGTCAACAAAAACTATACCGTTGGATTCGTATTTGAACATAGTTTTGAATGATATAATTTTAGGTGACATGCATCAGCATTTATTGTACTATATATAATGTTAGTTCAATTTTTGGTCGTACTAATCTGTAGTAGTATGGTGCGCGTGCGTTGAACCGAAGAGTGAAATGCATTGATCTGGGAGTTGTTTATTTTGACAAAGGATGTGGGGGTCATCTCATGTGTAACGGGTATCGATAGGTTTCTTCAGATATTATTTCATCTCTAGAGCTCACAAACATCCGGGTGAAATAGATAAAAAGGTATCTTTTGCAAACAAAATAAATCACAAAATTTTAGGCTGTAGGGGACGTTGCGCCAGTTGAATATATGACCAAGTTACTACGAGATTTAATCCGAATAAGCACAAAATAAATCATGAATTCTACCACGATTTCAAACAGGAAGGACAGAAACACATACGGTGCAACGGGAGTAGCACCGTTGGCGTTGAGGTTGTTGCCCATGTCCAAACACCACGTAGACATGGTCTTTGAGCACGGTTTGTAGTCGTTGCACGCTCAGGAATTGAAGTTTGTAACTATTTTAGATTAGAATATACTACTCCTCCGGTGCTAGTAGTAGAGCAGAGTCCTACTCTACTACTTTACTCAAGCAAGTTAGGGCATAGCATTGTAGGGAATACCAGTACTGTGATCACTTAAGCAAGTTGTTTGGCATCGACATGACCCTACGCTGCTGGTATGTGTCTCATAAGTCAAGCGGCATGTTGTAGTCATCATCACCTATCCACTTCCCACAGCACATATTCGCTTCTCCATCTTTCTCCGCACATAATCTCGTCCAATCTTCCATCACCGCTAAGGCGCCTCCCCCTCGTCCGAAACCCAAGTACTAACAATGGCAGAACCAAGCAGCGTCCGTCGAAAGAGAGGCTGGAATTCGCGCCCCACAAAGGTAATCAAGCTCATTGTTTCGCGTGTAGACAATCTCAGTACCATGCCGCTCACCACGTGCTCGTCGGGGCTGTACTGTTTACTCAAAGCCCTTAGGCTGGAGCTTTTTAAGCCAGCTCCTTGCTTGCTGATGCCGCCTGATCTTCAGAAACGGCATGTCACGCAGCATAACGATCATAGTGTGGCGAGCATCAACCCCCTTGACTGCGATCCGATCCCCGTCAGCATCAACTACATTAACGGTATGTACTGGGTCGGCATGAACACATCTTGGATGGTGCTCGTCGATGATCGCAGCAGCTGGATGCTCGTGGAGGTCTACACCCGGCGATTGATCCCCCTTCCTTCGATTAACACTGCACTGCTTTGGCACCGCGGCCCAGAATACTCGGAATCTTACAGTAGCCAACATGATACCAAGTTTGATTTGCTCAAGGTTGTAATCTGCCAAGTGCCCACAAGATCTGTGAATTATAAAGACTTCAGGCTAATTGCGTTCTTCAACCGCGGTCTCGCCTATCTGACAGGTCACTGCGGTAAGTGGATAAATCTGCACGTCCAACGCAGGATCATACATCCTCCATGGTTCTCTGATGCCATTGAACACACGGGCTTCATTTATGCCGTCGGCTCCTTCTATGGCTGGACGTATTGCTGGCCTACTCCAGTCATCGCTACAAACGGCTGTTACAGCAGTATGTTACTTTCCTATGATATCATGATGGCTTGCTTATATTACTGTCAACATTTGCTGAAAAAATATTCATGCTCATAACATGTTGTCCTTAAGATTGACTAAATCAAGAGCCCTTTTTTATTTGACTCCAACTTGATATGATGTTGTAGGCCGCCTAGTGTCCCTACCCTTCCTAATCCTAGAACCTTTCAAAGAAAAGCGGCATGGCAGTTGCAAGTGGTTCCTGGCTCGACCAGACGACGGCGAAAGATTGATGATCATTCGCACGTACCGGACGTGTTTTTTCGCGGAATACAATCACACTAACTGCAAGGTCTTTGAGCAGGATCCCAGCTTCTCTTGGCCTTCAGGAATTTTTGACTGGAGGCTGGAAAGTAGCATTGGTACATGCTCTCTGTTTATCGGACTGAATTATCCGATTAACTAGGAGATAACCGACGGCAAGGATCATGATGGCAGCGCGGTTTCGTTCATCAGGCAAAACTGTGTGTACACAGCGTACCATGCGTCTCTGCATGCACCATACCCTGATATGTGCTGCCATGCTCTGGAGCCCAACCTAGGAGAGAGGGTCGCAAGTATTAGACTTTGACCTGCTGGCTGGAGTTTCCGCCGTCAGGCACCCATCTGGTTCAAGCCGTTAGCCAATCTCCACAGCTTAATAAATAGTAATGTCTAACTGAGCCAGTTAGTTAGATGCGTACACTTGGTGTAGTAGGATCTTTATTTAGTTTGATGCATACACTTGTTCTTTTTTGGTAGGCCTTTTGTAATGATGGCTGATGTTTGGTTTGGAAGGGAGAGCTGCGTCTTCACTCTTCTAGCCTGCTTACTGCTTCTGTTGCACCCCAGCCCTAGTTGTTGCTGCTGCTGTTTTCAATGAACAATTAGTAGTATATTTTGTCTGTTGGTTGAATAAATGTGTTGTTAGAACGACAAACACATTTTTTTGGAAGTCGTTGCACGGTTCGATCCTTTAGTGCCCCGTACCATACGTAGCGCAAACTATTTTTTGTACGGAACACATTTTCCACTTGTTGATAACATGCAGCCCACTGATGAAGGCCCAATAGAGAAGCCCATAATTAACTGGAAGGGAGGCTCTCACATGAATCCAGCCCAGGTACATGCTCATGGTCCCCTAAACATAAATAAGTAAATAAATAAATAAATAAAGCTAAATGCTCATGCACCAGTTCTTTGGAAAATAGGTAGCGCAGTATTTCTTTTTGAAGAATACCCAAGCTAGGCCTATTTGTTTTCTACGAATTACTGGGCTGCAAATCTTTCAAGACGAGGAGGGATGCATTCCGGCCTGGCTTAAGAGTATGGTCAATATCTGTTAAAAGTAATATCAAAAGGGGTTGAAAATTCCAAAAAATTATAGCAAATGGGATATAAGTTTCTTTTTTTGTTTTTGTTCTTCACTGATATCTTATACGTATTTCATTGGATTTCACATGACATAGTACTAATTTATTTTTAAATTTGTTTTAGTATGGCTATTAATTTTTGGATTAAGAACATTTCGTTCCCCATCAAAAATTTGCGAATTTTCAAAATTTCCCACATATTTAGCTAATTTTTTGACCCTGGTACTGACCAGAAAATGGCCAGAAATTTTAAAATGGAAAATGGGCTGCAATAAATTCCATATGAATTAGAAAATGAGTAAACATTATAAAAATAATAGCAAATGGGCTATACACGCCACAGATTTCGAGGCTGACTTGTTTATGCAAGGCTTGTCAGTGAGCACACGATTCTAGCAGCTGTGACTGTTGGATGTCCATCTAATGGCCGACGTGCTTCTTCAATCTCTGATCTTCCTGCTCCAGCCGCCTAAAGTAGCACCGGCGAGACTACCGGCTCCTCCTCTTGTGGGCCGCTGTGATGCCGCGCAGGCTTCCCCGGCCCACCCTACTCTCTCCGCTGGCCTGGCCACAGGCAATCAACTGCCTCCTTATTACGCGAAAAAATGATTCCTTCTACTGACATCTGGGGCGCATCGGTTGGGAGGCTGACCTGTGGGCCTACTAAGTTGACGCGTACGCAGGGCTTGTCAACTTAGTCAACAAATGATTCTAGCAGCAGTAACCGTTGGATTTGAATCGAACGGTCCTGCTGCTTCTTCAATCGCTGCTCTTCTTGCACCAGCCGCCCAAACCAGCGTTGGGGAGACCGCCTACTCTTGCCTCTAGTGGCCGGCTGTGCTGCCATTGAGGCCTCATCACCCCCTACTACTCCCACCGCTAGCCAGGCCCGGCGGCGACGGAAGCCTCACACCACAGCCAAACTAGTGAACCCTCGTACTCCTCTCCGCGTGGGCATCCACTGCCGCGTCTTCCCCGGCTCCGCGTCGTCCCCTTCCTAGGCCTCACCGTCATCCACCGCCTTGGTGCTCTCGGCGCGGCGTGGTCAACGCGGTTAACGACATTCCATCGGAAGAGTACTGTACATGGAGAGGCTAACAGCTGGGTCCACGGCCACAGCCTAGTTTTTTTGTGATTTGTGAAGTAAGTCGCGTTGTCAGGCTTGTCGGGCTGTAAATCTTTCAAGATGAGGGGAGCTTTCATTCGGCTGGCCGAGAAAATGGCTCATCAGTAATGAGAAATGGGTTGTACATTTTTAAAACACATCAAACCGCCAATTAGTTTCAAATATCTTTTTTCATTTTGATATTTTAAATTACATTAATTTTTATGCGTGGAGAATTTGTTGGATTTTATATTCATATACATTTATTTTTAAAATCAATTTGAATGTGAGTTGAAATTTCGGGATTAAAAATAGTTCGGACTGCACCGAAATATGCAAAATTTCATATAATTTTTTAACCGTGGCCACAATATGGGCTGTAAAGCTAACAAAAAGAATATGGGCTCCAAAAAAACCTTAATAATTAGAAAATGGGCTGTAAATTATTAGAAATAATGGCAGATGGGATGTATGCTGTTTTCCACAGATTTGAGGCTTTCTTAAAAAAAGGTTGACACACAAGCAGTGACTGTTGGATGGCCATCCAACGGCTGTTGTGCTTCTTCAATCTCTGCTCTTCCTACTCTAGCCTCTCAAACAAGCGCCGGCGGGACTGCCTGCACCCTCCTCCCCAAGGCTGGCTCTGCTGCCGCGCAGGCCTCACCGCCCCACCGTACTCCCCTCGCTGGCCTAGCCATCCCTCTACTCACCCACACCTGCTGTAATTCTCTGGCGACGACAGATGAACAGTAAACCCTCATACAGTCGTACTCCCCTCCGCGTGGGAAACAACTGCCGAGTCTTCCCTGCCTCCGTGTCGTTCCCTTCCTAGGCCTCGCCGTTGTCCACCGCCCTGGTAGTTTCGGCGCGGCCTGGTCAACATGGTCAACGACCGACATGCATCTGAAGTGTCCAGTACATGGAGAGGCCGACAGCTGGTCCACGGCCGCACGCAAGGAAATGCCTCCTTATTACGTGCAAAATAATGATTCCTCCACTTGACATCAGGGACCCACCGAAAGGGCCTCTGTATTTCGCCAAAAAAAGTTACCACCGCTGACAGCTCGGACCCACCAGCTATATCTTCGCACGCAAGGAAGTGCCTCCTTATTACGCACAAAAAAATGAATACTCCCCCTGTTAGCTGGGACCCAGTATAGTGGCAGGCTGACTTGTGGGCCTACTAAGTTGACGGGGACGGAGGGCTTTGTCAACTTAGTCAATATGCACGATTCTAGCTCTAGTGACCGTACGATGTCCATCCAACGGCCGTAGTGCTTCTTGAACCTCTGGTCTTCTTGCTCCAGCCGCCCAAACCAGCGCCGGTCATGCCTCGTGCTCCTGCCTCCCGTGGCCGGCTGCGATGCGGCGGAGGCCTCACCGCCCCCTACTACTCCCACCGCTGGCCAAGCCATCCGTCTACTCACCCACACCCCCTGTTATTCTGCGGCGACGACAGCCTCACACCACAGCGAAACAGTGAACCCTCGTACTCCTATACGCGTGGGCATCCACTGCTGCATCTTCCCTGGCTCCACGTTGTCCCCTTCCTAGGCCTCGCCATTGTCCACCGTCCTGGTGCTCTCGGCGTGGCGTGGTCAATGTGGTCAAGGAATAGCTTCCATCAGATGTGGACTGTATGTGGAGAGGCTGATAGCTGGGTCCACGGCCAGGGCTCATGTACATGGCTGGGTCAGAACGGAGAAATAGTGTCGTCGTCGTGTTCATGGGGAGGCAACGGAATGCGTCGTGTTCATGGGGAGGCAACGGAATGCATCGTGTTCATGGGGAGGCAATGGAATGCGTCGTGTTCATCGAGAGGCAATAGAATGCGTGGGAGACAACCGTCTGGGTCGGAATGGAATGCGTGGTCATGTTCATCGGGAGGGCTTGGACGTAACAGGCAATGGAAACGAGGCCTGGCGTACCGTAAAACGGAGGAAACGGACCTCCTACATTTGGAATGGGGTCCTATTGATCGGGAGGGGTGTGGTGTACCACAAAACAGAGGAAACGGACCTCCTACGGTCGAAACGGGGGTCCTGTTGACCGGGAGGGGTGTGGTGTACCACAACACGGACGAAACGGACCTCCTACGGTCGAAACGGGGGTCCTGTTGATCGAGAAGGGGTGTGGTGTACCGCAAAACGGACGAAACGGACCTCCTACAGTAGAAATGGGGGTCCTGTTCATCGAGAGGGGTGTGGTGTACCGCAAAACGGGACTCCACAGGATACTGTTCATCTCCACCATCGACCTCCTCCATCCTCCACGGGCTACCGTCGACCTCCTCCAGCCACCACGGGCTCCTGTTCATCCAGCCTCCACTGCACGCTACTCCACCGGCTACTGTTCAACCAACCTTCCACGGGCACCCCTCCACCGTCTACTGTTCATCCAGCCCTCCACACCACGGGGGTCCTGTTCAACTACCCCTCCACGGGCACCCCTCCATCTCTACTGTTCATCCAGCCCTCCACACCACGGGGTCCTGTTCATCCAGAGGCAACACCACCGCTCACTGTTCATCCACCCCCCCCCCCCCCCCCCGCAACGCTCACTATTCATCCAATTGATCGGCTTCAGTTGGCCATCGATCGATCACTCGGGTTCAGTAACGCTTAGGCTGCAGTGCAATCGCTCGGGTTCAGTTAGAGCCCAACGCCTCGCTCGGGTTCAGTTAGAGCCAACGCCTCACACACACGCGTGTATGTGTACGAGAGAAACGCGCATCGATCGGCCCCCGACCTCCCATCGTAACCGGGAACTCCCCGAAATTTTCCTCCCCTCGCTTCTACCATGGTTTTTACTGTCATGGACGGACCAAAGAATGTCATGCAGCTGCGTCTCCGGCCCGCCCAGGACGAAAAGCCCATTTTCTGTCATGATTTTTTGTCATAGAAGTAGGAGCCCACCACATCTATGATGATACCAGGTTTTGTCACAATTATCTTCATAGAAGTGTCATATGTATGACAGGAAAAAAATTCGTTCGGCCCAAAATGTCACGGATGTGTCTTATTTTAAGCACAAGAGCAAGGAGTTCATCATCAACACACCATTTGTTACTTCTTGGAGAGTGGTGTCTCCTAGATTGGCTAGGTGTCACTTGGGAGCCTCCGGCAATATTGTGGAGTTGAACCAAGGAGTTTGTAAGGGCAAGGAGATCGCCTACTTCGTGAAGATCTACCCTAGTGAGGCAAGTCCTTCGTGGACGACGGCCATGGTGGGATAGACAAGGTTGCTTCTTCGTGGACCCTTCGTGGGTGGAGCCCTCCGTGGACTCACGCAACCGTTACCCTTCGTGGGTTAAAGTCTCCATCAATGTGGATGTACGATAGCACCACCTATCGGAACCACACCAAAAATCTCTGTGTCTACATTGTGTTTGCTCCCTCAAACTCATCCCTTTACCTTCATATGCAATTGTTTTACATTCCGCTGCTATACTCTTAGAATTGCATGTGTAGGTTGATTGCTTGACTTGTGCTATGTTGCTAAAATCTGCCAAGAACTAAATTGGGAAAAGGCTAGATTTTTATTTGGTCAAGTAGTCTAATCACCCCCCTCTAGACATACTTCCAATCCTACAAGTAGTATCAGAGCTTTGGTCTCCATTTGCTTTGATTTCCATAGCTTTTGGTGGTCATAGCCTTGGTTTCACAACCTAGGAGAGTATGGCGTCTAGCAAGGGAAATTACCACTATAGAGGTCGTTACTTTGATGGTACAAATTTCTCTAGTTGGAAGCATACGATGAAAATGCATATTCTTGGACATAACCCCGTCATTTAGGCTATTATGTGTATTGGCTTGCAAAGTGAATTCTTTGATGGGAGAGAACCAAACCGTGAAGCTACCGCAGAAGAGTTGAAGATGCTACAATACAATGCTCAAGCTTGTGATATTCTCTTCAACAGATTGTGCCCTGAAGAATTCAACAAAATCAGCCATCTTGAGAATGCAAAGGAAATTTGGGATACTTTGATTGATATGCATGAAGGTACCGACTCCATCAAGGCATCCAAATTGGATGTGCTTCAAAGTCAATTTGAAAAGTTCAAAATGAAGGATGGTGAAGGTGTCGCTGAAATGTATTCTAGGCTTGCTCTCATCACAAATGAGATTGCCGGCTTAGGAAGTGAAGAGATGACCGACAAATTCATCATCAAGAAGATCCTAAGAGCCTTGGATGGAAAATATGATACCGTGTGCACATTGATCCAAATGATGCCCAATTACAAAGATCTCAAGCCAATGAAAGTCATTGGAAGAATTGTTGCTCATGAGATGTCACTCAAGGATAAGGAAGAGCTTCACAACAAGTCAAGTGGTGCTTACAAAGCCTCATGTGATGCTCCCACATCATCAAGTGAGAAACAAACCTTTAATGAAGAATTGAGCCTAATGGTAAAGAACTTCAACAAGTTCTACAAGAGTATAAGCAAAGAAAGAAGTTCCAAGTCAAGGTCCTACAATGACAAAATATCTTCTAGTTGTGAGCGTAATTGCTACAATTGTGGAAGACCCGGACACTATTCCAATGAGTGTACGGCTCCCTACAAAAGAAGCAAAGATTCTCCTAAAAGAAGAAGTAGAAGAGAAGAATCACCACCAAGAGAAAGGAGGAGTAGAGATGATCGTTATGAATGAAAACCCTCTCGGAGAAGCAAGGATTTGGAAAGGAGAGAATAGTCATCAAGGAGCTACACAAAAAGAAGACATCAAGCTCATGTTGGTGAATGGGTATCCGGCTCCTACTCCGACAATCACTCCAAAAGAAGTTATTACTCTGACTCCGAATATACTCAAGATGAAGGTGTTGCCGGTCTAGCACTTGTGTCAACCAACTCCTACGACATATTTGACTCACCAAATGAAGGAAATGGAAGGTGCTTCATGGCCAAAGGTCCAAAGGTAAGACATCCCGAGTATCTTGATTTCAATAGTGATGAAGATGATTTGCTAGGTGAAGATGATTTCTTGTTGACAACTCTAGTGATGAAAACTATGATGAAACGTCAATTAATCATGATAATCAAGATAAAACGAATGATGATGATAAGAAGGAGATTGAGCATCTAACTAAAGAACTAAACACTCTTAAGTTAGCTCATGAAACTACCTTGGCAAATCACCGAGAACTTTTAAAGACTCATGATAAGATACGCTTTGAAAAGCTCAACCTTGAGCAAGATCATGAGTTTTTAAAGGCAATCAATGATGATCTTCTCAATAAAATTTCTTCTTACATTGCCAAGCATTTACTCTTGTCTACTTACATGCCACAAGTTAAATCTAGCAACAAGAGCAAGAAAGATTCTCCATCTAGTAGTAACAACAATCATGCTAAATCCAATATTGTTGCTTCTAGTAGTTCTCTTGATTCCACTAATGTTTCTCTTAGCCAAGTTACACTTGAGCAAGAAAATAGCTTATGGAAGGGAATTATAGAGAAAGGTGTTTACAAGAGCCTTGCCGGGAGTAAGCAATTTGAGGAAATTGTACCCAAGCAAGGAAGACACCAGAGGAATCAAGGTGTTGGTTTTGAATGAAAGTTCAATGCCAATGGAGTTGAGTGGGAAGAAGATCAATACCCCAGGACAAAGTTTGTTCCTCAACAAGATAAGTATGATCCTACTTCTTTCAAAGGGACACAAGCTCAAGATGATCTTCCACCACAAGACCACAAGCAAAAAAGGCAAGGACAAGCTTGAAGAGGAAATTGATGCATTTGAAGAAGCACCCAAGCCCTTGGTCAAGTGTGTTCCCAAGATCACATCAAGTTCTACTTCATCAAGTACAACTACAACTCCAAGGGTTCCCATCAAGATGGTGTGGATCTAGAAGAAGAAGAATTAGAGAGTTCTTGAGGGTGACTCCGCCAACATACTTCACTCTTATCATTTTGGCAAGGACACGTGCAAACAACTTCCGTATCTTGCACTAGTTCAAGGAGTCGCAAACCCTCTTGTTGGTAAGAAAAGGGACAAGGTAACCTAATGCTTTCATGGACATCATCTTGTGTATGCATCACTCTATGTCTATGGATATCCTTGTTTGTTCCTTGTGGGACTAACCCGTGTAGGTATTGAAAGTGCAACTCACTCCAAAGGATTGCTCCAAATGATCTACATCAACATTGAGCATCTACATCTTCAACACCTACATGAAGTCATCATCGGCAAAACCCAAGGTTAGTTTATCCCTCTTAGGGTGATATCACATCTAGGGTGATCTTTACTCTAACAAATTGAGCTAAATCAACTCTAATGGTGTGAACACAACAATGCTTTATGTAAAAGTGGTAACCCCACTTGTGCTTAAACGATAAGTATGACCTATGATCAAATGTTGTCATTTGACTCCTAAGTCAATATACTCATATATAGATGACCTAGTCATCGCCAAATTGCTTGATAGATGGTAGAGTGTTTGTGCATGCTTTGTCACATATTTCATTTGCCATTTTGTTGTGTAGCATGTTGGTTGCATATTTTACTCATTCGAGGACATCCATTTGTTGTTTTGATTGTTTGGCTCTTTTTCTTTTGCCAAATGGATGGACAAGAATGCCTAAGAACTCTCTCTAGCTATCTATGCTTTCCTCGTCTCAAACTCTATTCATGCTACATCACAAAGTTTGATCAAGTCAGATTCAAACCACTCTATGTGAGGAGCACACGGAGTTCCCGATTCGTGATAGACTTAAACCTCCAAAACCTCTTTGTGCATCTCGGTCTGACCGATTCATCCGTTTTGGTCTACCGAGTCACTAAGTTGATCTAGGGTTTTCAATCTCGGTGCAACCGATTAGAGCCTTTCGGTCACACCGAGTTGCAGTAACTGCTTGCAGTTTTGCATCTCGGTGCCACCGAGTCGTTCCACTCGGTCACACCGACAGGGTCAGGTTATATATACCGACGGGCCAAAATTTGGAAAAAATTTCGAACCTCCTCGCTCACCCATAACCTAATCTGCCTCCTCGGGTCTCTGGATCGTCCTGTCATCGCCAGCGACCTCCCGCCGCTGGTCTCCGCCGCCGTCAACAGAAATCTTCACCGCCGTTGCCGCCATAGCAACTTCGTGGCCGAACTAGGGTACGAACTTGATCATTGTGCTAATCCTTAAATCTGATTCTTAGCACATTGCTTTGCCATGATCTTTGCCATGATTTGACATCATCCTGTCCGGCGAAAACATCCCGTAGATTAGTTTTGATTTGAAAATTTAGGGTTAGGTCTCCGCCAAATTCATCTCGGACCGATCGAGTTGTAGAAATCGGTCTCACTGATTAGGCCAGAGCACACGCGTTTTCGGTCTGATCGAAAATTGCAAACCGGTGTAACCGAGTTCGAATCTTTGTGAAACCATAACATTCTCGGTACCACCGAACTGTAACTCGGTCTGAACCAAGTTCACAAGTTTAGGTTCCGAAAGCTGCTTCGGTATCACCGAGTTCACAAATTGGTAGATCCGAAATGCTTTCTGTGAAGAACTAAAACTAAGGTTTTAAGTCATCCTTTTTGCAAAACTTCTGTACTTTGTGATGCTCATCTACTCTACCTTATCTATAACCTATTCACAAGGTCTACTATCAGAATATTTGCAGAGATGTCTGATCAAAGTGATAGTTAGAACAGGTCTGAGCAACAGGTGTAGATGAGTGAGTGTTCAGATCCCTCTAGCAGCTATGATGAAGGTAGCAGGAGCACACTAAGTAATCTGCCAAAGGCTACCACCAGGACAAGGAAGAAGAGAACTTCTGACTCGGAGGATGAAGATTATGTGGCTGTTCAAGATGAAGCCACTTCAAAGAAGAAGGTGATTAATAAAGAGTATGGCACAGCTGCTGCAATAAGCCTGGTCTGAAAACTAAGATGCCAGCAAGAAGACATCCCATGTCAAAAGTCAGAATATCAACTGCTGAAGCTTCAAAATCAGCTGTTGAAGAAGCTAAAAAGGGGAATAAGAGGAAGGATTGGGTTAAGAAAACAATGGCCAGAGTCATTGGAGAGCCCTCCATGATGCAAGATCCTTCAGAAGAAGAGGAAGAGGAAGAGGATGGTGCACTAGCACCCAAAGCACAAAAGCTTATGGGAGATGCAATCAAAGCAGGGGCTACTCCATCAAAGCCCAAAGCTGCTCCCAACGCTGCTGCTCCAGCTCCAAAGCCAAAACCCAAGAGGAGCACTAGGAACATACCTGCAGAATAGAAGAACAAGGCCCCAGTGCTTCAAGCTGCTGAAGAAGAAGAAGATGATTTTGTTGTGTTGAGCAAGCTGAAGCCAAAGATCCCTGACCACACTGATGCACACCCAGTTGCAGAGAACATGAAAATCAGGAAGGATGTAGGATTGAGACTATCGAGACAGTCTGATCCATATGCTATCAGGAGGAGGACTGCCGTGGACTACAGGTTTCACACTAAGGAACATCAGGACTTCTATGAGACTATTCTGCTTGACAAAAAGCCTATTGTGTGTGATATGAGATGGGTTGACTGGGAATTCATCAAGGAGAATGAGGATCACTTCCATGGAGTGCTTGATAGCTTTAAGGCATGTGGAGTGGATACCTTTATTGCCCAAAAGCTCACCAAGTGGAATGGTGAGCTCATCATGCAGTTTTACTCCACTGCCCACTTCTATCCAGATGGAAGGATTGTATGGATGTCTGAGGGTACTAGGTACCAATCCACAGTTGATGAGTAATGCTCCTGAGGAACATGAGGATGACTTGGACATTTATGCAAACAAGAAGAAAGACCACAACACTATGGCCAACATGTACAAGGAGATCCCAGATGCTGCCTTGGATACACATAAGTTTGGATCTGTCCATTACCTGTTGTCTGGTCTGCCAACAATCAACTGGATATTAAGGCACACACTGCTACCCAAGTCAGGTGATCACAAGATGATCAGAGGACATGCCATCAACTTACTGCACATATTTGATGTCCCACAGAAGTTCAAGGTTATGAGCTTGATTGTTGAGACAATCAAGAGGACTGCTGCTGATCAGAAGAGAAGTTGTGGGTATGCTCCACACATTCAGGAGCTCATTATCTCAAAGATGGGCACAGGCACATATCTTTTCGACAAGGAGTACCTGCACATCTATCCTGAATTTGAAGATAATACAATAGTATGGATGAAAATGAACCATCTTCAGCTCAAGCACGTGAAAAGAGAGAGAAGGCTAAGGCAGAGAAGGTTGCAAAGATGCCAACATCAGAGGAGGCATCTCAGGTGTTCTTGAAAAGCAAGCAAGACCAGCTTGGATATCTGATCCAATCCACCCTAAGGATTGAGAAGGGCTTGGCCACCCTGACCAAGAACCAGGAGAGTCTGGAAAGGATCATTGAGCGGAAATTCTATGACCTTGATGTCAAGGTGACAGAGATCCAAACTGCAGTTGAGCAACTTCAGGAGGAAGCAGAGGAGAAGAAGGGCAAGTCTACCACAGATGCTTTTGCCAGAGTGCCCAGAGGACAGAGATCTACTGCAGTGCCAGTGACAGACACTAGAGCTACAACCTCAGCACCAGCAGCTACAGCTCTAGTTCCACCTCCAGCAGCTACTCCACCAGCTCCATCTACATCATCATAAGCTTTCATTCTTGGAGTTCTCTTGACACCTCCCACCAAAGATCAAGCCTGAGAGTCATTTAGCACTATGAATTTTTGAACTTTTTGGTAACTTGTTGCCAAATGGGGAGAAAAATGTATAGATCATAGGCTTCGAGAGAGAGAGAGAGAGAGTGTGTGTGTGTGTGTTGGTTTTTATCTCTCTTTGCACTTATTTGGTTTGTTTGATACTTTATTGTGTACTTGTGTGAGCTACTTGTGAGATACTTGTTTGATCTTGTGTTTGATCATATGCTACCCTTAATTCTTGTTGGATGATATTATTTCTTATATCCTAGATGATCATTCACTTGTTTTGGTGATGAGTGCATACTTTAACTTCTATCATTTTGAGCGCTCCAC
The DNA here is from genome assembly GCF_018294505.1 of Triticum aestivum. Taxonomy (NCBI): domain Eukaryota; kingdom Viridiplantae; phylum Streptophyta; class Magnoliopsida; order Poales; family Poaceae; genus Triticum; species Triticum aestivum. The sequence continues at coordinate 555,198,921 of NC_057812.1, read as the reverse complement.
CAAGATGTATGTGACATGGAAGAGTAACCCATGATCCTAATCGATTGTGCATTTCCATTCAAAAGAAAATTTTAAATAATGCACAAATTTAGGGGGGGCTCTTGCTTATCACATACTTCTCAAAGCGACGATGTTTTTCAAATACTATTTATCATTTGTCGAAGCTTTGATCTATATGTTTTCATCAATTAACAAAAAGGGGAAGATTGAAAGTGCAACTATCCTTGGGTGGTTTTGGTAATTCCTAACAACATATAGCTCATTGAGCTAATGCTATTCCAAGATGAGTATTTCAGGAAAGCTCAATGGTTGGCATGGCATGGATTATAAAGTGGACCCTTCAAAATGCTAAGGATAAAAGATTGGCTCAAGCTCAAAGCACAAGACTCTACATTTTCTATTTTAGTGATCCAAGATCACATTGAGTCTATAGGAAAAGCCAATACTATTAAGAAGGGATGAGGTGTTGCTTAATGAGGTGCTTGCTCAAAATGCTTAGTGATATGCTCCGAAACCCTCCACTACTTTCTCATATCCACATATGTCCCACACTAAATATCCAACTCGGCCCCACCGATTCTTTCTATCAGGCGCCACCGAGTTCAGTTGACATAGCCACTACCAAAAACCCTAGTCTTTTCGGTCTCACCGATAGGGATCTCGGTCTCACCGAGATGGGATTTTAATCTCTCTATTTCCCTTCGTAACATTTTGGTCAAACCGACATGAGCGATCGGTCCCATCAAGATTGCAATGCAAACACTCTATTTCCTTTTCGTAACGTTTCGATCCAACCGAGATGAGCGAATCGGTCCCACCGAGTTTGCCTGACCATCTCTCTGTTTGTCTATTACCAAAATTGGTCCCACCGAGTTTGTGTAATCGGTCTCACCGAGATTACGTTATGCCCTAACCCTAATGAAATCGGTCCCACCGAGTTGACATGTCGGTCCCACCGAAACACCTAACGGTCACATTATGAACCAAATCGGTCTGACCAAGTTCTCTGAATCGGTCCCACCGAGTTTGGTGATGCCACGACCGGTTTTCCGAGTAATAAATTTTCCAGAAAAGACCGTTGTGCTCATCAGCCCCAGGATTACTGTTAGCTAATGAGGCTCCAACTTGATACAGAAATTCCAAGCAAAAATACAAAATATGTAGTACAAGACCATTCTGGCCTGTGAGTACAACAAATGGTTTCTAGTGGTTGATGGAGGAAGCGGGTTGTGAAACATCAGTGTCTATGGGACTCCATTTCCCACGGGAATAGCTGACCAGGTTAATTCCTATCTTCGCGAGGCTGCTATCTCCATTGAGTGGGCTCCGGGGCTGGCATCGCGTTGCTCCTCTCCGTGCAAGAAAATCTGGCCAAGACAATAGCCAGGGACAAGCCAATGAGTACTTTGAATGTACTCGCAAACATTATGAACACAGGTATAATATAACAATGATGTGCTGAAAATATTTTATGCTCATGAAGTCAGTCACAAAAGATAAATGAAACTCTGATGCGTGCAAGCAAGTTATTTATAAAAATGCAATAACATGATAGTATAAAAAATTATGAAACAAATAACAAGCAATGCCACAGTCGGGTGTCTTAGCGACACCACATAAAGGGCTTTAAAAGAAATGCCAGAGTCGGGCGTCTGAGCAACACCACATAAAGGGCTTTAAAAGAAATGCCATAGTCGGGCGTCTAAGCGACACCACATAAAGGGCTTTTAAAAGAAATGCCACAGTCGGGCGTCTGAGCGACACCACATAAAGGGCTTTTAAAAGAAATGCCACAGTCGGGCGTCTGAGCGACACCACATAAAGGGCTTTTAAAAGAAATGCCACAGTCGGGCGTCTTAGCGACACCACATAAAGGGCTTTAAAACAAATGCCACAGTCGGGCGTCTGAGCGACACCACATAAAGGGCTTTTAAAAGAAATGCCATAGTCGGGCGTCTGAGCGACACCACATAAAGGGCTTTAAAAGAAATGCCACAGTCGGGCATCTGAGCGACACCACATAAAGGGCTTTTAAAAGAAATGCCACAGTCGGGCCTCTGAGCGACACCACATAAAGGGCTTTAAAAGAAATGCCACAGTCGGGCGTCTGAGCGACACCACATAAAGGGCTTTAAAAGAAATGCCACAGTCGGGCGTCTGAGCGACACCACATAAAGGGCTTTTAAAAGAAATGCCACAGTCGGGCGTCTGAGCGACACCACATAAAGGGCTTTAAAAGAAACAATCATAGTGAATATCCCGGAGGTAGAACCATCCCAGAGATACTTGATAATAACAATAATATCACGGGTTAGTCAACAATAATAATAATCATAGTTCTCACAAGTCACAAGAAGTAATTCCATTTTTGATTAACAGTTTCACCTCCGAAGACCGACACGAAGACCGACACCTGACCCATCCCAAACTGAAATCCTTAACCATGGACACGGCTATTCGAATAGGTTTATTCTCTGCAGAGGGTGTACTCTTTACCCACGAGTAACGGATTTCTTTAGCCCATCGGGACTAATTCCGTCTACGGTCTTTTTGTTGAAAACCAAATAACTTGCACACACCAGCTTATCTCACACGTGTCTGGAATCACCCATGACACCTGTTAAGCAAACTCTAAGTGGGGAGGCTACAACCTCGCGTAGCATGGGATCAAATTTATATCGCGCGCTCTAAGGGGTGGCCTCCCCTCTCGGTCCCAACCAGAAACACCCATGCCCCCGGACCAGGTGGCCTGCCTACCATCTACAACCGGTATCTTCCACCATGTCCTCTCTGTACGGTGTGTGCTGGAAAGAGGTTGACAACTTACTGAACCGTACTCTACTTGCTGTAGAGACGAGTGGTAGTACGAAACAAGTATGGGGGGTTACTGGAACAAGACTCGATCTACGGTCGACTCAGGAGGTTCAAGTATTCCCTGCATGATTAGTATAACGAAAATATTTCATCCAACAGAGTCACTTCTCATATCACCTTACCATGCCATACCAGACATAACCGTCTCGACGGAGACCGGCGACAAACTCATGCCTACCCAAGGCAGAGGTTTTCCCGGGTTCCTGCCGGTATGCATGCAAGGCATATGAGGGTGATTATCATCACAAGTGTGTCCATTTCCAACAGCATGGAAATCAACAACATGCACCCATGCATATGAGCATATCACATGAAATAACAAGTCCTTCGAAATGCGGTGGTGTTATAAATGCATCAACGATCACACCAAAAATATTATGCCGGGATTCAGAATGCTTGCCTTCGATGTTGTGGAGGGGTGAGGTGCTGTCCAAAACTTTTGAAAGCTTCTTCTTTCTCCCCAAAATCCTATTTAAGAATATATTTGAATTAACACACATCTCAAAAACGTACAAAAAAGTTGTTTGAAAAATTTTCAAATAAATCTTAAAATAAACTAGACCAAATTTGAGGAAGGCAGGAAAAAGAATCAACTCATTTGGAGTTGTATTTAAAAAGTTATAGCCAGTCAAAGATTTGGTCAAATCTGTTTTTTTAAATAAAACAGAAAAGAAAACGTTTCAGACGAGAATACGTTTTCGGAGCGGAGGAAACGTACTTTGCGATTTCACGTCTTCACTTAAGTCACGTGGTGGCGGGGCTGGGTCACTGACAGTGGGTCCAGGGGGCCCACTAGTCATGTTTGACCAGTCGCCCTCCCTCCCCTTCCTCTGGCCGAACAGAGCCGGGAGCTCCGACGAGGTTCGCCGACGAATGGCGGCACCGTTCGGGAAACGGAGGCCATCTGCGGGTTCAGGGGATCGGGACGGTCACTCCGGTGGTCGATACGGTCTCTGGGGTGGACGGAGCTACCGGCGGCGAGCTTCACAGCGGACGGTGGTCGTCGGCCAAAGTGGTTTTTCTCCCGTAGTGAGTCCCGATCAAAATCGAGCAAGGGGATGGATTCACGAGGTGGAGAGGAAGCTCCTGGTGAAGAGAGTGGGGAGGGGGAGGCTTAGGTGGCGCCGGAATGGTCGAGATAGCGGCGGCGGCTGGAGTTGCCGGAGATGAGGAAGACGGCCTCCTCGGGTCGATTGGCTGCCATGGGGGAACTGGAGGAGTGTACTGAGGCCGCCTGTGAACGGAACGTGCTCGGGGCCTCCTTAAATAGGCGCTCGGGGTCGGTTCCGACAGTGGCCGCGAATAAGGTCGCCGGCGACCGTCTTACTATGCTGCAGAGCAACGTGGCGGTGGCTGGGGATGACGGCAGGAGCTAGCGGACGGGAGGGCACTGCTCCAGGGGTGAGCTGGCGAGCGGAGGTGGCTTTGGCGGCGCCGACATGGGCAGAGGCTGTCGGGCAGCGGCGGCGGCTAGCTCTTGGCTTGCCGGGTGTGGCGAGGAGCAGCTTGGCGCGTAGTGGTGAGAAGGGGAGCGCGTGGCGTGGTGCTGCAGAGCGGGCCAAAGCCAGGGGGGCCAGCGTGTCGGCTCGGGCGCGCGGCTGCAATTGGCGCGCTCTGGGCGCATCCAGTGCATGCACAGAAGGTGTTTGATGAAATGCTAGGGTGGCCAAAACTGCTAGGGATCAAGTGCAAATCCACAGGTCTGGGTTGGAGACCATTAGTAGGCTACTGGACAACATGGTTTGGACAGATGGACAAGTTCATCACACAAACCTATAATCATGCCAAAACTGATCATGCCCATAAGGTGTTTGACAAAATGCTAAGGGCACTTAGGCAGGTCTTGGAGTGGTCAAAAACTCCAGATGGAAGTCTCTTTAGATGCAAGAGAGAGTGGTGAGGTTAGTTGGCCAAAAGCAGAAACTTGCTAGTGTAATTTTAGCAGAATTTCAATTCTGGACAGGGAATAAATAGCATTATTTCATGAACCAAAAATGATCCAAAAGGTGCATGCTCCTGGACTTAAGGTTTTAACATGGGGGACTACAAGTAGGAGAAATAATCAAGGGTTAAAGAGCAAGTAAAAACATGGTTGCTGTACAAACCATCAAGTTGGTCCAAAATGAAGATGAGGTTGATTCACTCAAAATTTTCAAAGAACAAAAATAGGTTTTTGCACAAAGTGGAATAATAGGCTCCTACTGACCTCCCTTAATTTTGGTAGAAGTTTTAAAGAAATATTTAAATAGGTTGTAGTGTAAAATTGCTCACTGGACCAGAGAACAAAATTTGCTATAGAGCTCAAAATATTTCATGAATGAAATATATTTTTGCATAAAAGTGATTTAAAAACATCACATGACATCTCCAAATTTTGGTTGGAATTTTAAGTGAATTTATCAAATGGTTGTAGTTCAAATATGGCCATTTAACCTTGAAAAACCATTTTTCAAGAAAATAAAGATCAAGCAATTAAATTAGTTAATTAGTTATACTGGTAAAAGGAAAGTTTTTCTTGAGAGGTTAAACAAGTCCAATAACATATTTGAATAGTTTTCTCTCTGGGAAAAACTCATCATCACAGGGAAGGAAATGATTTAAAAAAATTAAAATGGAGCTCAGAAATCCAAAGTTTTAATCCCTGAAAATTTTTAATTCATTAAAACAAGGTCAAATTTTTGGGGTGTCACAGGTGATTTGTGTGTAATGGATAGATTTTGTGTGGAGGCTATAAATACCCCTCCACCCACTCTTCATTCATGGAGAGAGCCATCAGAACATGCCTACTCTTCCAATACATATTTTCTAAGAGAGAACCACCTACACTTGTGTTGACGTCAAGATATTCCATTCCAACCACATAAATCTTGATCTCTAGCCTTCCCCAAGTTGCTTTCCACTCAAATCTTCTTTCTACCAAATCCAATCCTATGAGAGAGAGTTGAGTGTTGGGGAGACTATCATTTTAAGCACAAGAGCAAGGAGTTCATCATCAACACACCATTTGTTACTTCTTGGAGAGTGGTGTCTCCTAGATTGGCTAGGTGTCACTTGGGAGCCTCCGAGAAGATTGTGGAGTTGAACCAAGGAGTTTGTAAGGGCAAGGAGATCGCCTACTTCGTGAAGATCTACCCTAGTGAGGCAATTCCTTTGTGGGCGACCACCATGGTGGGATAGACAAGGTTGCTTCTTCGTGGACCCTTCGTGGGTGGAGCCCTCCGTGAACTAGTGCAACCGTTACCCTTCGTGGGTTGAAGTCTCCATGAACGTGGATGTACGATAGCACCACCTATCAGAACCACGCCCAAAATCTCAGTGTATACATTGTGTTTGCTCCCTCAAACTCATCCCTTTACCTTCATATGCAATTGTTTTACATTCAGCTGCTATACTCTTAGAATTGCATGTGTAGGTTGATTGCTTGACTTGTGCTATGTTGCTAAAACCTGCCAAGAACTAAAATTGGGAAAAGGCTAGATTTTTATTTGGTCAAGTAGTCAAATCACCCCCCTCTAGACATACTTTCGATCCTACAAAAACCTCAATCTTGGGGATGCTAGTTTTGCTATGACTACCATTTGTTGTAATGATCATGATTGGGGTGATTCTTCTTTTGATCTTGAAAATTTATTTAAGACCCATGATGAGTATGAGATTGATAATAGTGTTTGCAATATTATTGAAAGTGGGTTTGGAAGATTGTCAACATTAGATCCCACATATTTTGAGATTGTTCAATCTTATGATTTTTTTTGATAAAAGTGGGTTTGGAGAGGTCATGACTTCAGTTAATGTTAATCCCACTATTTTGGAAGAGTGTCAACTTTGAATGAATGTGGATCATCTTTAAAATATTGTATGTGATAGTTATTTTGTTGAATTTTCTTATGATCCTACATGTAATTATTATGAGAGAGGAAAATATGGTGGTAGAAATTTTCATGTTACTAAATTACCTCTCGTTATGTTGAGATTGCTATTGTTTCTTTCCGCTTCCTTGCATATGGTAGTTTTTGCTTGCCTTGATAATTTGTTTGCCTATAAGATGCCTATGCATAGGAAGTATGTTAGACTTAGATGTGTTTGTTACGTTTTTTATGATGCTCTCTTTGTGCTTCAATTCTTGTCTTTCATGTGACCATCGTTGAAATCTTATGCCTAGCTATAAGGCTTTAAAGAAAAGCGCTTGTTGGGAGACAACCCAATATTTTTCCTTGCTGTTATTCATTAAATAATTTATCTAGCCTCTGTTTTGGTTGTGTATTTTGTGATTAATTAGTGTTTGTGCCAAGTAGAACCGTTGGAAAGACTTGGGGAAAGTCTTTTTGATCTTGCTGTAAAAAACAGAAACTTTAGCGCTCACGAGAATTGCTGCCATTTTTTACTGGAGAGTGATATTTAGTTAATAAATTTTTAAGATGATTAATAGATAAATTACTCACTTCCAGCAATTCATTTTGGAATTTTGGCGGTTCAAGAAGTATTCCAAATCTACAGATTACTACAGACTGCTCTGTTTTTGACAAATTCTTTTTTTCGTGTGTTGTTTGCTTATTTTGATGCATCTATGGCTAGTAATAGAGTTTATGAACCATAGAAAAGTTGGAATACAGTAGGTTTAACACCAATATAAATAAATAATGAGTTCATTACATTACCTTGAAGTGGTGATTTGTTTTCTTTTACTAACGGAGCTCTCGCGAAGATTTTCTTTTAAGTTTTGTGTTGTGAAGTTTTCAAGTTTGGGGTAAAGAGTTGATGGACTATGGAACAAGGAGTGGTAAGAGCCTAAGCTTGGGGATGCCCAAGGCACCAAAGGTAAAATCCAAGGACACCAAAAAGCCTAAGCTTGGGGATGCCCCGGAAGGCATCCCCTCTTTTGTCTTCGTTCATCGGTAAATTTACTTGGAGCTATATTTTTATTCACCACATGATATGCGTTTTGCTTGGAGCGTCTTGTATGATTTGAGTCTTTGATTTTTAGTTTACCACAATCATCCTTGCTGTACACACCTTTTAAGAGAGACACACATGAATCGGAATTTATTAGAATACTCTATGTGCTTCACTTATATCTTTTGAGCTATATAGTTTTTCCTCTAGTGCTTCACCTATATCTTTTAGAGCATGGCGGTGGTTCTATATTATAGAAATAATTGATCTCTCATGCTTCACTTATATTATTTTGGGAGTCCTTTAGAACAACATGTCAATTTTCTTGTAGTCATTGTAAAACTTTCATATAAGTGCATTGAATACTAAGAGAAGTTTGATACATGATAATTGATTTGAGATATGGAGATGGTGATATTAGAGTCATGATAGTTGAGTATTTGTGAATTTGAGAAATACTTGTGTTGAAGTTTGTGATTCATGTAGCATGCACGTATGGTGAACCGTTATGTGATGAAGTGGGAGCATGATTTATTTATTGATTTCCTTCCTTATGAGTGGCGGTCGGGGACGAGCGATGGTCTTTTCCTACAAATCTACCCCCCTAGGAGCATGCGTGTAGTACTTTGTTTCGATAACTAATAGATTTTTGCAATAAGTATGTGATTTATTTATGACTAATGTTGAGTCCATGGATTATACACACCCACACCCTTCCACCATTGCTAGCCTCTCTAGTACCGCACAACTTTCGCCGGTACCATAAACCCACCATATACCGTCTGTCGGCGTTCTAGGAATGGGGGTCCCCAAACTTGCCTGCCTGCGGCCTGCGGCATGGCTCAAAGGGGGGCCCAGCGCGGCCCATCTTCACCAACACAAACCCAAGACCCTCGCGAGGGGCCAAGCCTCGCGGGGAGGACGACATGGAGCTTCCTCAGGAACGGCCTCGTCAGGCTGGCTCGTGAGGAGGCGGAGAGATCAAGGTGGGGTACCTCATGTGGTGCCCGTGACGCAAGCCTTGACGACCAAGGGCGCCAGGCGGGTGCCAGCCCGCGCAGTGTCCTCCTTTCCCCTTTTGTGCAAAGGGGGCAAGCGGAGCCGCGGGGTACCGAGGCATCAGGCAAAGGTTGCCGTTTTGGTGCAACAAGACCAAGACCGGGAGGACTGCAAGACGGAGGTCATCGTGGAGCCCAAGACGGCGTCACCACCAGAGCTTTGTGCAGGCAAAGACTAATTTTGTCAGGATAGCTGGTACTAGCTGTCCCCTTTCAAATTAGCCCGCCATTGTTGGCTCCCTTCCCGCTCGATATTTGGGAAGAGGACCAGGGCCTCTATAAATAGGACCAGCCACCCGCAGGATCGAGGGGTGAGACGAGAAGGGAGAAGAGAGGAAAAAAGCATCGAAGGATCAAGAGGTGAAAAGGGGGCAGGCAGAGAGAGAGAGGGCAAGGAGAGAGAGAGAGAGAGAGAGAGAGAGAGAAGGGTGGCTGAACTCCTCTGAGCGGTTCATCCCCCCAGCCAAGAACAGACCCTCGCGAGGTTGTTCTTCCTTGTATTGTTCATCATCATCAGCCCAAGAGGCAATCCACCACACCACACACTAGAGTAGGGTATTACACCACAACAGTGGCCTGAACCAGTATAAACCTTGTGTCCCTCATGTTATTCTTTCCATAGCTCAGATCTTAGCGAGGCGGAGGGGCGCAGGTAGGTACGAGGCGAAATCTCCGCACGCACCCTAGTGTTCGAACCTCAAGGGTCTGCCGGAACCCGAAATCCGACATCTGGCATGCCAGGTAGGGGTGCGCCGAAACCCACCTTCTTCCGCTTCGTGCCCCGTCGCGTCGTCATCACCATGTCCGGCGACCAGGCAGGCAACCCAGATTCGTGGGCGGCGTGGCCCGCCCGCGCAGAAGCGCTCGCCTCGGGCGACTCCGTGCCCCAGGCAGCTCGCGGTCCACAGGGCGCTGTGGGCCGCGGGTGACGCGGACAGGATTTGACAGCTCTCACACCGCGGCAGACGCGGTCGGTAGCAAGGGCCCCCAATCACGCCGCGACCACGACACTGTACACCCACAGGGAGGAGGCGAACTCGAGGGCCGCGCTCACAGTGGCCCGAGAGCTGCTGCAGTGCAGGCTGCTAGAGGGCGGCCGCGACGTGCTGCTGAGGCGAGCGGCAGAGCTCCTGTGTTTCGCTGCCTCGGGGGCTCACCCCTTCTGCACCCAGCTCCCATCTCAAGCCCAGGGCGGCCCGCACGGGGGCTCCACGCGCGCCCGCGGGGTCCATGGCGACTCCAACGCCAGCGAAGCTGTCAGCACCGGACCGGCGGCGGTGCTGCCCTCGCTCCCGGTCCGCGAAATAGAAGGACTCGACGTGACCCGCGGCCCCAGTGGACAGCCGCGCTGCCACCCCACGGTGGGCACGTCAAGCAGGACCGCGTGGAATGCAGAGCATTACGGCGTGGCATTCGGGATGACGGCGCCAGAGGAATACGTTCCCCTCATGATGGACCAAGGACACCCACACGAGAACAAAGAAGGCTCGCTCCACAGCCCAAGCTGGGGGGACGAGGCGCCAGAAGCTGAGCCTTTCCAGGAACCCGGAGATGGCCCCACTGCCACGCTGGAGGCAACGATTATCGGGTACCGCTAATTCTTCAGGAGCAGGCATACGCTAACCATGGATCACAGGAGGTGCAAGTCACCACAGCGAGCAGCTGCCCCGCTCCCACGGTCACCTACCCCTCGGGAGGAGGGCGCAGGGGGCTGCTGGATAGGGGCCGTGATCTGACATCCCCACCGCGGCGTTCGGAGCAAGGCGTTCTCAGGAGGTAGGCCCTCCACTGGGGAGGTGCCCCAGGGCCTGCCCCCGGCGGAGGACCCGTGGTCGTCGGGGGAACCGCCGGCGACCGCTCTACCCCATCGACGGCGTCTTGGTTTCCGGTCGTCGTTGATGGTACTAGACTGAGGCGCAAGGCGGGGCCCTTATCTGGTGATATGAAGCAAGGCTGGTACCTGTGAAGAAGGCCCAGTGCCTGTGAAGCTCGCCGCCCCATGACACTCTCACGTAATAATGAGTGGGGCTGTACACGCCCCGGAGTCTCAGGGGTGCCGGCCTCAGGCCCTGGGGCTCCCTCCCACGCCCACTGGCAGCACTTAGCTCCGCGCTGGTGAGAAGACGTCCAAGACTAGATTAGGTGCCGGACACGGCCTTTTGTCTGCTTTCGTTGCTTTTCCCTTTGGTTGTCACTTTCCCCTGCTAGATTCAAGTTGGATTCGAATTTGAGATTTGCGTGTGTTCGGGGAAGGGGTGCTTAGTCTCGTTCGAGCAATTTCTCGCGTTTTGGTTACCACTTCGCCTCAGCTGCCTCCCCTCATGAGGCCCTCGCGAGCCGGGTCAGGCCTAGCTTGCGCCCAGCCCAGACTGCCGCCGCCGTGTCCCCTCAAGAGGGTGTTTTACTGCAGATCCAACAGATTCAATCAAGGAACACTCGGGACACCACAGCCTCCCACGGGCTACCTCAGGGCCAGCACGGGACAAAGGTAAACTAGCCGACCAGCGCATCACTTAAGCCAACCACTTGGCGCGGGCGCATGGGCAGTATAGCGTCTACTAACACGATCAACACAGGTTTTACATAAGGGGCTCCCCCTCCAAAATGCTCTCACCGCCAGCAGGCCAAAACCTGAGTTCTATTCATGCAGGGTAAGGAAGTAGGAACGATACACAATCAGTCGGATAAATCCCCCAATGCATCCTCAGGAGCACCACCCGAGCCGTTGCTGGCGTCGGTGAACTCGCCATCGCTGTCCGCGTCGCCAGCAGCGGCGTCAGGGCCGTTCACCCCGCCGCCCTCGTCGGCAGCCATGATCACGCCATTGTTGTCTAAAGCAAAGGCCCTGATAAGAGCATCCACATTGTCTTCCACCCAGTGCGCCAGGTCGCCTCGGACGGCCTAGGGGACTGGGGCGATGGCGGCGTCGAAATCGAAGTGGGGATCCATGTTCCGGAGATGGCTGAAGACGCGAGAAAAGGCGCGCCCGAGCAGGGCGCGGCTCCTCTCCTCCACCAACCTGTCAGCCCTGACAGACCGCGCCTCTAGCTGCGTCACCACGTCAGTGAAGAACTAAAGATTGTCGGCGTAGTTGACTGCGTGCGGCTCACCAACAGCCGCCTCGCATATGTTTCCCAAGGCTGTGTTGGCTCTCTCCCGGAGCGTGGTGAGCATGGGGCCGTGCTCATGCTCCAGGATCCGCCGCTGACATATCTCGTCCGCATTCTGGCGCGCGACGGCCTCAGCCTCCTCCACCCGCTGGCGAAGAAGGAGGACCTCGGCCTGGGAGGTTCTTAACTCACCTTGCGCCACCTCAAGGACGTCCCGGAAAGCATCGGCCCGCCGCGTCGCCTCCTCCAACTTGGCCCTCAAGGCGGCAGTTCTGCCTTCAGCTTCGGCCCGGATCAACCCCAGCTTCTCTTTGAACTCGTGCTCGAGGTTCAAATGCGCCATCGCCACCCGACGTCTGACCTCCTCCAAGACACGCGCTTCCTGTGCAGCGACATCATCCTCCGCCTGCGTCACCAAGCGCTCCCTCGTCTCCAGGCACTCGTACTCGCGGGTACGTTCGGCGGCTTCCAGCGTCAGCGCCTCCTCACGCTTCTGGAGCTCTACTGAGTCGCCAGAGGCCACCTTCATCAACGCGAGAGCTGCCTCACGCAGCTCCACCTGCTCCTCCAATGAGTGGCACCAGGCCAGGAGCTCCCGAGCCCGCTCCTCCGCCGCCTTTCGCCGTCAGTCGGCTTCCCGGGCCTCCTCAGCAGCCCAAGATCGGGCCTCCCGAGAGGCCACCAGCGACGCCTTGGCCTATGCATCGTCAAGATCGCGCTGACGACACGCAAGGGCGATGGCGCCCTCCAGCGCGCGCCTCTCCGTGGCCAGGCGCAGGCCCTCGGCCTCAAGGTGCGCGTCTTCATCAGCTAGCTCCTCACCAAGCAGGCTCACCGCGTCAGGCGCCCTTCGAAGGAATCCTTGGCTGAGAGCGCGACGCTCCCGAGCACGCTCGAGCACGTCCTCCACACCATCATCTGCCCCAAGCAAGCGCCAGGGGCCACGAATCAGCACTCCCCCTCCGGGCAGGGGGCTGGGGGCTGGCACCCTCGCGACGGCTGGGCACGCAGCACCAGAAGCCCAGCCTGGAGCAAGTCCGTCCCCAGGCGAAGAGCGCAGGGAGCGCCCCAGCCAATCGCAGTCCACGACCAAGCGGGAAGCCCACAGCAGGCTGGCTATGCCACTAGAAGGCCCGCGAAGGAGGATCACGAGGTGCGTAGGGCCGCGAGGCGCCGCGGGATGATTCGCCTCTTCGATCGCCCTCACCACATGGGCTCCGCTGCTTGGAGCACTTGAGGATGGTGGAGGGGGCGAAGCCAAGGGGGACAGCTCCTCAGCTGTCTCCGCAAGCTCGGCTGGAAGGGGCCTGCGGAGCAAGGGTCAATAAAAGCAATAGAAGGATCAGGAGCGGGGAAAGGAGAAGGCTTACTCATCAGTGGCGAAGTACTTCCTACGCTTGAGCAGGCGACAAGGGTAATCGTCGCCCAGGGCCTCCCTTCTCTTCCGGAGGGCCTCAAAGTCCACGCGGAAGCGGCCCAAGAGTTTGGCACAGGGATCAACCAGCGACGAAGATGGAGCGTCAAAGCGACCGGCGTCAGGGGCGCCTGCATGATGTGCGCTGTCAATCGCCTCACCAGGAGAAGCAGCCGGAGCCTCAGGGGCCTCGGTCACAGGCGCAGAGGGCAGTTGCTCGCCACACTCAACCTCAGCGGCACGGGCCCCAAGAACTGCTCCCTCGTGAGCATCGCCCGACGCTGTCACCCTGCCGGGAGCCCCCTCGGCCTTTGGTGCCTCATGCCTCCCTGCTCCGCCGCTTGAGGAAGAGTCGCCTTGGCCGACTGGAAGGGCAGTCACCATCACTAGGTTCTCGCGAGGCCCCTGGAGGCTGACAGGGCACGGCTCCCACTCATCAAAGACAGGCATTTGCTTCACAAAATCGCCCCTGCTCTGGCAGAGGTACAGCAAGGCCCCTCCCTGTTGAATGCTGCCGGGTTTGGGGTCCCCAGTCAGGGTCAAGAGCACTGTCCTCAGCACTTCAGGAGTCAGGTCCTCTTCCTGGAGCCTCATACGATCATTGCGCCCGCTGAGAGCCCACATCCGGCGGGAGTGACGTTGGAGAGGAGCAACGCGGCGTAGCAGGAACTCCTTCACCACCTTGTGCGTTGTCACGCCAAGCGACCTCAAGAAGCGAAGTGGTGCCAGACGAAGACGAGCCGGGGGCTCTCAAGCGTCTCCTGGCCCCAGCCCGAATTGGGGATAGCAGGTGAAGTTGGCTCCGATAGCAGGGGGCTGGGCACCCCTGCGTCCACATACAGCCACCGCTCGCGGAACCCAGCCGCGGGCAGGGGGAGCTTGAAGTCAATCCCAGAGGCCGCTGTCTCAGAAGCGGCAACGAAGCTCACGCACGCCCAGCATTGGGTAGGGTCGACAAGGCGCAGCAAGAAGAAGTGGTGCAGCAAGGCAACCGAAGGAAGGATGCCCACCATAGCCTCACAAATAAAGGCGCAGACCGAAAGGAGGGTGATGGATTCAGGATCTGATAGTGGGAAAGCACGACATTGAAGAAATCAGAAAAGGGAGGAACCAGACCCGCCCACAGGGCGTCGGCAAAATACGGGACCTCGGTGACTATCCTGTCGATGGAGAAGTGGGACACGGGCCAGGCCGTCGTCCTCCCACACTCGTTGAAGATAGTGGCCAGAGCCGAGCTGACCTTGCCCAAGCCCTCGGCGGGGGCCGCCAACGGCAGCGGGCAAGGCGGAGACACGGGTTTCTTCCCTCTTCCCTTCTTCATCGGAGCAATGGCGATGGGGAGGGGGGGGAAGGTTCGAGATTGGGTTGAAAACAGAAGCCGGAGTTCGAGCGGAGGAAGGACAGAGGGTGCCCGAGCAACAGAAAGGGGAACGGCTGTGTACGACTACGAGTCCGCCTGGCATGGCGCAAAATAAGGAGGGCGTGAGGGAACAGTGCCGCCCACGTCCAATCAACCGCCACGCGGCGCCCAAGGCCGCAGGCTGTTAGGGCCCGCGGCGCTTTGCTCTTGCCCTTCCGCCTCCCTGCATGGCCAAGTCCGGGCGCGCCTTGGGCCCGGGGGCTACTGTCGGCATTCTTTGAACGGGGGTCCCCAGACTTGCCTGCCTACGGCCTGCGGCGTGGCTCAAAGGGGGGCCCAGCGCAGCCCATCTTCACCAACACAAACCCAAGACCCTCGCGAGGGGCCAAGCCTCGCGGGGCGGACGACAAGGAGCTTCCTCAGGCACGGCCTCGTCAGGCTGGCTCGCGAGGAGGCGGAGAGATTAAGGCGGCGTACCTCATGAGGTGCCCGTGACGCAAGCCATGACGACCAAGGGTGCCAGGCGGGTGCCAGCCCGCGCAGTGTCCTCCTTTCCCCTTTGGTGCAAAGGGGGCAAGCGCAGCTGCGGGGTACCGAGGCATCAGGCAAAGGTTGCCGTTTCGGTGCAACAAGGCCAAGACCGGCAGGACTGCAAGACGGAGGTCATCGTTGAGCCCAAGACGGCGTCACCACCAGAGCTTTGTGCAGGAGAAGACTACTTTTGTCAGGATAGCTGGTACTAGCTGTCGCCTTTCAAATTAGCCCGCCATTGTTGGCTCCCTTCCCGCTCGATATTTGGGAAGAGGACCAGGGCCTCTATAAATAGGACCAGCCACCCGCAAGATCGGGGGGCGAGACGAGAAGGGAGAAGATAGGAAAAAAGGATCGAAGGATCAAGAGGTGAAAAGGGGGGAGGCAGAGAGAGAGAGGGCAAGGAGAGAGAGACAGAGAGAGAGAGAGAGAGAGAGAGAGAGAGAGAGAGAGAGAAGGGTGGCTGAACTCCTCCCAGCGGTTCATCCCCCCAGCCAAGAACAGACCCTCGCGAGGCTGTTCTTCCTTGTATTGTTCATCATCGTCAGCCCAAGAGGCAATCCACCACACCACACACTGGAGTAGGGTATTACACCACAACGGTGGACCGAACCAGTATAAACCTTGTGTCCCTCGTGTTATTCTTTCCATAGCTCAGATCTTAGCGAGGTGGAGGGGCGCAGGTAGGTAGGAGGCGAAATCTCCACGCGCACCCCAGTGTTCGAACCTCAAGGGTCTGCCGGAACCCGAAATCCGACACCATCCTCAAAACAGCCACCATACCTACCTATTATGGCACTTCCATAGGCATTCCGACATATATTTCCATGCAACATTCCACCGTTCCGTTTGTTATGACACGCTTCATCATTGTCTTATTTCCATGCATGATCATGTAATTGACATCGTATTTGTGGCAAAGCCACCGTTCATAATTTTTTCATACATGTCACTCTTGATTCATTGCATATCCCGGTACACCGCTGGAGGAATTCACATAGAGTCATATTTTGTTCTAAGTATTGATTTGTAATTCTTGAGTTGTAAGTAAAAAGAAGTGTGACTATCATCATTATTACAGCATTGTCCCAGTGAGGAAAGGATGATGGAGACTATGATTCCCCCACAATTCGGGATGAGACTACGAACGGAAAATATTAAAAAAAGAGAGAAAGAGGCCAAAAGAAAAAAAATGAAGAAGGCCCAAATAAAAATGAGAGAAAAAGAGAGAAGGGACAATGTTACTATCCTTTTTCCACACTTGTGCTTCAAAGTAGCACCATGATATGCATGATAGAGAGTCTCCTATGTTGTTACTCTCATAAACTAGTGGGAATTTTACATTATAGAACTTGGCTTCTATATTCCAATGATGGGCTTCCTCCAATTGCCCTAGGTCTTCGTGGGCAAGCAAGTTGGATGCACACCCACTTAGTTTCTTTTGTTGACCTTTCATACACTTATAGCTCTAGTGCATCTATTGGATGGCAATCCCTACTCACTCACATTGATATCTATTAATTGGCATCTCCATAGCCCGTTGATACGCCAAGTTGATGTGAGACTATCTTCTCCTTTTTATCTTCTCCACAACCACCATTCTATTCCAGCTATAGTGCTATATCCATGGCTCACGCTCATGTATTGCGTGAAAATTGAAAAAGTTTGAGAACATCAAGAGTATGAAACAATTGCTTGGCTTGTCATCGGGGTAGTGCATGATTTAATATTTTGTGTGATGAAGATAGAGCATAGCCAGACTATATGATTTTGTAGGGATAACTTTCTTTAGCCATGTTATTTTGAGAAGACATGATTGCTTAGTTAGTATGCTTGAAGTATTATTACTTCTATGTCAATATGAAACTTTTATTTTGACTCTTTCGAATCTGAACATTCATGCCACAATAAAGAAAAAATTACATTGAGAAATATGTTAGGAAGCATTCCACATCAAAAATTCTGTTTTTGTCATTTACCTACTCGAGGACGAAAAGGAATTAAGCTTGGGGATGCTTGATAGGTCTCCAACGTATCAAAAAATTTTGATTGTTCCATGCTATTATATTACCTGTTTTGGATGTTAATGTTCTTTATTTTACACTTTTATATTATTTTTGGGACTAACCTATTAACCGGAGGCCCAGCCCAAATTGTTGTTGTTTTGCCTATTTTAGTGTTTCGCAGAAAAGGAATATCAAACGGAATGAAACCTTCTGGAGCGCTATTTTTTGAACAAATGTGATCCAGGAGACTTGGATTGGACGTCAACAAACAATCGAGGAGGCCACGAGGCAGGGGACGCGCCTACCCCCATGGCGTGCCCTCCACCCTCGTGGGCCCCTCATTGCTCCACCGACCTACTTCACCCTCCTATATATATTCATACACCCCGTAAACATCCAGGAGCACCACGGAACCCTATTTCCACTGTCGCAACCTTCTGTAAGCAAGAGATCCCATCTTGGGACCTTTTTCGGAGCTCCGCCGAAGGGGGCATTGATCACGGAGGGCCTCTACATCAACTCCATGGGCCCTCCGATGATGTGTGAGTAGTTTACCTCAGACCTTCGGGTCCATAGCTAGTAGCTAGATGGCTTCTTCTTCTTTTGCGGTGTGTTTGTCGAGATTTGATGAATTGTGGGTTTATGATCAAGTTTATCTATGAAAAACATTTGAATCTTCTCTGAATTCTTTTATGTATGATTAGTTTATCTTTGGAAGTCTCTTCGAATTATCAGTTTGGTTTGGCCTACTAGATTGATCTTTCTTGCAATGGGAGAAGTGCTTAGCTTTGGGTTCAATCCTGCGGTGCTCGATCCTAGTGACAGAAAGGGAAATGACACATATTGTATTGTTGCCATCGAGGATAAAAAGATGGGGTTTATATCATATTGCATGAGTTTATCCCTCTACATCATGTCATCTTGCTTAAGGCGTTACTCTATTCTTATGAACCTAATACTCTAGATGCATGCTGGATAGCGGTCGATGTGTGGAGTAATAGTAGTAGATGCAGGCAGGAGTTGGTCAACTTGTCACGGAGGTGATGCCTATATACATGATCATACCTAGATATTCTCATAATTATTCGCTTTTCTATCAATTGCTCGACAGTAATTTGTTCACCAACCGTAATACTTACGCTATCTTGAGAGAAGCCTCTAGTGAAACCTATGGCCCCCGGGTCTAATCTCCATCATACAAGTTTCCAATCTATTTTATTTTGCAGTCCTTACTATCAATCTATATCATAAAAGTACCCAAAAAATTTATCATATTATTATTATCTCTATCAGTTCTCACTCTTGCAAGTGGCCATGAAGGGATTGGCAACCCCTTTATCGCGTTGGTTGCGAGGTTCTTATTTGATTGTGTAGGTACAAGGTGACTCTCGCGCGTGGTCTCCTATTGGATTGACACCTTGGTTCTCAAAAACTGAGGGAAATACTTAAGCTGCTTTGCTGCATCACCCTTTCCTCTTCAAGGGAAAACCAACACGATGCTCAAGAGGTAGCACTCCTCCTCTCCTTCAACGACGAGTACGGCGCTAACTACCTGGTGAGTCGCAGATATGTAGAGCAACATAGGATCGCCGACACCTGTGCGGCTAGGATTCGGTTGCCCGCTAACAAGGATTTTATTTCTTCCAATCCAGCTATAGCCGCATCCATCCATTTAAAGTGTTCGGTGTGCCGGAGTAGTCGATAAAGTGGTAGCGCCTTTTCTCCCAATTTGGAGATGAAGCAGCTTAAGGCCGCCACACAACCAGCTAGTTTTTGGACCTGCTTTAGGTCTGTTGGCATTGCCAACTGTGACAAGGCTTGAATTTTGGTTGGGTTCGCTTCAATTCCTTTATTGGAAACAATGAACCCGAGCAGTTTCCTGGCTGGAATGCCAAAGACACATTTTTCCGGATTGAGCCGTATGTCATATGTTTGGTGGTTGTCAAATGTGAGGCGTAGGTCGTCCACCAGTGATTCGATGTGTTTAGTCTTCATGACCACGTCGTGCAAATATTCCTCCACTGTTTTGCCAATTTGTTTTTCCAGAAATGTTTGAATCATGCGTTGGTAGGTGGCACTAGCATTCTTCAGTCCGAAGGGCATAGTGTTGGAGCAGAAAGGCCCGTACGGGGTGATAAATGTCATTGCGGCCTGATCGGACTCCTTCATCTTAATTTGATGGTAACCTGAGAAGGCATCGAGGAAACACAATGAATCGTGTCCTGCAGTTGTGTCAATGATTTGGTCAATGTGGGGCAGCAGCAAGGGGTCCTTAGGGCAAGCCATATTGAGGTCTTTGAAATCGACACAAAGGCGCCAGGATTTATCCTTTTTCGGCACCATGACCAGGTTCGCTAGCCAGTCCGGGTGCTTGATCTCTCTGACGAACCTTCTTCAAGTAGTTTGGCAAGCTCCTCCCCCATAGTTTGCCATTTGGGTTCAGAAAATCACCACAACATTTGCTTGACTCGTTTGAACCCCTTTATTATGTTGAGGCTGTGTTCGGCCACCCTGCGTGGGATTCCTGGCATATCCGAAGGGTGCCAGGCAAAGATGTCCCAATTTTCATGCAGGACCGCTCGAAAGGCGATGTTGACCATCGGATCTAGTTGTGCTCCAATGGATGCTGTCTTGTTAGGATCTATCGGGTGCACTTGAAATTTGACTATTTCATTTGCTGGTTTGAAGTAGGTGGATTTGGGCCTCTTGTCGAGGATTACATCGTCTTTGTCCACTATGGAATGTGGAGTGGTTAGTTCTTCGGCAGCGAGGGCCTCAGATAGTGCCTCGAGGGCCAAGGACGCGGTTTTGTTTTTGGCACAGAGTGCTATATCCGGATTGCTGGTGATAATGATTACTCCCTTGGGCCCTAGCATTTTGAGCTTCATGTACCCGTAACGGGGTATGGCTTGAAAGCGTGCAAAAGCGTCCCGCCCCAAAAGGGCATGGTATCCGCTATTGAAAGGGGCCATGTGGAAGAGCAACTCTTCGGACCTATAGTTATCAAGCGTGCCGAATACTACCTCAAGTTTATTTTTTCCCCGAGCATTGTGCTCCTCGACTAGGGATAATACCTCGAAAGGTGGTACTGCATTGCTCGATGCGACTCTTGTCCATTTGCATTTTGTTGAGCGTATCTTCGTATATGAGGTTAAGACTGCTTCCGCCGTCCCTAAGCACCTTGGTGAGTCGAAAGCCACACACAATTGGATTTTAGACCAAGGCGGCTGGTGCTCGGACTGGTCGGGCCCTTGGTTCATCATCAGCAGCGAAAGTTATGGCCGTATCACTCCAAGGGTTCATTGCGGTTACTTGATTGACTTCGGCGAGGTCACGGAGGGCCCCTTTGCGCTGATTATTTGAAGAAAAGGTCTAAAAGACCGTAAATACATTTAAATAGTCATCCTCTGAATAATTCTTCTCTAGACACTAGTGCAGAACCGGGCAATAGCACCGGTTCGTAAAGCCCTTTAGTGTCGGTTCCATAACCGACACTAAATGTGGTCACTAAAGGCCCCCCCCCCTTTAGTACTGGTTCAGCATGAACCGGTGCTAAAGGGAAACCACGTGGCACGAGCCAGCTCCGGGGGCCAGGAGCCCTTTAGTACCGGTTGGTAACACCAACCGGTACTAAATGTTTGTGGGTTTTTGTTTTATTTTTATATTTTTCAATTAAATTTGTGTTATCAATTTAATTTAGGATTGTTTTACGTTATAATGAGTTGTAGTCGTCATCATCATCATCATCATCATCATCATCGCATATTAATAAATAAATAAACTCTAGCTAGCTAAAAATCATCGTACTCGTCTAATTACCACTATTTAATCATCATAGTCATTACCGCTAGCTATCTAATCATCACCAACACTGGCTAGCTTAAAGAGGAAACATTCACTTTGTAATAGAAGCAAAGATATCATCGAGTTCAACATAATCATCACCAACATCGAAGTTCAGGACACGGACATGAGACACTATAATTAAGAGCATGAACTAGTGCTGCTCCCTCTCAGGTAGAATAGCATAGAACATGTATAGCTCTCCTGATTCATCATACTGGAGCATGCAGATGAATCTGTCTCCTAATCTTGGCTTGTGCTTCTCCTTGCCGCCGCCTAGTACTTCTCTGCGATCGTTAACAATTTTGCTCCAATCTTTCACTATTAAGCATTCTTCGCTTTCAGAAATCCTGAATGCACTCATGTGCAATGTAGGATATCTTGGCCGTAAGCTAACCATTGACATGTCACCTTTAGTCTCAATCCACTGAGGCACAACTATCATCGGAAGTCCCTGTTGAAGAACATCGTATAGTAATTAATATACTAAGCAATGAAAGTTTAGCTTCAAAAATAAGGTATGCAAAAGATGCACTAATTAAGGACAAATAGTTAAAATCTTACCATCTTTCGATTATAGATGTGACCGTAGTTCAATACGATCACCATTGGTCGCATGTTTTGACTACTAACATTTCTAAGTTCACGAATTTTTTGTCTTGACAGTATTAAGATCCTCAAGCCATGAAACATAATGACTTATCTCCTCGTAGTTTAGTTGAGCCCCGGGGCAGTAGTAGGTCCTGTATACCAAGCGCCGGATATGTTTGCTTGAACCGAAATAAGCTGACAATACAAATTAGTTGTCAACTATTTTTGAATAAATTGTATCAAAGACATAAACATATGCATGCATGGTTGAGAAAAACTCACATAATGGTAGAACTGGAGGCGTTTGTACATCGACCCAGATGTCTATATTACCTTCAATATCATCTTCCGGACGAATATCAAAGGTGACAACCATACCAGGCTCAAATGCATAAGCCTTGCATAGTGCTTGCCAAGTTTTGCATTCAAAATGGGTGTATGTGTCTCCATTATATAATTTGACGTTGAAAGTATACCCATGCTCCGTCTTCAAGTAAATTCTCTTTACCTCCATATCATCTATAGCACTAAAACCTATCTTATCCAAGACAAAAATTCTTGCATGGCAGGGGATGCGCTAGTATAATAGTGAAAATTTAAAATTATAAGTTGAAGCAAATGAAGCATAAGTTTTGCATTCAAATAATAATTGAGAAAGTGACTTACTGTATCAACTTCGAATGTCTCATCCAGCTTGATGCTGAAGCGCCTACCATCAACAAGGAAATTTCTGTCGCACAGGCCGCGCTGGTCTTCACAGTGTTCGCACATAATGAAATCTTTTTCGTCGTCAGATGACATTTCCTATGTTCATATAGGTGAAACATTAAACACCTATTACTATCTAACATTAATTAATATCTATCCAAATATATATTCATCTAACATTTGACATTAATATATCTAACTATATTCATCTCTAACAATTGACATTACTATATATTTAACTTTTCTATCTAATTCAACTAACATTCGACATTAATCTAACATTTATATAAACTCAAAATATATAAAAAAATTAAATAAACAGAAAAATTCATTAACAAATAATATTTTAATTAGATCATCAAATCTCAGATACCTAAATTTTCTTACTAAAAATAAACTAGTTATATTAATTATTGAACTAGTTCAAATCTCATATACCTAAATAAACTAGTTATATTAATTATTGAACTAGTTCAAATCTCATATACCTAAATAAACTAGTTCGACAATTTTCTTACTAAAAATAAACTAGTTATATTAATTATTGAACTAGTTCAAATCTCATATACCTAAATAAACTAGTTCCATAATTTTCTTACTAAAAATAAACTAGTTATATTAATTATTCAACTAGTTCAAATCTAGCTAATTCATCTAACATTCGACATTAATCAAACATTCGATCATCTAATTGACTTTTCTAAAAAACAGAAAATAAGTAAAAAAAATGTGTGTGTGTGTGTGTATGTGTGTGTGTAGTGTGTACGTATATATGCATGTGTGTGTATGTGTGTATGTGTGCGGCCCCGTACGCCGCTGCCCCGTATGTACGAGCGGGGGCGCCGGCGTACGGGGCGGGGGCGGCGGCGTACATACGGGCGAGGGCGCCGCCATACGGGCCGGGTGCGACGACTACGGACGGCGGCGCGGCGGGTATACGCGAGAGCGAGAGACGTACGGGACCACGGCGGGACGACGACGGACGGCTGCGCGCGGCGTTCGGGGCGGCGGCGCGAGACGGCGACGACGACGGGCGGCGGCGGGGACAGCGACGACGACGATGGACGACGGGCGACGTGCGGCGAGGACGGGTTCGAGCGGCACGCGAGAGGTTGGAGACGAAAGAAGTGGGAGATCTAACTGAATTTTCGTAAGTGTTGTATATATAGGAGAGGCCTTTAGTACCGGTTGGAGCCACCAACCGGTACTAAAGGCCAACTTTGGCCAGGCCAAGAGGCGGGAAGAGCAGGCCTTTAGTACCGGTTGGTGGTTCCAACCGGTACTAAAGGGTGGTCTTTAGTACCGGTTGGAGCCACCAACCGGTACTAAAGGCCTCACGCTGCCACCCCAAAGTTTAGTCCCACCTCGCCGGGCGAAGGGCAGCCGCACTGGTTTATAAACCCAGCCGCGGCTACCTCTTCGAACTCCTCTATATAGCAGGCTTCTTGGCCTAATTAATTAGGGCACGCTGCCTTGTGAGCCTGCTGGCCCTTCTGGGCCTGCATTTGCACACCCTAGGTCTGGCAGGCCCACTGGGCAGCGCACCAACAAATTTTTTATATAGTTTTTTCTTTTCTGCATTATTTATTTTCTTCTATTTATTTTTGAGTAATTTTTTTGTATAGTTTTTTTTATTTTCTGCATTATTTATTTTCTTCTATTTATTTTCTTCTCGAAATTGAATGTTGCATACTGAACAATTAGGTAAATGACCGAAAAACAACAAATGATGTCAGAACATGTTGGAAATTGATGACGTCGCTTTAAATGCTGCATACTGAACACAAAAGAAGTCCGGAGTTCAAATAAGTTTAAAAAACATTGAAGTGGCCGTGTAACAGATGAGTTCTCGTCCGAAACCCCGATACTCCGAAAGAGTATGTCCAGTTTGTACACAAAGTGCGTCCAGTTTTTTCCGTGACCCTCTCTACTCTTTCGCGCATGCTATGCGGGTGATATGATGATACCATGCCAAGTTTCAACATTTTCAGGATTTATTTTGTAGTGATTTTCAATTTCACAGTCATTTAGCTCTCTAAACAATTAGGTAAATGACCGAAAAACAGCAAATGATGTCAGAACATGTTGGAAATTGATGACGTCGCTTTGAATGCTGCATACTGAACACAAAATAAGTCCGGAGTTCAAATAAGTTATTAAAAATAAAAAAGAGGTGTAATGCTGGTTAATTTGCTTCAAGCCATTCGGAATAGTGTAGACTGCACTGCACATAGCTCAGTGCAATCTATGCTATTCCGCAAGGCTTAAAGCTAATCAACATGTAGGTGAGCATTGCAACTCTTCGTCATTGTCTGTGCACTCATGGCTTATAAACCGCTCATATTGCCTCTCTCTTGGCGAGGTGGGACTAAAAATCAGCTTACAAAGAAACTCTAGTACCGGTTCATGCCACGAACCGGTACTAAAGGTCTTCGTGGGGGCCCCAGACTGACCATAGCCTGACACAGCCTCATTAGTACCGGTTCGTGGCATGAACCGATACTAAAGGTTACCCACAAACTGGTACTAATGATGCCCGCCCGCCTAGCCGTTGGAACCGGCACTAATGGTCACATTAGTGCCGGCTCAAATTCAAACCGGCACTAATGTGCTTCACATTTGACCCTTTTTCTACTAGTGAGAGTAGTGTTGGTGAGGATAGCCTCACCGCTCTTGGCCAGTTGCCAGAGAACCCAACATGCCCGAAGGCTATGTGTCGGTTCCGTGCTCGGCGTCGTATGTATCTGACAGGGCTTGTCGAGAGTTCGTCAAGGACGATTTTATATCCCATAAAGGGCTTGTTTTTCCTGTCACTTGCCTTATGGTCGGATGCCTCGTAAGGGTGCATCCATTTTGCACGTCCGGTGGGCTGCTTACTGGAAGGAGGTTCCCATCGGGCTGTCTAGGCTTTCCAGGCGCTTTCCATCAGGCAGTACTTCTGTACTATGTGCGTCAAGTCTGCAAACTGCTGTATGCGGCGGCGGTTGAGGGCATTTAGAATTCCCTCGTCTGTATAGTTGCGGCAAAACACTAAAAGTGTGCATCGTCGTAGCAATCTTTAATCTTGTTTTTTACAAGGAGGAATCTGGCCTAGAGGTGATTGACCGTTTCCTTAGGCTGCTGTCATATGTACATTAGGTTAGATATGTCTGGAGGGCCTGAATTGCTTGGGGAGTATTGATTGTGGTGGGTGGGTGGAACAAAATCCAAATCCTGACCCACAATTGGATCTGACGCTCAAAGAATCTCCGAGGTCACCGGTTCAGGATCAGGAAGGTCCTGATGATTTCTGGGCTCGATGCGTGGTCCTATGTTCAGAGGACATGAAGTCTCTTCTCGAGGATGGGTATTTGGCTCGCAGGGCTCGGAAATCCGAATATAGCTGGTTTTTAATTTTAGGAGAAGAAGCGTTCTCGGCTCGTTCCTCCATGACCGCTACCAAGTGGGTGATCGGTGGGGAATTGATCTCCCTCTGATCGGGTTTGAGCCCAATCTGATCATAGTCTGTTGCGACCCCCAGGGCGGCGATGCGATCTAGCAGCTCATTCTAGACGAGACATCTGTCGGGTCCATATTTTCGGAGTGTTCAAGGCCGATACGGAGAGGATGTTTGGCGATTGTGGGGGGCGCCGTTGGCTTAATGGCCGAGCGTGTGCCCATGGTAAAACTACCGAGCTGGAGGACCTATCCTGGAGCTAGGGTCCTTCTAGAAGTGATGTCATCATTAATGACATGGTGAGCCATCGATCCTTCTATCGACAACACAAAGGAAATATCAATGAAAGCACCAATGTCGGGGTCAAAACAGGCCAATCTCGGGTAGGGAGTCCCGAACTATGCATTTGAGGATCGAAGGTAACATGGGACAAGGGGAACATGATGTTTACCCAGGTTCGGGCCCTCTTAATAGAGGTAAAACCCTATGCCCCGCTTGATTGTATTTGATGAGTATAGGGGTTACAAGAGTTAATCTACCTCGAGATCGAAGTGGCTAAACCCTAGATGTCTAGCCTGTAGGAATTCTGATGGCCTTTATGGACTAAACCCTCCAGTTTATATACACATCGGAGGGGCCTAGGGTTGTATAGAGTCAGTTTGTGGAAGAAGGAAATTACATATCCGGAGACCAACCTTGCTATCCACGCATAGGAGAGTCCTACCCGGACATGGAGGAAATCCTTCTGCTTTGTATCTACACCGCTCACCGGTCTGGCCCACCAGTAGTACGGACACCCGAGGACCCATTAATATAGGACTCCCTCACCAGACCAAGGTACCGTTTCTGTTGGGAAAATATTTTTGTGAGATTTTGTGCGACGTGATTCCAGTATCGATGATTTCGTGTCACTTGTTGCTGTGCGAGCTATGGTACAAAGAGAATGATGTCAGATATGATTGCCAAACACACAAATATATTGTCAAGAATGGTAAGAAGTGTGACCTCCTTCCCATGGGTGAGGGTCTTTTTATTGTTTGGAGGAAGGAACACATGGAGAAGATAAAAAAGTGGAAAGAAGCAAAGAAAAGGGAGGTCGAAGCTACTGAAATTTTTACGGTCGTTGTTCAATCTACATCTACAAATATTATTAAAGAGATCGACTCGAAACCTGGGACAGTTTCATTTCAAGGAGGAGAGGATGTTATGACCGCATGTCTTTTAACTAAGATGATCGTTGATGATAAAATAGCGTCTACACTTAGTACTGGATATACTATAGACGTTTTCCAAGATGGAGATATACTAATGAAGATGGGTATTGTTCAGACTAAAGAATACTGTGGAAAGAAATAGAAATCTGGTGTGGTAAAAGGAAGACAAGCGCGTTCTGAACCAGCACGTGCATGTGATTGTTTTGGTAATATCGTTGGATATGCAACTTGGGACTCTAAATTTTATGGAGTAACATATGCATGCAAGGTGTTAGGATATAATAAAAGAGAAAGTATATTTGCTGATTCGGTGGGATCCGTCAAGAAGATATCTGGCAGATATTTATTTCTCTTCTAGCCAGGCAAGGAACAGGCTCCTTGCCAAAGAAGTCGTGCACGTGCCCAACTCTCCTTGAAAGAAGTTGGATGGGGTCCACCTGCAGTACGGGAGGAACTTCAGATGGCATTCAGTAGAGTCCATAATTATCTCAGCTAGTAGTTTGTTTTAGTTGGTTGTTATTTTTAGTCAAGTAGTCTTTATTTCCATTTTTTGCGCGACCAGTGTGTTGGTCAAACAAAGGTTGAGTCGGCTAGTTGTACTAGTATAAATATCCATTGTGCGGTCATTATGAAAGCAGGTTATATTTTTCTAATAGAAACAATGTGCTTTTAGGGTAAATACCCGTATTGAGTTTTAGGGAAGCTATCTAAAAATCCCTAAGTTTTGGAGGAAGCTTTAGAAAACCTCTGTGTTGGCATTTCTCTTCATGGAAATTGTTTTGTGCGCGAGTACCATCAATGAGATTGGTTTTCTTGTGCTAAGCTATAAGGTTCAAACCCTCTACTTCATGTACATCCCGTGCGCGGGTGAGAGGTTGCTACTACTGAAGGTGGAGTGTCGTGAAAGATCAGACTATAACAACATATCGGATCTCACAATCGAGGTTTGGTCTACATCAGGTGGTATTCAGAGCAAGGTTGTTCACGACACTATGCAGAAGATGACTGGATTATCATGGAAGCTAAGCTATAGATTTCAGTTGGAGGAGGAAGGACGATGGGAAGGAGTTCTTCATACTCGTGTTGTGGTACAAGAGAGATAATGTGCTATGACAATTGACCACGTGACTTTCATTAATGCCGCAAGCATCGAGATGGTGGAGAAGTTGGAACTACCGATGACACTTCGTCCACAACCATACTCGTTCCGTTTGGATCATGAAGAGCTCATTGTCATGCACCAGACGAAGCTACTGTTTCTGTTGGGACAATATTTTTGTGAGGTTTTGTGCGACGTGATTCCAGTATCGATGATTTCGTGTTACTTGTTGTTGGCCGAGCCATGGTACAAAGAGAGTGATGTCGTATGTGATTGCCAAACACACAAATATATTGTCGAGAAGGGTAAGAAGTGTGAGCTCCTGCCCATGGGCGAGGATCTTTTTAATGTTTGGAGGAAAGAACACATGGAGAAGATAAAAGAGTGGAAATAAGCAAAGAAAAGGGAGGTCGAAGCTACTGCAATTCTTACGGTCGTTGTTTAGTCTGCAACTGCAAATATTATTAAAGAGATCGACTTGAAACCAGGGACAATTTCGTTCCAAGGAGGAGAGGATGATATGACCGCATGTATTTTAACTAACATGATTGCTGATGATACAATAACGTCTACACCTAGTACTGAATATACTATAGACGTTTTCCAAGATGGAGTTATATTAATGAAGATGGTTATTGTTCGGCCCAAAGAATACTATGGAAAGAAATACCAATCCGGCCTGGTAAAAGGAAAACAAGCGCGTTCAGAACCAACACGTGCATGTGATTGTTTTTGTAATCTCCATGGACATGAAACCTAGGACTCTAAATTTTATGGAGTAACGCATGCACCCAAGGTGTTAAGATATAATAAAAGAGAAACTATATTTGCTGATTCGCTGGGATCCGTCAAGAAGATAACTGGCAGATATTTATTTCTCTTCCATCAACGCAAGGAACAGGCTCCTAGCCAAAGAAGTTGTGCACGTGCCCAACTCTCCTTTAAAGAAGTTGGATGGGGTCCACCTGCAGTACGGGAGGCACTTCAAGTTGGCGTTCAGATAGAGTCCATATTTATCTCAGCTAGTAGTTTGTTTAAGTCGGTTGTTATTTTTAGGCAGGTAGTCTTTATTTGCAATTTGTGGTGCGGCCAGAGTGTTCGTCAAACAAAGTTTGAGTCGGCTAGTTGTACTAGTATAAATATCCGTAGTGCGGTCAATGTGAAAGCTGGTTATTTTTTTATGATAGACACAATGTATTTTTAGGGTAAATACCCGTATCAAGTTTTGGGGGGAAACTGTCTAAACATCCCTAAGTTTTGGTGGAAGCTTTAGAAAACCTCTGTGTTGCGATTTCTCTTCGTGGAAATTGTTTTGTGTGTGAGTACCATCATTGAGATTGGTTTTCTCGTGTTGTGCTGTATGGTTCAAACTCTCTACTTCGTGTACATCACGTGTGCAGGCGAGAGGTTGCTACTACTGAAGGTGGAGTGTCGTGAAAGATCGGACCATAATAACATATCAGATCTCGCAATCGAGGTTCAGCCTACGTCAGGTGGTATTCAGAGCAAGGTTGTTCATGACACTGTGCAGAAGATGACTGGATTATCATGGGAGCTAAGCTATGGATTTCAGTTGGAGGAGGAAGGCCGATATGATGGATTTTTTCATAATCGTGTTGTGGTACAAGAGAGATCATGTGCTATGACAATCGACCACATGACTTTGATTAATGCCGCAAGTATCAAGGTGGTGGAGAAGTTCGAACTACCGATGACACTTCTTCCACAACCATACTCGTTCCATTTGGATCATGAAGAGCTCACCGTCACGCACCACACCAAGATACCGTTTCTGTTGGGAAAATATTTTTGTGAGGTTTTGTGCGATGTGATTCCGGTATCGATGATTTCGTGTCACTTGTTGTTGGGCGAACCATGGTACAAAGAGAATGATGCCGGATATGATTGCCGAACACAAAAATATATTGTCAAGAAGGGTAAGAAGTGTGACCTACTACCCATGCGTGAGGATCTTTTTTTTGTTTGGAGGAAGGAACACATGGAGAAGATAAAAAAGTGGAAAGAAGCAAAGAAAAGGGAAGTCGAAGCTACTGGAATTTTTATGGTCATTGTTCACTCTGCAACTACAAATATTAATGAAGAGATCAACTCGAAACCTGGGACGGTTTCATTTCGAGGAGAGGATGATTTGACCGCATGTATTTTAACTAAGATGATCGTTGATGATAAAATAACGTCTACACCTAGTACTGAATATACTATAGACGTTTTCCAAGATGGAGATATACTAATGAAGATGGGTATTGTTCGGCCTAAAGAATACTGTGGAATGAAATAGAAATCTGGTGTGGTAAAAGGAAAACAACCGCGTTCAGAACCAGCACGTGCATGTGATTATTTTGGTAATATCAGTGGACATGCAACCTGGGACTCTAAATTTTATGGAGTAACATATGCATGCAAGGTGTTAGGATATAATAAAAGAGAAAGTATATTTGCTGATTTGGTTGGATCCATCAAGAAGATAACTGGCAGATATTTATTTCTCTTCTAGCCAGGCAAGGAACAAGATCCTTGCTAAAGAAATTGTGCACGTGCCCAACTCTCCTTGAAAGAAGTTGGATGGGGTCCACCTGCAGTACGGGAGGAACTTCAGATGGCATTCAGTAGAGTCCATATTTATCTCAGCTAGTAGTTTTTTAAGCCGGTTGTTATTTTTAGTCAGGTAGTCTTTATTACCAATTTTTTGCGCGGCCAGTGTGTTGGTCAAAAAAATTTGAGTCGGCTGGTTGTACTCGAATAAATATCCATTGTGCGGTCATTATGAAAGAAGGTTATATTTTTATGATAGACACAATGTGCTTTTAGGGTAAATACCCGTATTGAGTTTTCGGGAAGCTGCCTAAAAATCCCGAAGTTTTGGAGGAAGCTTTAGAAAACCTCTATGTTGGCATTTCTCTTCATGGAAATTGTTTTGTGCGTGAGTACCGTCAACGAGATTGGTTTTCTCGTGCTGAGCTATAAGGTTAAAACCCTCTACTTCATGTACATCGCGTGCGTGGGCGAGAGGTTGCTACTACTGAAGGTGGAGTGTCGTGAAAGATCAGACCATAACAACATATCGGATCTCGCAATAGAGGTTCGGTCTACATCCGGTGGTATTCAGAGCAAGGTTGTTCACGACACTGTGCAGAAGACGACTAGATTATCATGGAAGCTAAGCTATAGATTTCAGTTGGAGGAGGAAGGCCGATGGGAAGGACTTTTTCATACTCATGTTGTGGTACAAGACAGAGCATGTGCTATGACAATTGACCACATCACTTTCATTAATGCCACAAGCATCGAGATGGCGGAGAAGTTGGAACTACCGATGACACTTCGTCCACACCCATACTCGTTCCATTCGGACCATGAAGAGCTCACTGTCATGCACCAGACCAAGCTATAATTTCTATTGGGAAAATATTTTTGTGAGGTTTTGTGCGACGTGAATCCGGTATCGATGATTTCGTTTCACTTATTGTTGGGCGAGCCATGGTACAAGGAGAATGATGTCGGATATGATTGCCAAACACACAAATATATTGTCAAGAAGGGTAAGAAGTGTGAGCTCCTGCCCATGAGTGAGGATCTTTTTATTGTTTGGAGGAAAGAACACATGGAGAAGATAAAAGAGTGGAAAGAAGCAAAGAAAAGGGAGGTCAAAGCTACTGCAATTTTTCAGTTCGTTGTTTAGTCCGCAACTGCAAATATTATTAAAGAGATCGACTCGAAACCAGGGACGGTTTAGTTTCAAGGAGGAGAGGATTATATGACCGCATGTATTTTAACTAAGATGATTGCTGATGATACAATAACGTCTACACCTAGTACTGAATATACTACAGACTCTTTGCAAGATGGAGATATACCAATGAAGATGGATATTGTTTGGCCTAAAGAATACTATGGATATATAGAAATTCAAATCTGGTCTGATAAAAGGAAAACAAGCGCGTTCAGAACCAGCACGTGCATGTGATTGTTTTGGTAATCTCAGTGGACATGCAACCTGGGACTATAAATTTTATGGAGTAACGTATGCATGCAAGGTGTTAGGATATAATAAAACAGAAAGTATATTTGCTGATTCATTGGATCCGTCAAGAAGATAACTGGTAGATATTTATTTCTTCCAGCCATGCAAGGAACAGGCTCCTTGCCAAAGAAGTTGTGTGCGTGCCCAACTCTCCTTGAAAGAAGTTGGATGGGGTCCACCTGCAGTACGGGAGGCACTTCAAGTTGGCGTTCAGATAGAGTCCATATTTATCTCAGCTAGTAGTTTGTTTAAGTCGGCTATTATTTTTAGGCAGGTAGTCTTTATTTCCAATTTCTTGTGCGGCCAGTGTGTTGGTCAAAGAAAGTTTGAGTCGGCTAGTTGTACTAGTATAAATATCCATAGTGCGGTCATTGTGAAAGCAAGTTATATTTTTGTGATAGACACAATGTGTTTTTAGGGTAAATACCTGTATCGAGTTTTGGGGAAAGCTGTCTAAAAATCCCTAAGTTTTGGAGGAAGCTTTAGAAAATCTCCGTGTTGCGATTTCTCTTCGTGGAAATTGTTTTGTGCGTGAGTACCGTCATTGAGATTGTTTTTGTTGTGTTGTGCTGTATGGTTCAAACCCTCTACTTCGTGTACATCACGTGAGCGGGCGAGAGGTTTGTACTACTGAAGGTGGAGAGTCGTGAAAGATCGGACCATAACAACATATCAGATCTCGCAATCGAGGTTCAGCCTACATCTAGTGGTATTCAGAGCAAGGTTGTTCATGACACTGTGTAGAAGATTACTGGACTATCATGGAAGCTAAACTATGGATTTCAGTTGGAGGAGGAAGCCCGATGGGATGGACTTTTTCATAATCGTGTTGCGGTATAAGAGAGATCATCTGCTATGAAAGTCGACCACATGGCTTTGATTAATGCCGCAAGTATCGAGGTGGTGGAGAAGTTCGAAGTACCGATGACACTTCGTCCACAACCATACTTGTTCCATTTGGATCATGAAGAGCTTACTGTCACGCACCACACCAAGATACCGCTTCTGTTGGGAAAATATTTTTGTGAGGTTTTGTGCGATGTGATTCCGGTATCGATGATTTCGTGTCACTTGTTGTTGGGTGAGCCATGGTACAAAGAGAATGATCCCGGATATGATTTCCAAACACACAAATATATTGTCAAGAAGGGTAAGAAGTGTGACCTCCTACCCATGGGTGAGGATCTTTTTATTATTTGGAGGAAGGAACACATGGAGAAGATTAAAAAGTGGAAAGAAGGAAAGAAAAGGGAGGTTGAAGCTACTGAAATTTTTACGGTCGTTGTTCACTCTGCAACTACAAATATTAATGAAGAGATCAACTCGAAACCTAGGACGGTTTCGTTTCAAGGAGGAGAGGATGATATGACCCATGTATTTTGACTAAGATGATCATTGATGATAAAATAACGTTTACACCTAGTACTGAATATACTATAGATGTTTTCCAAGATGGAGATATACTAGTGAAGATGGGTATTGTTCGTCCTAAAGAATACTGTGGAATGAAATAGAAATCTGGTGTGGTAAATGGAAAACAACCACGTTCAGAACCAACACGTGCATGCGATTGTTTTGGTAATATCGGTGGACATGCAACCTGGGACTCTAAATTTTATGGAGTAACGTATTCATGCAAGGTGTTCGGATATAATAAAAGAGAAAGTATATTTGCTGATTCGGTGGGATCCGTCAAGAAGATAACTAGCAGATATTTATTTCTCTTCTAGCCAGGCAAGGAACATGATCCTTGCCAAAGAAGTTGTGCACGTGCCCAACTCTCCTTGAAAGAAGTTGGATGGGGTCCACCTGCAGTACGGGAGGAACTTCAGATGGCGTTCAGTAGAGTCCATATTTATATCAGCTGGTAGTTTGTTTAAGTCGGTTGTTACTTTTAGTCAGGTAGTCTTTATTACCAATTTTTTGCGCGGCCAGTGTGTTGGTCAAACAAAGTTCGAGTCTGCTGGTTGTACTCATATAATATCCATTGTGCGGTCATTATGAAAGCAGCTTATATTTTTATGATAGATACAATGTGCTTTTAGGGTAAATACCCGTATTGAGTTTTGGGGAATGTAGCGACTCGACCTCAACGATCAAGTCTCTGTGCTTCTGTGTCATCCCTGGATCGGTGGTGCTGACACACACAGTACTCAAAGGATTTATAACAGAGTAGCAATCACACACATATTACATCGAATGTCTCAAAAGAGAACTTATTACAATAAATATGGCTTAAGGCCATCTAATACGATAATAGCAGAAGGCTTGGAAGATAAATTGAGTCCATCAACTCCAATGGCATAGCTGAGCTGCACGACAATGACCTAACGAACCTTACTCCTTGTCTGAAGAGTCCGCAACATAATACGTTGCAGCTCGAAAACGGGTCAGCACATGGAATATGCTGGCAAGATAACACAGTAGAGCAAGAACAGAATAATGCTATCACTACATGCATATTTGGCTAGTGGAAAGCTCTATGGTTATAGTATTGCGAAAAGCCAATTATTCCCTACAACAAAGGAATAGATTTTAATTTAACTATCATGGTAGTTGAAACATCATTGAGAAGGTTCCTCCAGCTCAATCCCAATTAAAGTAATTATCAACCCAACAATATTAAGTTAAAAAGTGATGAGATACTTAAGATACTCCAAGTACTAGATACTCAATATTGTCCATACCCGGGGACACGGCTAACCATGATTAGTTTATACATTCTGCAGAGGTTTGCACACTTTTCCACACAAGACTCGATCGCCTACGTTGAATTTCTCGCACTACATGGTGTTTGAGAAACGAATGACCGAGACACAGTCTTTCAGAAACATTAACTCTCTACTCCGGGCAGACCATACCAAACCTACAACCCACTACCTGCTGATCTACCTCTTCGAGAGCTTCACGTAACTTATCAACTATGCTAAAGCCCATAATAGCTTATGGCTGCACACGGAAGTTTCTAGCACGAATAATCTCAGTTCCCTTTGAGCCTGGGTGGTGGTCCATAGGAAAATCACATGAAACCCCGGGATTTCCAAAAAAATACAGGCAACACTGGGTTCTCCAGGTGCCTCAATCCACCCAGATGTATATTCAAGTTGCCACCTTAAGTTGAACCGTTAATTAACAATCTCACATCTATCATGGATTTCACTCAACCAAATCACGTCTACGAGCATAGCATAGCAATATAAGCAACGCGTCGAAGTAACTCCCAAGGGTTTGAATGTAACAAGGCAATAGGTTCTACCTCATCAACTACTTCCCAACCCACATGTTATTGGCATCCTAATCATGCAATGTTTGAGGATTGGAACTAATGCATAAAAACTGGATGATAAAGGGGTATGATCAGAGTGTTACTTGCCTTGCTGACGACCACGAAACCTAGGGACTCCAAATAACACGCTTCGCACTGTGGGACTTCTATCGCAAACAAACAATAGCATACATAAGCAATCAAGCAAAGAAGCACGGGTAAATCTCAAATAAGAAGATCTAACCAGAAAGTTCAACTTAAGAACTCCAGTTTGCAAAAAGAATCAAATCAAATGGAGGAACAAAACTCAAATGGCGAAAGAAAACAAGATCCATTTACTAATCAGGACTCGGGTCACATTTTACAGTAGCAAAATCTTGTTTAAGTTGATTAAATAGAAAGAGGGTCTTGAGACGAAGATCTAAGTGCTTGAATCGCCTGATTCCAATAAATGAGCGAAAAGAGTAAACTGAAATGAAAATCGGATCAGAGATCGCGATCAGAAATAATCACGGAAAATCTGATAAAAGAAAACTGACGAACAGGCTAACAAACGAGCGTTCGTTATCTGTAACTAACGAGCGAAAACTGTTCATTTAAACGAACGTACGGACGAACGTCCGCTAAAGGGAAGAACCAGGAAAAACTGGCGAACCAATCTAAAAAAAATGAACTATGTTTTTCAAGAAAAACCGAATCGGTTTTCTTAAAAAAACGGCGGCGAACGGCTACTTTGTCGGGTCCCGCGAGATGCGGGGCACTGGCGGGGCAAGGAGGCGAGGCGGCACGGCGCGGCGAGGCGCTGTGGTGCGGGAGCGGCGCGGGAGGCGGGCTACGGCGGCGGTGGTCGGTGGTGGTGGCGGGGGGGTGGGGGGCTTGGGGCGGCATAAAAAGGGGGGGGAGGTGGCTTGGAGGATGGGGCAAGGCGGCGGCGAAGGAGTTCGGCTCGGACTTCTGTCCGAGTCGGCGGTGGCGGCGGCGCGCGTCCTGGCGCAGGATGTTGGCGCGGGAGATGGGCCGGCTCGGCTGGGTTTCGGCCGAGTCGGCGCCCGAAGATTTTTTTTAAACAATTCCGCCGAACAGAAAAAAGCATAGAAAATAAAATAAAAAATCTAAAAATGCCAAAACAAATTTTCACCGTCTAAATAAAATATTTAGAATTAGATGAACATTTTCTTGTCCCTAAAATGCAATTTTGAAAACGTGCAATTTTTCTAATGCAAACAAAATTGCAATAAACTCCAAATAAAAACAAATATTTGATTTTAATATTTTTCCTGCAATATTTCAATTATTTTGGAGAAGTCATATTATCTCCTCTCATATATTTTAATATGAAATATCTTCGGAGAGAAAAATAATTAAAACCAAAAATCCTCGTTTCAATATTTGATAATAATCAAATTTGAAAACCGGGAAATCCCCAACTCTCTCCAAGGGTCCTTGAGTTGCTTAGGATTTTCGAGGATCGCGAGACGAAATGCAATAAAATATAATATGCAAGAATGATCTATGTATAACATTCCAAATTGGAAATTTGGATGTTACAAACCTACCCACCTTAAGATGAATCTCGCCCTTGAGATTCGGGTTGGCTAGAAAATAAGTGTGGGTGGTCTTTGCGAAGATCATCCTCTCGTTCCCAGGTGGCTTTATCTTCAGTATGGTGGCTCCACTAAACTTTGCAAAACTTGATAACCTTACTACGGGTGACTCGACTGGCAAACTCCAAAATCTTGACTCACTTCTCCTCATAAGTCAAATCATTGTCCAACTGAATCGCCTCCAAGGGTACAGTATCTCTTAGCGGCATATCGGCCATCTCAGCATGGCACTTCTTCAACTGGGAAACGTGAAACACATCGTGAACTCCTGACAGTCCTTCAGGTAACTCCAACTTGTAGGAAACTTCTCCCATCCATTCCAAAACACGATACGGTCCTACAAATCTCGGGGCTAACTTTCCCTTAACTCCAAAACATTTCACTCCTCGCAAAGGTGATACTCGCAGATATGCTCTATCTCCAATTTCATAGGTTACCTCCTTGCGTTTCGAATCTGCATAACTCTTCTGTCTGGATTGAATTATCTGCAGTCTATCTCGAATCAGTTTAACTTTCTCCTCAGACTCTTTGATCAAGTCTGGTCCAAACAACTGTCGGTCTCCAACTTCATCCCACATGAACAGTGTTCTGCACCTTCGTCCATACAGGGCTTCGAACGATTCCATCTTTAAACTGGCTTGGTAACTATTGTGGTATGAGAACTCTGCGTAAGGAAAATTTTCATCCCAACTAGATCCATAATCTAGCGCACATGCTCTCAACATGTCCTCCAGAATCTTGTTGACTCTCTCGGTCTGTCCATTCATCTGCAGGTGAAATGTTGTACTGAACTCCAATCTCGTTCCCAAAGTTTGGTGCAACTAATGCCAAAAATTTGAGGTAAACTGTGTTCCTCTATCGGATACGATGGTCCTTGGAACTCCATGCAGACATACGATCTTGGACATACATATCTTGGCCAAGTTTGCACTTGTATAAGTTGTTTTCACTGGGATAAAGTGTGCCACTTTGGTCAAGTGATCAACTACTACCCATATAGAATCATATCCTAATTTGGTCCTG
This sequence comes from Triticum aestivum, assembly GCF_018294505.1. Classification (NCBI taxonomy): domain Eukaryota; kingdom Viridiplantae; phylum Streptophyta; class Magnoliopsida; order Poales; family Poaceae; genus Triticum; species Triticum aestivum. Next base: position 555,160,850 of record NC_057812.1, on the reverse strand, counting down.
GGCAATCCGGTGATAAAATCCATGCCAAGTTTATCCCACTTCCATTCGGGTATCGGCATAGGCTGTAGCAATCCTACTGGCTTTTGATGCTCTGCCTTCACTCTCTGACATACATCACATACGGCTACATACTCGACGATATCCTTCTTCATCCCTGTCCACCAGAAACATTCCTTCAAATCCAAATGCATCTTGGTGTTTCCGGGGTGTATCGAGTATGGTGAGTCATGAGCCTCATGAAGTATTAATTTCCTGATCTCTGGTTCATTGGGCACATAAACTCGGTCCTCAAACCATAAGGTGTCGTACTCATCCTCACGAAAACCTTTGGCCTTTCCTTCTCTCATTCTCTCTTTTATCTTGGCAATCTCTTTGTCATCCTTCTAAGCTTCTCGAATCATTCTCAACAATGTAGACTAAACCTCCATTGTTGCAACAAAACCTCTAGGAACAATCTCCAATTGAAGTTCCCGGAGATCCTCCGCTAACTCCTTCGGCAATCCCGTGCTCTCTAGGGTATTAGCATAACTCTTCTGGCTCAAAGCGTCTGCTACGCCATTGGCCTTTCCTGGATGATAGTGCAGCTTCATGTCATAATCCTTTATAAGCTCCAACCATCTCCTCTGCCTAAGGTTCAGTTCCTTCTGTTTGAAGATGTACTTCAAACTCTTATGATCCGTGTACACATCACAATGGTTTCCAATAAGGTAATGCCTCCAGGTCTCCAACGCAAGCACTTCGGTTGCTAACTCCAAATCATGTGTGGCATAATTCAATTCATGCGGTTTTAGTTGTCGTGAGGCATACAAAACAACTCTTCCTTCCTGCATAAGCACACTGCCAAGTCCTAAGTGAGAGGCGTCGCAATACACTTGGAAATCCTTACGTATATCTGGCAGTGTTAGCAGTGGGGCTGTAGTCAAACGTTTCTTCAACTCCTGGAAACTTGCCTCGCAATCTTCCGTCCAATTAAACTTGGTATCTTTCTTCAATAATTTCGTCATTGGCTTCGCAATCTTGGAAAAATTCTCAATAAATCTCTGGTAGTATCCTCCGAGCCCAATAAAACTGCGGATCTCGCTAACTGAAGTGGGTGCCAACGATTCAGTGACTGACTGAACCTTGGTGGGGTCTACTGCTATACCTTCTCCTGATATAACATGTCCAAGGAATCTGACTTCCTTCAACCAAAACTCGCATTTGCTGAACTTGGCATACAACTGATGTTCCCTGAGTTTCTCGAGAACTAAACGCAAATGCTCCTTGTGCTCCTCTTTATTCTTCGAGTATACCATTATATCAGCAATACACACCACAACGAACTTGTCCAAATACTCCATGAACACCTTGTTCATCATGCTCATGAAATAGGCAGGGGCGTTAGTCAGTCCAAACGACATGACCGTATATTCATATAGCCCGTACCGTGTGGTGAATGCTGTCTTGGGTATATCCTTCTCTCGAATCTTCAACTGGTGGTATCCTGATCGCAAATCGATCTTCGAAAACACCTTAGCTCCTTGCAGCTAGTCAAACAGATCATTGATCATCGGCAATGGGTACTTGTTCTTGATTGTCACTTCATTCAAGGCCCGATAATCAACAACCATTCTTAGGGACATATCCTTCTTCTCGGCCAAAAGCACTGGGGCTCTCCATGGTGATGAACTCCGTCGAATGTAACCTTTCTCCAATAACTCCTTGATCTGTTTCTTAATCTCCTCCAGATCATTCGCGGGCATCTGATAGGGTCTCTTGGATATTGGCCCTGTACCTGGTAATAATTCTATCAAAAACTCGATGTCTCGATCTAGTGGCATGCCTGGTAATTCCTCTGGGAAAACATTCGGGTAATCCTTTACTACAGGCACTTCCTCCTGAACAACTCCCTTGAGGGTATTTACTTGGCTACTTCTTGGCGCATGCCTAGATACACACTTGATCCTTTTTCCCTCAGGGATGGTGAGACAAATTGACCTAATAGCACAGTCAATGCTTCCTCCGTTCTCTGACATCCAGTCCATTCCTAATATCACATCCAATCCTTGTGACTCCGAGATAATTAGGTCGGACGGAAAAACATGGTTGCCAATGGTTAAGGGTGTCTGGTCGCACCATCGACTAGCCATATACTCTGCTCTAGGTGAGCTCACTAACAGAGGGGTCCTAAGGGTTTTGGTCAGTAGTTTAAACTTATCCACGAATTCCCTTGATATGTATGAATGCGATGCACCGGTATCAAAAAGAACAAGAGCGGTAAATGACTTAACCAAAAACTTACCTACAACCACGTCTGGCTGCTCTTCAACCTCCTCCACGTTAACATGGTTTACTTGTCCTTTGTTGAATGGATTGGGCTTCTTCCCAGCTCTCCCATTTTCGTTTCCATTCTTACCTTCAGGGCACTCCGTGCCATAGTGTCCAGTCTTCCCGCACTTGAAACAAGTAACGTGGCTTAGGTCTCTCTTGGCTGGTGTGGCTGAATTGGGGCGGTTCTGATTGTTGCTTGCTCCATTCCCATTCCCATTCCTTGGGCCAGTATGGTTATGGTTACTTCCTCCATTATGGTTGTGGCCTCCATTGTTATGAACAAGTCCTCCCGAGTTCGGGATTAGGCGAGGCTTCTGTTGAGCTCCTGAGTTATACCTCCCTTGTCCATACTTCCTCTTACAGTTCTCAATCTGCTGCTGCTTCCCTTTAATCATAAGAGCCTTATCTACCAACTCCTGGTAGTTGTTGAATGTTGCCACCATCAACTGCATGCTCATCTCATCATTCAGCACTTCCATAAACATCTCATGCTTTGCGGCATCTGTGGCCACATCATGAGGGGCATAGCGAGATAACTTGCTAAATTCATCCGCGTACTGAGCCACAGTACGGTTCCCCTGGCATAATTTGCAAAACTCATGCTTCTTCATATTCATGGCTCCAGTTGAAACATGGGTTGTGCGGAAAGCTTTCTGAAACTGATCCCATGTCACTGTGGCTATAGGGTATGTGACAGTGTAATTCTCCCACCATGAGGCTGCTGGTCCATCCAACTGATGTGTGGCAAAACGCACCTTCTCAGCATCGGTACATCCTACAGTGGTTAACTCCCTTTCAATCCTGCGGAGCCAATCATCTGCTACTATGGTCTCGGTGCTACTGGAAAACACTGGCGGTTGCAACCTCAGAAAAATGGGCTAAGTTGTCAACTGGTGGTGGTGGTGGATTGTTGTTGTTGTGCCTTGGTTCTGGACTAACAACTACATCAGGGTATTCTGCTACTGGATCAACTGAGTGAGCTCCGGTGGGAAAGCGAAACCGGGGTCACGTCTCGGAGGCATCTGATGGGTTTAGAGGGGAGAGATTTAGAATAGAATGAGGTCTAATGAGAAATCACTACCCATATGCACATGAGACAAACACAATCATTTCACTCAATCAATCAAGCAAGGGCATACAATCGATCTAGAACTATCGCAAAAGTGCTAGGACTACACTATTTACATGGTGGAATACTACTACTGATGTGGTGGTCTACTAAAAATATTCCTCGGTTGAAGACTCCATGATATCTGCTCCAGCTTCGTCTTCAAAGTCATCATCGCTAAGGTCGGAGTCGGTGTCGTCGATGATGATGTAGTCCTCCGTGCGAATTTCCTTGGGTACTTTGTCTTCTTCTCCTGGTGTGGGGTCTCCCATGAATACTCCGGTCTTCTTAATCGGGTCGCCATTCTTCTCCAACAATGTCAAAATTTCCTCCTCGTATCCATCGCATGTAGACTTAAGTTCTTCTTCCAGCTCGATGATCCTTGTCTTCGCCTTCTTCAGATCTATCATGCCTGCGCACATTTGATTCTCCAGGAGTCGAATGTGCTGGTTTAATTCCTGGATGAAAGCTCCAATTGATCTATCTTTCCTGGTGCTGATCATCTCCCATTGCTCATCTCGGCGCCCATAGATCTGGTGGATAGTATCCTTAAGCTCCTTTTGGTAAACTTCTGCAATGCGTCCCATGGTGATGTGAGCTGCCATACTCTTTCCTAGACTCCAGGTTGGTGCATCGAAAGAAAACTCTATGGGCTTAGTGACTGGCGTGAATGTCCTTCTTGGAACTTGAACTTGAATCATCCATCGCTCCTCTTCTGGTAAAGTGGCGTTGTAAGTCCCGGTGAAGCTTGGTATTCCTATGTTCAGGTACCTACTGACTTCCTTCAAGTGTCGTCCAAAGGGTGTGTCTTCATCCGGTTGTGCAAACTTGTTCCTTGCGTCCGCCATCCTAAAGAGTGGAAAATGGAGAGGAGTCAGAAATGAGAAGAGAATAGTGATCTAGGGCTTTAGCTTAGTGGTCGTGTCCTACACTCAGCGTGTGCTCTGATACCATCTTGTAGCGACCCAACCTCAAACGGTCAAATCTATGTGCTTCAGTGTCATCCCTGGATCGGTAATGCTGACACACACAGTACTCGAAGGATTTATAACAGAGTAGCAATCACACGCTTATTACATCGAATGCCTCAAAAGAGAACTTATTACCATAAATATGGCTTAAGGCCATCTAATACGATAACAACGGAAGGCTTGGAAGATAAAGTGAGTCCATCAGCTCGAACAGCATAGCTGAGCTGCATGGCAACGACCTAACAAACCTTACTCCTCGTCTGAAAAGTCTGCAACATAATACGTTGCAGCCCGAAAATGGGTCAGCACATGGAATATGCTGGGAAGATAACACAGTAGAGCAAGAACAGAATAATGCTATCACTACATGCATATTTGGCTGGTGGAAAGCTCTATGGTTATAGTTTTGTGAAAAGCCAATTTTTTCCTACAACAAAGGAATATATTTTAATTTAACTATCATGGTAGTTGAAACATCATTGAGAAGGTTCCTCCAACTCAATCCCAATTTAAGTAATTATCAACCCAACAATATTAAGTTAAAAAGTGATGAGATACTTAAGATACTCCAAGTACTAGATACTCAAGATTGTCCATAACCGCGGACACGGCTAACCATGATTAGTTTATACACTCTGCAGAGGTTTGCACACTTTTCCCCACAAGACTCGATCGCCTCCGTCGAATTTCTCGCACTACATGGTGTTTGAGAAACGAATGACCGAGACACAGTCTTTCAGAAACATTAACTCTCTACTCCGGGCAGACCATACCAAACCTACAACCCACTACCTGCTGATCTAGCTCTTCGGGAGCTTCACGTAACTTACTCAACTATGCTAGAGCCCATAATAGCTTGTGGTTGCACACAGAAGTTTCTAACATGAATCATCTCAGTTCCCTTTGAGCCTGGGTGGCAGTCCATAGGAAAATCACACGGAACCCCGGGATTTCCAAAAAAATACAGGCAACACTGGGTTCTCCAGGTACCTCAATCCACCCAGATGTGTATTCAAGTTGCCACCTTAAGTTGAACCATTAATTAAAAATCTCACATCTGTCATGGATTTCACTCAACCAAACCACGTCTACGAGCATAGCATAGCTATATAAGCAACACGTTGAAGTAACTCCCAAGGGTTTGAATGTAACAAGGCAATAGGTTCTACCTGATCAACTACTTCCCAACCCACATGTTATTGGCATCCTAATCATGCAATGTTTGAGGATTGGAACTAATGCATAAAAACTAGGTGATAAAGGGGTATGATCAAAGTGTTACTTGCCTTGCTGATGATCCGCAAAACCTAGGGACTCGTAGTAGCATGCTTCGCACTCCGGGAATTCTATCGTAAACAAACAATAGCATACATTAGAAATTAAGAGAAGAAGCATGAGTAAATCTCAAATAAGAAGATCTAACCAGAAAGTTCAACTTAAGAACTCCGGTTTGCAAAAAGAATCAAATCAAACGGAGCAACGAAACTCAAACGGCGAAAGAAAACAAGATCCGTTTACTAATCTGGACTAAGGTCAAATTTTATAGTAGCAAAATCTTTTTTAAGTTGATTAAACAGAAAGAGGGTCTCGAGATGAAGATCTAGGCGCTTGAATCGCCTGATTCCTATAAACGAGCGAAAATGTAAACTGAAACGAAAATTGGATCAAAGATCGCAATCAGAAATAATCGCGGAAAAATCCGATAAAAGAAAACTAACGAACAGGCTAACGAACGAGCATTCGTTATCTTCTAACTAACGAGCGAAAACCATTCGTTTAAACGAACGTACGGACGAACGTCCGCTAAAGGGAAGAACCGGGAAAAACCGGCGAACCGATCTAGAAAAATGAACTAGGTTTAAAAAAACGAAATCGGTTTTCTTTAAAAAAACGGAGGCGAACGGCTACCTCGTTGGGTCTGGTGAGACACGAGGCTCAAGCGGGGCGAGGCGGCGAGGCGCTGTGGCGCAGGAGTGGCGCGGGAGGTGAGCTGCGGCGGCGGTGGTCGGTGGTGGTGGCGGGGGGCTTGGGGCGGCATATAAAGGGGGGAGGTGGCTTGGAGGAGGGGGCAAGGCGGCGGCGGCGGAGGAGTCCGTCTTGGACTCCTGTCCGAGTCGGCGGCGGCGGCGGGGCGCGTCCTGGCGCGGGACGGCCGCGCGGGAGATGGGCCGGCCCGGCTGGGTTTTGGCCGAGTCGGCGCCCGAAGATTTTAAAAAACAATTCCACTGAACAAAAAAAGTCCTAGAAAATAAAATAAAAAATCTAAAAATGCCAAAATAAATTTTCACCGTCTAAAAAAATATTTAGAACGAGATGAACATTTTCTTGGCCTAAAATGCAATTTTGAAAACATGCAATTTTTCTAATGCAAACAAAATTGCAATAAACTCCAAATAAAAACAAATATTTGATTTTAATATTTTTCCTCCAATATTTCCATTATTTTGGAGAAGTCATATTATCTCCTCTCATATATTTTAATATGAAATATTTTCGGAGAGAAAAATAATTAAATCCAAAAATCCTCGTTTCAATATTTGATAATAATCAAATTTGAAAACCAGGAAATCCCCAACTCTCTCCGAGGTTTCTTGAGTTGCTTAGGATTTTTGAAGATCGGGAGATGAAATGCAATAAAATATGATATGCAAGAATGATCTATGTATAACATTCCAAATTGGAAATTTGGGATGTTACAGGGAAGCTGTCTAAAAATCCCTAACTTTTGGAGGAAGCTTTAGAAAACCTATGTGGTGGCATTTCTCTCCTTGGAAATTTTTTTGTGCGTGAGTACCATCAATTTGATTTGTATTCTCTTGCTGAGCTGTAAGGTTCAAACCCTCTACTTCATGTACATCGCGTGCATGGGCAAGAGGTTGCTACTACTGAAGATGGAGTGTCGTGAAAGATCAGACCACAACAACATATCGGATCTCGCAATCGAGGTTCGGTCTACATCAGGTGGTATTCAGAGCAAGGTTGTTCAAGACACTATGCAGAAGATGACTAGATTATCATGGAAGCTAAGCTATAGATTTCAGTTGGAGGAGGAAGGCCGATGGGAAGGACATTTTCATACTCGTGTTGTGGTACAAAAGAGATCATGTGCTATGACAATTGACCACATGACTTTCATTAATGCCACAAGCATCGAGATGGTGGAGAAGTTGGAATTACCGATGACACTTCGTCCACACCCATACTCGTTCCGTTTGCATCATGAAGTGCTCACTATCATGCACCAGACCAAGCTACCGTTTATGTTGGGAAAATATTTTTGTGAGGTTTTGTGCGATGTGATTCCGGTATGGATGATTTCATGTCACTTGTTGTTGGGCGAGCCATGGTACAAAGAGAATGATGTCGGATATGATTGCCAAACACACAAATATATTGTCAAGAAGGGTAAGAAGTGTGAGCTCCTGCCCATGGGTGAGGATCTTTTTATTGTTTGGAGGAAAGAACACATGCAGAAGATAAAAGAGTGGAAAGAAGCAAAGAAAAGGGAGGTCGAAGCTACTGCAATTTTTAGGGTCATTGTTTAGTCCTCAACTGCAAATATCATTAAAGAGATCAACTCGAAACCAGGGACGGTTTCGTTTCAAGGAGGAGAGGATGATATGACCGCATGTATTTTAACTTAGATGATCGCTGATGATACAATAACGTCTACACCTAGTACTGAATATACTACAGGCTCTTTCCAAGATGGAGATATACTAATGAAGATGGGTATTGTTTGGCCTAAAGAATACTATGGATATATAGAAATTCAAATCCGGTCTGATAAAAGGAAAACAATCGCGTTCAGAACCAACACGTGCATGTCATTGTTTTGGTAATCTCGGTGGACATGCAACCTGGGACTCTAAATTTTATGGAGTAACGTATGCATGAAATGTGTTAGGATATAATAAAAGAGAAAGTATATTTGCTGATCCATTGGATCTGTCGAGAAGATAACTGGCAGATATTTATTTCCTCCAGCCATGCAAGGAACAGGCTCCTTGCCAAAGAAGTTGTGTACGTGCCCAACTCTCCTTGAAAGAAGTTGGATGGGGTCCACTTGTAGTACGGGAGGCACTTCAAGTTGGCGTTCAGATAGAGTCCATATTTATCTCAGCTAGTAGTTTGTTTAAGTCGGCTATTATTTTCAGGCAGGTAGTCTTTATTTCCAAGTTGTTGTGTGGCTAGTGTGTTGGTCAAATAAAGTTTGAGTCAGCTATTTGTACTAGTATAAATATACATAGTGCGGTCATTGTGAAAGCAAGTTATATTTTTATGATAGACACAATGCGTTTTTAGGGTAAATACCCGTATCGAGTTTTGGAGAAAGCTGTCTAAAAATAACTAAGTTTTGGAGGAAGCTTTAGAAAATCTCTTTGTTGCGATTTCTCTTCGTGGAAATTGTTTTGTGCGTGAGTATTGTCATTGAGATTGTTTTTGTCGTGTTGTGCCATAAGGTTCAAACCCTCTAATTCATGTACATCGCGTGCGTGGGCGAGAGGTTGCTACTACTGAAGGTGGAGTGTTGTGAAAGATTGGACCATAACAACATATCGGATCTCGCAATCGAGGATCGGTCTACATCAGATGGTATTCAGAGCAAGGCTCTTCATGACACTCTGTAGAAGATTACTGGATTATCATGGAATCTAAGCTGTGGATTTCAGTTGGAGGAGGAAGGCCAATGGGATGGACTTTCTCATACTCGTGTTGTGGTACAAGAGAAATCATGTGCTATGACAATCGACCACATGACTTTGATTAATGCCACAAACATCGAGATGGCGGAGAAGTTAGAACTACCGATGACACTACGTCCACAACCACACTCGTCCCATTTGGGTCATGAAGAGCTCAATGTCACGCACCAGACCAAGGTACCATTTCTGTTGGGCAAATATTTTTGTGAGGTCTTGTGCGACGTGATTTTGGTATCGATGATTTCGTGTCACTTGTTGTTGGGAAAGCCATGGTACAAAGAGAATGATGTCGGATATGATTGCCAAACACACAAATATATTGGCAAGAAGGGTAACAAGTGTGACCTCCTTCCCATGGGTGAGGATCTTTCCATTGTTTGGAGGAAAGAACACATGGAGAAGATAAAAGTGTGGAAAGAAGCAAAGAAAAGGGAGGTCTAAGCTACTGAAAATTTTACGATCGTCATTCAGTCTGCAACTAGAAATATTATTGAAGAGATCGACTCGAAACCTAGGACAGTTTTGTTTCAAGCAGGAGAGGATGATATGACCGCATGTATTTTAACTAAGATGATCATTGATGATACAATAATGTCTACACCTAGTACCGAATATACTACAGACGTTTTCCAAGATGGAGATATATTAATGAAGATGGGTATTTTTCGGCCCAAAGAATACTATGGAAAGAAATACAAATCCGTCCTGGTAAAACGAAAACAAGCGCGCTCAGAACCAGCACGTGCATGTGATTGTTTTGGTAATTTCCATGGACATGAAACCTGGGACTCTAAATTTTATGGAGAAACGCATGCATGCAAGGTGTTAGGATATAATAAAAGAGAACGCATATTTGCTGATTCGCTGGGATCCGTCAAGAAGATAACTCGCAGATATTTATTTCTCTTCCAGCAACGCAAGGAACAGGCTCCTAGCCAAAGAAGTTGTGCACGTGCACAACTCTCCTTGGAACAAGTTGGATGGAGTCCACCTGCAGTACGGGAGGCACTTCAAGTTGGCATTCAGATAGAGTCCATATTTATCTCAGCTAGTAGTTTGTTTAAGTCGGTTGTTATTTTTAGGCAGGTAGTCTTTATTTGCAATTTGTGGTGTGGCCAGAGTGTTGGTCAGACAAAGTTTGAGTCGGCTAGTTGTACTAGTATAAATATCCATAGTGCGGTCAATGTGAAAGCTGGTTATGTTTTTATGATAGACACAATGTATTTTTAGGGTAAATACCCATATCGAGTTTTGGGGGAAGCTGTCTAAAAATCCCTAAGTTTTGGAGGAAGCTTTAGAAAACCTCTGTGTTGCGATTTCTCTTCGTGGAAATTGTTTTGTGTGTGAGTGCCATCATTGAGATTCGTTTTTTCGTGTTGTGCTATATGGTTCAAACCCTCTACTTCGTGTACATCGCGTGTGCAGGCGAGAGGTTGCTACTACTGAAGGTGGAGTGTCATGAAAGATCGGACCATAACAACATATCAGATCTCGCAATCGAGGTTCAGCCTACATCAGGTGGTATTCAGAGCAAGGTTGTTCATGACACTATGCAGAAGATGACTGGACAATCATGGAAGCTAAGCTATGGATTTCAGTTGGAGGAGGAAGGCCGATGGGATGAACTTTTTCATAATCGAGTTGTGGTACAAGAGAGATCATGTGCTATGACAATCGACCACATGACTTTGATTAATGCCGCAAGTATCGAGGTGGTGGAGAAGTTCGAACTACCGATGACACTTCATCCACAACCATACTCGTTCCATTTGGATCATGAAGAGCTCACTGTCACGCACCACACCAAGATACCATTTCTGTTGGGAAAATATTTTTGTGAGGTTTTGTGCGATGTGATTCCGGTATCGATGATTTTGTGTCACTTCTTGTTGGGAGAGCCATGGTACAAAGAGAATGATGCCGGATATGATTGCCAAACACACAAATATATTGTCAAGAAGGGTAAGAAGTGTGACCTCCTACCCATGGGTGAGGATCTTTTTATTGTTTGGCGGAAGGAACACATGGAGAAGATAAAAAAGTGGAAAGAAGCAAATAAAAAGGGAGGTCGAAGCTACTGAAATTTTACGGTCGTTGTTCACTCTGGAACTACAAATATTTATGAAGAGATCAACTCGAAACCTAGGACGGTTTCATTTCAAGGAGGAGAGGATGATATGACCGCACATATTTTAACTAAGATGATCATTAATGATAAAATAACGTCTACACCTAGTACTGAATATACTATCGAGGTTTTCCAAGATGGAGATATACTAATGAAGATGGGTATTGTTCGGCCTAAAGAATACTGTGGAATGAAATAGAAATCTGGTGTGGTAAAAGGAAAACAACCACGTTCAGAACCAGCACATGGATGCGATTGTTTTTGTAATATCGGTGGACGTGCAACCTAGGACTCTAAAATTTATGGAGTAACATATTAATGCAAGGTGTTAGGATATAATAAAATAGAAAGTATATTTGCTGATTCGGTAGGATCCCTCAAGAAGATAACTGGAGGATATTTATTTCTCTTCTAGCCATGCAAGGAACAGGATCCTTGCCAAAGAAGTTGTGCACGTGCCCAACTCTCCTTGAAAGAAGTTGGATGGGGTCCACCTGCAGTACGGGAGGAACTTCAAATGGCGTTCAGTAGAGTCCACATTTATCTTAGCTAGTAGTTTGTTTAAGTTGGTTGTCATTTTTAGTCAGGTAGTCTTTATTACCAATTTTTTGCGCGGCCAGTGTGTTGGTCAAACAAAGTTTGAGTCGGCTGGTTGTACTCGTATAAATATCCATTGTGCAGTCATTATGAAAGGAGGTTATATTTTTATGATAGACACAATGTGCTTTTAGGGTAAATATCCGTATTGAGTTTTGGGGGAAGTTGTCTAAAACTCCCTAAGTTTTGGAGGAAGCTTTAGAAAACCACTGTGTTGGCATTTCTCTTTGTGGAAGTTGTTTTGTGCGTGAGTACCGTCAATGAGGTTGGTTTTCTCATGCTGAGCTGTAAGGTTCAAACCCTCTACTTCATGTACATCGTGTGCGCGGGCGAGAGGTCTGATAAAAGGAAAACAAGCGCGTTCAGAACCAGCACGTGCATGTGATTGTTTTGGTAATCTCGATGGACATGCAACTTGGGACTCTAAGTTTTATGGAGTAACGTATGCATGCAAGGTGTTAGGATATAATAAAAAAGAAAGTATATTTGCTGATCATTGGATCCGTCAAGAAGATAACTGGAAGATATTTATTTCTTCCAGCCATCCAAGGAATAGGCTCCTTGCCAAAGAAGTTGTGTACATGCCCAACTCTCCTTGAAAGAAGTTGGATGGGGTCCACCTGCAGTACGGGAGGAACTTCAGATGGCGTTCAGTAGAGTCCATATTTATCTCAGCTAGTAGTTTGTTTAAATTGGTTGTTATTTTTAGTCAGGTAGTCTTTATTACAAATTTTTTGCGCGACCAGTGTCTTGGTCAAACAAAGTTTGAGTCGGCTGGTTGTACTCGTATAAATATCCATTGCGCGGTCATTATGAAAGCAAGTTATATTTTTATGATAGACACAATGTGCTTTTAGGGTAAATACCCGAATTGAGTGTTTTGAAGTTGTCTAAAAATCCCTAAGTTTTGGAGGAAGCTTTAGAAAACCTCTGTGTTGGCATTTCTCTTCGTGGAAATTGTTTTGTGCGTGAGTATCGTCAATGAGATTGGTTTTCTCGTGCTGAGCTGTAAGGTTCAAACCCTCTACTTCATGTACATCGCGTGCGCGGGCGAGAGGTTGCTACTACTGAAGGTGGAGTGTCGTGAAAGATCAGACCATAACAACATATCGGATCTCGCAATTGAGGTTCGGTCTACATCAGGTGGTATTCAGAGCAAGGTTGTTCATGACACTGTGCAGAAGATGACTAGATTATTATGGAAGCTAAGCTATAGATTTCAGTTGGAGGAGGAAGGCCGATGGGAAGGACTTTTTCATACTCGTGTTGTGGTACAAGAGAGATCATGTGCTATGACAATTGGCCACGTGACTTTCATTAATGCCGCAAGCATCGAGATGGTGGAGAAGTTGGAACTGCTGATGACACTTCGTCCACACCCATACTCGTTCTGTTTGGATCATGAAGAGCTCACTATCATGCACCAGACCAAGCTACCGTTTCTGTTGGGAAAATATTTTTGTGAGGTTTTGTGCGATGTGATTCTGGTATCGATGATTTCGTGTCACTTGTTGTTGGGCGAGCCATGGTACAAAGAGAATGATGTCGGATATGATTGCCAAAAACACAAATATATTGTCAAGAAGGGTAAGAAGTGCGAGCTCATGCCAATGGGTGAGGATCTTTTTATTGTTTGGAGGAAGGAACACATGGAGAAGATAAAAGAGTGGAAAGAAGCAAATAAAAGGGAGGTCGAAGCTACTGCAATTTTAGGGTCGTTGTTTAGTCCGCAACTGCAAATATCATTAAAGAGGTCATCTCGAAACCAGGGACGGTTTCGTTTCAAGGAGGAGAGGATGATATGACCACATGTATTTTAACTAAGATGATCGTTGATGATACAATAACATCTACACCTAGTACTGAATATACTACACTCTTTCCAAGATGGAGATATACTAATGTAAGGTTCAAACCCTCTACTTCATGTACATCATGTGCGCGGGCGAGAGGTCTGATAAAAGGAAAACAAGCGCGTTCAGAACTAGCACGTGCATGTGATTGTTTTGGTAATCTCGATGGACATGCAACTTGGGACTCTAAATTTTATGGAGTAACGTATGCATGCAAGGTGTTAGGATATAATAAAAGAGAAAGTATATCTACTTCTCATTTGATCCGTCAAGAAGATAACTGGAAGATATTTATTTCTTCCAGCCATGCAAGGAACAGGCTCCTTGCCAAAGAAGCTATGTACGTGCCCAACTCTCCTTGAAAGAAGTTGGATGGGGTCCACATGTAGTACGGGAGGCACTTCAAGTTGGAATTCAGATGAGTCCATATTTATCTCAGCTAGTAGTTTGTTTAAGTCAGCTATTATTTTTAGGCAGGTAGTCTTTATTTCCAATTTGTTGTGCGGTCTGTGTGTTGGTCAAACAAAGTTTGAGTCGGCTAGTTGTACTAGTATAAATATCCATAGTGCGTTCATTGTGAAAGCAATTTATATTTTTATGATAGACACAATGTGTTTTTAGGGTAAATACCCTATCGAGTATTCGGGAAAGCTGTCTAAAAATCCCTAAGTTTTGGAGGAAGCTTTAGAAAATCTATGTGTTGCGATTTCTCTTCGTGTAAATTGTTTTGTGCGTGAGTACCGTCATTGAGATTGTTTTTGTCGTGTTGTGCCATAAGGTTCAAACCCTATACTTCATGTACATGGTGTGCGTAGGCGAGAGGTTGCTACTACTGAAGGTGGAGTGTCGTGAAAGATTGGACCATAACAATATATTGGATCTCGCAATCGAGGTTCGGTCTACATCAGGTGGTATTCAGAGCAAGGCTCTTCACGACACTCTATAGAAGATGACTGGATTATCATGGAAGCTAAGCTATGGATTTTAGTTGGAGGAGGAAGGCCAATGGGATGGACTTTCTCATACTCGTGTTGTGGTACAAGAGAGATCATGTGCTATCAAAATCGACCACATGACTTTGATTAATGCCACAAGCATCGAGATCGCGGAGAAGTTAGAACTACCGATGACACTGCGTCCACAACCATACTCGTCCCGTTTGGGCCATGAAGAGCTCACTGTCACACACCAGACCAAGGTACCATTTCTGTTGTGCAAATATTTTTGTGAGGTCTTGTGCGACGTGATTCCGGTATCGATGATTTCGTGTCACTTGTTGTTGGGAAAGCCATGGTACAAAGAGAATGATGTCGGATATGATTGCCAAACACACAAATACATTGGCAAGAAGGGTAACAAGTGTGACCTCCTGCCCATGGGTGAGGATCTATTCATTGTTTGGAGGAAAGAACACATGGAGAAGATAAAAGAGTGGAAAGAAGCAAAGAAAAGAGAGGTCGAAGCTACTGAAATTTGTACGGTCGTTGTTCACTCTGCAACTACAAATATTATTGAAGAGATCGACTCGAAACCTGGGAAGGTTTCGTTTCAAGGAGGAGAGGATGATATGACTGCATGTATTTTAACTAAGATGATTGCTGATGATACAATAACGTCTACACCTAGTACTGAATATACTACAGACGTTTTCCAAGATGGAGACATACAAATACAGATGGGTATTGTTCGGACAAAAGAATACTATGGAAAGAAATTCAAACCCGGTCTGATAAAAAGAAAACTAGCACGTTCAGAACCAACACGTGCATGTGATTGCTTTGGTAATCTAGGTGGACATGCAACCTGGGACTCTAAACTTTAGGGAGTAACATATGCATGCAAGGTCTTAGGATATAATAAAAGACAAAGTATATTTGTTGGTTTGTTGGGATCCGTCAAGAAAATAACTGACAGATATTTATTTCTTCCAGCCACGCAAACAACAGGCTCCTTGCAAAAGAAGTTGTGTAGATGCCCAACTCTCCTGGAAAGAAGTTGGATGGGGTCCACCAGCAGTACGGGAGGCACTTCAATATGGCATTCAGATAGATTCCATATTTATCTCAACAAGTAGTTTGTTTAAGTCGGTAGTTATTTTTAGGTAGGTAGGCTTTATTTCCTATTTGTTGTGCGGCCAGTGTGTTGGTCAAACAAAGTTTGAGTCGGCTAGTTGTACTAGTATAAATATCCATAGTCCGGTCATTGTGAAAGCAAGTTAAATTTTTATGATAGAGACAATGTGTTTTTAGGGTAAATACCCGTATCGAGTTTTGGGGGAAGTTGTCTAAATATCCCTAAGTTTTGGAGGAAGCTTTAGAAAACCTCTATGAGGGAGTCCTGGATCAGGGGGTCCTCGGACAGTCGGACTATATCCTTTGGCCGGACCATTGGACTATGAAGATACAAGATTGAAGAGTTCGTCTCATGTCCCAATAGGACTCTACTTGGCGTGGAAGGCAAGCTAGGCAATATGGATATGTATATCTCCTCCTTTGTAACCGACATTGTGTAACCCTAGCACCTTATGGTGTCTATATAAACCGGAGGGTTTTAGTCCGTAGGACAACAGACAATCATACCATAGGCTAGCTTCTAGGGTTTAGCCTCTCTGATCTCGTGGTAGATCAACTCTTGTAATACTCATATCATCAAGAATAAATCAAGCAGGACGTAGGGTTTTACCTCCATCAGGAGGGCCCGAACCTGGGTAAAACATCGTGTCCCCTGCCTCCTGTTACCATCCGCCTTAGACGCACAGTTCAGGACCCCCTACCCGAGATCCGCCGGTTTTGACACCGACACTGATCCTGGGTGTCATCGCTGTTAGGCTTGATGGCTCCTACTATCATCGATAGCGATGCAGTCGCACTGCGGGCCAACTCGCTTGGCTATCTGGAGCAGATCGAAAGTTACGCCCCTGGCCACCAGGTCAGGTTTGGAAGCTTAAATTACATGGCCGATATCCGCGGAGACTTGATCTTCGACGGATTCGAGCCCCTGCCTTGTGCGCCACGCGCTCACGATGACTATGATTTAGCTCTACCATCGAACCATATTCAGGAGATCGCATCGGCAGCCGCTCCAAGCCTCAATTCGGAGCCAGTTGCGCCATCCATGGACGGGTGGATAGACCCCGTCACGGAGGCCGTATCATCAGCGGTGATCAAGCCGTATATCGACCTTACCCTTCACGAGAGCCGTGTTGCCAAACTACTGGATCCTTCTCCGGCCACAGACTCTGAACCACCTACGCCCGTTCCTATCGAATCCGATTGGGTGCCAATCATGGGGTTTACCTCCATGGATATTTTTTAGCACTCGCCCTTCATCGACATACTGAACTCATTAAGGCCTCTCTCCTTGTCCGGAGGATCCTGGCCGAACTATGTCCGGCAGGATTGGGATGCGGATGACGAAGAAATTTGCTGCCCACCCACCACCCACTTAGTAGCAACTGTCGATGACTTAACCGACATGCTCGACTTCGACTCTGAAGACATCGACGGTATGGATGACCATGCGAGAGACGAAGAGGAACCACTGACCACAGTGCACTGGACAACCACCTCATCATACGATATATACATGGTGGACACACCCAAAGAAGCCAATGGCGACGAGACAATGGAGGATGACCCCTCCAAGAAGCAACCCAAGCGCCGGCGTCAGTGGCACCGCTCTTAGTCCCGCCAAGGCAAAAGTGGCGATACCGGCACCGGAGATAATAGCACTCCAGACAGTGCCGAAGACAACTGAGGGAGTCCTGGATTAGGGGGTGTTCGATAGCCGGACTATACCTTCGGCCGGACTCCAGGACTATGAATATACAAGATTGAAGACTTCATCCCTTGTCCAGAAGGGACTTTCCTTGGCGTGGAAGGCAACCTTGGCGATACGGATATTTAGATCTCCTACCATTGTAACCGACTCTATGTAACCCTAACCCTATCCGGTGTCTATATAAACCGGTGTCTATATATACACATCAACAATCATTCCATAGGCTAGCTTCTAGGGTTTAGCCTCTCTGATCTCGTGGTAGATCTACTCTTGTACTACCCATATCATCAATATTAATCGAGCAGGACGTAGGGTTTTACCTCCATCGAGAGGGCCCGAACCTGGGTAAAACTTCGTATCCCTTGCCTCCTGTTACCATCCGGCCTTGACGCACAGTTCGGGACCCCTTACCCGAGATCCACCGGTTTTGACACCGACATTCGTGCTTTCATTGAGAGTTCCTGTGTGTCGTCGCCTCAGGCTCGATGGCTCCTACGATCATCTATAGCGATGCAGTCCAGGGTGAGACCTTCCTCCCCGGATAGATCGTCGTCTTCGGTGGCTTCGCACTGCGGGCCAATTCACTTGGCCACCTGGAGCAGATCGAAAGCTACGCCCCTGGCCGTCAGGTCAGATTTGGAAGTTTAAACTACACAGCTAACATCCGCGGGGACTTGATCTTTGCTGGATTCGAGCCACTGCATAGCGCGCCGCGCTATCCCGACGAGCATGATCTAGCTCTGCTGCTGAACAGTGCCCTGGAGGCCGCACCCGCATCGGCTCCGATCCTTAATTCGGAGCCAACTGCGCCGATCAAGGGTGGGTAGTTGGACGCCAACTCGGGGGCTGCGATCCCAATGGCGATTGAGCCGAACACCAGCCCCGCACTCCGCGAGACTCATGACTCCAAGGAGCCGGACTCCTTTCCGGACTCCGAACCCTCCGCGGCCCGGCCAATCGAATCCTATTGGGCGCCGATCATGGAGTTTACTGCCGCGGACATCTTTCAGCACTCGCCTTTTGGCGATATTCTGAAGTCACTAAAGTCTCTCTCTTTATCAGGAGAGCCCTGGACGGACTGCGGCCAGCGAGGTTGGGATTCAGACGATGAAGAAATTCAAAGCCCACCCACCACCCACTTTGTAGCCACTGTCGACGACTTAACCGACATGCTCGACTTCAACTCCGAAGACATCGACGGTATGGACACCGATGAAGGAGATGATGAAGAACCAGTGCCTATTAGGCCCTGGAAAGCCACCTCGTCGCATGACATATACATGGTGGACACCCCAAAAGAGGGACATGGCGATGGAACAGTGGAGGATGACCCCTCCAAGAAACAGCTTAAGCGCCGGCGTCAGCGGTGCCGCTCAAAATCCCGCCAAAACAAACACGGTGATTCCAGCACGGGAGATAATAATACTCCGGAAAGCGCCGACGAAAACACCCTCCAGCAAGATTTAGCACAGGAGGATGGAGAAACCAGCCCTCATGAGAAAGCGGCAGACAGAGAGGTCGAGGACGATAACTATATGCCTCCCTCCGAAGACAGGGCAAGCCTCGACGATGATGAATTCATCGTTCCAGAGGATCCCGTCGAGCAAAAGCCTTTTGAACGCAGGCTTATGGCCACGGCAAGAAGCCTCAAGAAAAAACAGCAACAACTTAGAGCTGATCACGATTTGCTAGTCGACAGATGGACTAAAGTCCTTGCAGCCAAAGAGCATAAACTCAAACGCCCCTCCAAGAGCTACCCAAAGCGCAGGTTGCTACCCCAATTAGAGGAGGAAGCACTTGATGCGGCCGACCGGCCACCTCGTGGCCGCGACAGAGAGTCCCCTCGGCCCTCCACTCAAGCCGCACCTCGTACCAAGGCACGGGAATATGCGCCGGACTTACGAGACATGTTGGAGGACAAGGCAAGACAAACAAGATCAATCTACGGATCGCGTGGGTGCCCCACGGCTCGAGACGGTAACTGTCACGCCGGCCATAAATTCGGCAGGGCCGAACACAGCTCATTGGAGCTACGTCATGATATCGCCCAGTACAGAGGCGCCGCACACCCACTATGCTTTACAGATGAAATAATGGATCATCAAATCCCCGAGGGCTTCAAACCCGTAAAAATTGAATCATATGATGGCACAACAGATCTTGCGGTATGGATTGAGGATTATCTCCTTCATATCCACATGGCCCGCGGCGATGATTTCCACGCCATCAAATACCTCCCACTCAAGCTTAAAGGACCAGCTCGGCACTGGCTTAACAGCTTGCCAACAGGATCAATCAGTTGTTGGGATGACCTGGAAGCCGCATTCCTCAATAATTTCTAGGGCACTTATGTGCGACACCCAGACGCCGATGACCTAAGTCACGTAATTCAGTAGCCAGATGAATCGGCCAAGCAATTCTGGACACGGTTCCTACCAAAGAATAATCAAATAGTCGAATGTCCGGACGCTGAGGCCCTAGAAGCCTTCAAGCACAATATCCGTGACGAGTGGCTAGCTCGGCACCTTGGACAGGAAAAGCCGAAATCTACGGCAGCACTCACGACACTCATGTCCCGCTTTTGCGCGGGAGAAGACAGCTGGCTTGCTCATAGCAACAATATAACCAAGAACCCTCGTAATTCGGACACCAGGGACAGTAGTGGCAGGTCGCGTCGAACCAAGCAGAAGCGCCACATCAACGGCGACAATGCTGAGGATACGGCAGTTAATGCCGGATTCAGAGGCTCTAAATCCGGTCAGCGGAAAAGGCCATTCAAAAGGAATCCTAGGGTCCCGTCCAGTTTGGACCAAATACTCGACCGCTCATGCCAGATACATGGCACCCCCGAAAAGCCGACCAATCACACCAACATGGATTGTTGGGTGTTCAAGTAGGCAGGCAAGTGAAATGCCGAAAATGAAGACAAGGGGCCGCATAGCGATGACGAGGAACCCCGGCCACCGAACAACAGTGGACAGAAGGGCTTTCCCCCACAAGTGCGGACGGTGAACATGATATACGCAACCCACATCCCCAAGAGGGAACGGAAGCGCGCGTTAAGGGACGTATACACGGTAGAGCCAGTCGCCCCAAAGTTCAACCCATGGTCCTCCTGCCCGATCACCTTTGATAGAAGGGACAACCCCACTAGCACCCGTCACGGCAGATTCGCCGCATTGGTTCTAGACCCAATTATTGACGGATTTCATCTCACTAGAGTCCTTATGGACGGCGGCAGCAGCCTGAACCTGCTTTACCAGGATACAGTGCGGAAAATGGGCATAGATCCCTCGAGGATTAAGCCCACCAAAACGACCTTTAAAGGTGTAATACCATGTGTAGAGGCCAACTGTACAGGCTCAGTCACACTTGAAGTGGTCTTCGGATCTCCAGATAATTTCTGAAGCGAAGAGTTAATCTTCGACATAGTCCCATTTCGCAGTGGCTATCATGCACTGCTCGGGCGAACCGCATTCGCCAAGTTCAATGCGGTACCGCATTATGCATACCTTAAGCTCAAGATGCCAGGCCCTCGAGGAGTAATTACGGTCAATGAAACACCGAACGCTCCCTCCGAACGGAGGAGCACATGGCGGCCCTTGCAGAAGTACAAAGCAGCCTCTCCAGGCAGTTCTCCAGTCCGGCCAGTAAACGACCGAACACCGTCAAGCGCGCCCAGAGTAACCTACAACAAGACAGCCTAGCACGGTCCGAGCAGGCGTAGCAATGCGTCCCCAACCCCAACCCTCGCAAAAAGGCGACGCTAGTACTTCCCGTACATAATTACGCTCTAGAGATACCATGGGCACAGGGGGAGGGGCACCATCACGGCACGCCCGAAACATGGCTTAAACCGCACCAAGGGCTGCCGATTTTTTAATTTTCTCTTACTTTCAGGACTCCACCCTTCGGAAGACCTGTTCGGCAGTTCAATTGCCGCACAAACAATGCAAGAACCAAGGAAGCAGATAAGCCATGCCGCATTACGGAACTCCCAGATGGTCTCTATCATGAGCAGTATACCTGTTTCGCATATTATTCCGCAGCTTGCCCCTGGAGCGGACATGTTACATAGTCCAACCTTTTGCTTATCGCATTATTTGTATCGTTCCGCTTTGATCGCAACTCTTTTTAATAAACAATGCATATCTTTTGTCTATTTTTGCATTACTCTTTTTTTATATTTATATATCTTCCTTAACGACATGTTGCACCCGTACACTTTGGTACGGCCAAAATACGCCAGGGGCTTCAGTACCCCTCAACATGGTGTGAGAAGTCCAAACACTTTAACAAGTGCGGCACCCCGAACTTATAGCATTATATGCATCGGCTCCGAATCATGTCTTGGGTCAATAGTTGGGTTTGCCCGGCTCCTATGTTTTGGTGCCTTACGTTCCACTATATCGGCTAAGGTAGCACTAGGAGATCCACTGCGATTGTGCCCCGGTTGAGCTGGGTCGAGCACCTTAGTGGAGAATGCTAAAACTGACAGTCATGATGAGGCGAGAGCTGGTCGTTGTTCAAGAGGTCTTTTCAAGTCCTTAAAGACTTATGCCGCTTAGGGCGAGGAGCCGGCTCTGTCCGGCCAAGGCGTGGATAGCGCCCCGAACTCGGTCTTCCGAATACCAGGGGCTTCGCCAAAATTTAAAATTATAGAATTCTATGGCTAAGTGAGAGTGTTCACGCATTATAGTCCTATTGCCTTGTTCGTTGGGCTGAGCGCCTCCCTTGAAGGACCCAAACATGGGAAAAAGAGCCCTCGGGTTTATCCCCAAACACCCAGCACTAGCGACACGGGGGCAGAAGGCGATGACTCGCCATCTCTCAGAATCGATAAACAGCCGCACAGAAGGTAATATTTTAAATTCAAACAGCATTACTTAGCGCATATGAACAAGTTTTCAGCGCACAGGACAAAACAAGAGAGTTTTACTCAAAAATTACATCCATAGAACATTCATCCGCCATAAGGCGGGCACCCTTCAGAACATCCTTATAATAATTTTTGAGCTTGCGATGCTCTTTCCCCGGTGGTGGCCCGTCCTTCACAAGCTTCTCAACATCCAGCTTGCCCCAGTGCACCTTCGCACGGGCAAGGGCCCTACGGGCACCTTCAATGCAGACGGAGCGCTTGATGACTTCGAGCCTTGGATAGGCCTCCACCAGCCGCCGGACCAGCATGAAATAGCTCCCAGGATGAGCCTCTCCAGGCCATAGCCGAACTATGAGGCCCTTCATGGCCTGTCCGGCCGCCTTGTGGAGCTCGACCAGTTGCTTCAACTGGTCGCTCAGGGGCACGGGGTGTCCGGCCTCAGCATACTGAGACCAGAACACCTTCTCCGTCGAGCTGCCCTCCTCGGCTCGATAGAATGCGGCGGCATCAGATATACTCCGGGGAAGATCTGCGAACGTGCCTGAAGAACTCCGGATTCGAGTAAGTAACAAGTAACTCACGCTTATGTGTTTACTTTGCATAAAGAATGCCTTACCCGCCGCTATCTTCTTCACTTCATCCAACGCCTGGAGGGTCTTCTGGGATACGGCCTTGGCAGACTTGGCACTTTCAGTAGCCGCAGCGAGCTTGGACGCTCGCGTCCTTGAGTCACGCTCCAAACTCTCATGTTTTTCCATGAGAGCCTGGAGCTCTTGTCGCACCTTGCCAACCTCGGCCTCATACTTTTCTCGCTCAGTGTGCTTCGCGGCCGACCTCTTCTCGGCCTCGAGCAGTGCTTGCTTCAGGGTTGCCACCTCTGACGTGGCCCCTATAATAGCCACGATACTCCTGTCATTTTTCGCAATTGCACCTTTTTATACACATTTATACAAGGTATTTCTTACCTTCACTGTCCTCGAGCTGCTTCTTGGCATGTCCGAGCTCTTGCTCGGACCGCTCGAGGTCCTGGTTTAGCACGTCCACTTCCGCAGTCAGTGCGGCGGACACCAACAGGGAAGCCTGCACACGCATATTGACTTCTTTTTGTTGGACTCCTGCGAATTTTATTTGGTCCTCTATTTGGCTTTTCTTCCCGAACACCAAACAGATTATCAGGGTCTACTATCTATGCGGTAATGTTATTTACACATTCTTTATTTACCTCAAAGCCTGTTAAAAGGCTTGTACAAGCTTCAGTCAGTCCGCTCTTGGCGGACTGAACCTTCTAGACCACCGCACTCATAATGGTGTGGTGCCCCTCGTCGATGGAGGCGCCTTGGAGCGCCTCCAACAGATTGTCCGGCGCCTCCGGTTGGACGGAGGTCGCCGGCGCAGTGGGCTTGCTCCTCTTGGAAGGAGGTCCCCCGCCGGACTCTGGAACCTTTGAAGGTTCCGGAGTGGTTTTCGGCCTAGGGCCGAACTTGGAGCCCTGGGGGGGGGTTTCGTCCCCTTTACTCCTGGAGTCCGGGAGGTCGCCTTGCGGCGCCTCCAGGACCACCTCCTCCTGGATTGGAACCTGTTGGGACAACACTTCGGTGTCGTCCGTAGGGCGGGGGGAGGAAGCCGTCGGCAGCGAGTTCACGTCCGACGAGTCCAGTGAGCCGCTCGACGAAGTGTCGAGCCGGTCTTTGGGTGAGCTGCATAAACATATTCGACATAAGGGAAAGCTTTGCAATAAACGAATACTATGAAATCACTCCGGTATCCGGATACTTATGATTTCGCCAGGGGCTTGGCCCTGGGCGGCCACTCCTCTTCACCGTCGTCGGCGTTGGTGGAGTAGTCCGGAGGAGGGGTTCTCCCCTTCTTGGACTCTTCGGCCTCCCCAGTTGGGGCGGCCTTCCTTTTCTTCCCTTCCCCCGCTGGAGGGGAGGGGTCTCTTCTTCCTCCTCCTCATCTTCGTGGGAGGAGTGCGTCTTGGATTCGTCGGATGATGAATCCGACACCTCCGGGCGTCGTGCACTCTTTTGAGTCCCCGTGGCCTTCTTCTTGGCCTTCTTCTCCGACACCACATAGGGTGCCGGAACCAGCAGCTTTGCCAATTGAGCGTCCTCTGGGCCTTTGGGCAAAGGAGCCAGACAGTTGATCTGTCCGGACGTCACCTGCCAATCCTGTCAAAAGAAAGGGAGCTTAGATCCCGCATGGAGTCAAACTATGAAACACTGATACCCTATAAAGGAAAAAAACAGCTTACCGCAAGAGCGTGACGCTGTGCACTGAATCCGCGATCCTCAGTAGCGGATGCGGGAGCCATGACGCCCTTAAAAAGCACCTTCCAGGCATCTTCGTACGTCGTGTCGAAGAGCCTACTCAAAGTTTGGTGCCGCGCCGGGTCAAACTCCCACAGGTTGAAAGCCCGTTGTTGGCACGGGACGATCAAGCGGATGAGCATAACCTGGACTACGCTGACAAGTTTGAGCCTCTTGTCCACCAGGGTTTCGAAGCATGTTTGGAGTCCGGTCAACTCTCCTTTTTTACCAAACGACAGACCCGTCTCTTTCCAGGACGTGAGCCGCGTTGGTGGTCCGGACCGAAACTCAGGGGGTGCGACCCATTCGGCGTCGCGTGGCTCGGTGATGTAAAACCACCCCGATTGCCACCCCTTCAGGGTCTCCACAAAGGAGCCGTCGAGACATAGGTCGTTGGCCATCTTGCCCACCATGGCTCCTCCGCACTCCGCCTGGTTGCCGCGCACCACCTTCGGCTTGACGTTGAAAGTCTTGAGCCATAGGCCGAAATGGGGGTGGATGCGGAGGAAAGCCTCGCACACGACGATAAACGCCGAGATGTTGAGGGCAAAATTCGGGGCCAGATCATGGAAATCCAGGCCGTAGTAGAACTTGAGCCCCCAGACAAACGGGTGGAGAGGGAAGCCTAGTCCGCGGAGGAAATGGGGGAGGAACACCACCCTCTCATGGGGCCTAGGGGTGGGGATGAGCTGCCCCTTTTCGAGGAGCCGGTTCGCGATGTCGTTAGATAGGTATCCGGCCTTCCTCGGCTTTTTGATATGTCCCTCCGTGACGGAGGAGACCATCCACTTGCCTCCCGCTCCGGACATGGCTGGAGAAGGTTAAGGTGAGGAGTGCGGACTTGGGCGCTGGAGCTCGAGTGCGCAAGAATGGATAGGCGAAGGAGGAAGAAGGTGTAGGTGAAAAGGTGGATCCTTATCCACTTATATGGGTGGACGCAACTACATGTCCCCACCAGCCTGGAAAAACTCGCTTATCTCCCAAGCACCGTAATCAAAGGCGCGGTTGGGTTACCCACGCCCGTATTGATGGGAATCCCAGAATAAGGGGACACGATCTCTGCTTTAACAAGACGTGCCAAGGAAACCGCCTCACATAACGCGCTGAGATGGGACAGTAAAACGGTTCGAATAAAAGCTTGGCCGTGGTGTGATGTCACACTGTGGAGTGCGTCAGCAGATTAGATTTGTGTAAATATTATTCTCTCTATGGCAATATGTGGAAACTTATTTTGCAGAGCCGGACACTACCTTTGTTGTAAAAATCTTCTATGAAGTACTTGGAGGAGGAACCCGCCTTGCAATGCCGAAGACAATTTGCACGCCGGACTCGTCGTCATTAAAGCGTGGTTTAGGGGCTACTGAGGGAGTCCTGGATTAGGGGGTGTTCGGATAGCCGGACTATACCTTCGGCTGGACTCCAGGACTATAAGGGGACACATCAACAATCATACCATAGGCTAGCTTCTAGGGTTTACCCTCTCTGATTTCGTGGTGGATCTACTCTTGTACTACCCATATCATCAATATTAATCGAGCAGGACGTAGGGTTTTACCTCCGTCGAGAAGGCCCGAACCTGGGTAAAACTTCGTGTCCCTTGCCTCCTGTTACCATCCGGCCTAGACGCATAGTTTGGGACCCCCTACCCGAGATCCGCCGGTTTTGACACCGACAACAACAACAATCCCATCCAGCAAGATTTAGAGCAGGAGGATGGAGGAGCCAGCCCTCCTGAGAGAGTGGCAGATGGAGAGGTGGAGTATGATAATTACACGCCTCCCTCTGAAGACGAGGCAAGCCTCGACGATGACGAATTCGTCATGCCAGAGGATCCCATCGAACAAGAGCGCTTCAAGCGCCGGCTTATAGCCACGGCAAATAGCCTTAAGAAAAAGCAGCATCAGCTTCAAGCTGATCAAGATTTGCTAGCTGACAGATGGATTGAAGTCCTGGCGGCCGAGGAATATAAACTCGAACGCCCCTCCAAGAGTTACCCAAAGTGCAGGTTGCTACCCCGACAGGAGGAGGAAGCACCAAAACCTACATCCCCGGCGTATGACGCGGCTGGTCGGCCACCTCGTGGTCGCGACAGATATGCATTCCAGCCAAAAGCTCAGCCTGCACCCCAATGCCATTCAAATAAAAAGGCATGGGGAAATACACCTGACCTGCGAGACGTATTGGAGGACAAAGCAAAACATGCAAGATCTATCTATGGATCACGAGGGCGTGCCACTATGCGACACGATAATTGTCACGCCGGATACAGTAAAAGTAAGTCCGGCAGGGCTGAACACAGCAGGCAAGACCCATTCGAGCTGCGTCGCGACATAGCCCAGTACACAGGCGCCGCACACCCCCTGTGCTTCACAAACGAAGTAATGGATCATCAAATCCCAGAGGGTTTCAAACCCGTAAATATAGAATCATACGATGGCACAACAGATCCTACGGTATGGATCGAGGATTTCCTCCTGCATATCCACATGGCCCGCGGTGACGATCTACACGCCATTAAATACCTCCCACTCAAGCTCAAAGGACCAGCTCGGCATTGGCTCAATAGCTTGCCAGCAGAGTCCATTGGTTGTTGGGAGGATCTGGAAGCCGCATTCCTCGACAACTTCTAGGGCACTTACGTGCAGCCAGAGGAATCGGCCAGGCAATTCTGGACAAGGTTCCTAACGAAGAAAAATCAAATAATCGACTGTCTGGATGCAGAGGCCCTAGCAGCTTTTAAGCACAACATTTGCGATGAGTGGCTCACCAGGCACCTTGGTGAGGAAAAGCCGAAATCTATGGCAGCCCTCACAACACTCATGACCCGCTTTTGTGCAGGAGAAGACAGTTGGCTGGCTCGCAGCAATAACATATCAAAGAACCATGGTACTTCGGATACCAAGGATGGCAAATGGCAGGTCACGTCGCAACAAACATAAGCGCCGCATTAACAGCGACAATACCGATGATACGGCAGTCAATACCGGATTCAAAGGCTCTAAACCCGGTCAGCGGAAAAAGCCATTCAAAAGAAGCACTCCGGGCCCGTACAGTTTGGACCGTATACTCGATCGCTCGTGCCAAATACACGGCACCCCCGACAAGCCAGCCAACCACACTAATAGGGATTGTTGGGTGTTCAAGCAGGCCGGCAAGATAAATGCCGAAAACAAAGATAAGGGGTCACATAGCGATGACGAGGAGGAGCACCGGCAGCCGAACACTGGAGGACAGAAGAGGTTCCCCCAACAAGCGCGGATGGTGAACATGATATACGCAACCCACATCCCGAAGAGGGAGCAGAAGCGTGCGCTCAGGGACATATATGCGCTGGAGCCAGTCGCCCCAAAGTTCAACCCATGGTCTTCCTGTCCAATCACCTTCGACTGCAGGGACCACCCCACTAGTATCCGTCATGGCGGATTTGCCGCATTGGTCCTCGACCCAATCATTGACAGATTTGACCTCACTCGAGTCCTTATGGATGGCAGCAGCAACCTGAACCTGCTTTATCAGGACACAGTGTGCAAAATGGGTATAGACCCCTCAAGGATCAAACCCACAAAAACGACCTTTAAAGGCGTCATACCAGGTGTAGAGGCCCATCGCACAGGCTCAATAAGAGTGGATGTGGTCTTCGGATCTCCGGGTAACTTCCGAAGCGAAGAGTTAATCTTCGACATAGTCCCGTTCCGCAGTGGCTACCACGCACTGCTCAAGCGAACCGCATTTGCGAGATTCAATGCGGTACCGCATTATGCATATATCAAGCTCAAGATGCCAGGACCTCGAGGGGTCATCACAGTCAATGGAAACACAAAGCGCTCTCTCTGGACGGAGGAGCACACCACGGCCCTCGCAGCAGAGGCGCAAAGCAGCCTCTTAAGGCAATCCACTAGTTCGGCGATTAAGGACCCGGACACCTTCAAGAGCGCCCGGAGTAATCGGCAACAGGACCGCCTGGCATGTTCTGAGCTCGCATAACAATGCAGCCCCCACACCGGTCCCAGCCAAACGGCGAAATCCGTGCCACACGTACATAATTACGCATTAAAAATACCATGGGCACAGGTGGGGAGGGGGGCACGACTACGGCACGCTCCAAGACGCGGCTTAAACCGCACTAGGGGCTTCCCGCTCTATTATTTTTCTCTTTCAGGACTTTAATCTCTGAAACCCTGTCCGTCAACATGATTGCCGAACAAATGATGCAGCAACCAACGAGGCACAAAACTACGTCACACCACGGAACTCCCAGGTGGATTACGATAACGAGTCAAATATTTGCCTTTGGAAGGGACATGTCAAACAGTCCTACTTTTTGCTTATCGCACTACTTGTATCATTCTGCTTTAACGCACCTTTTTGAATAAACAATGCATAGAATTAAGAATTGCATTCTTCCTTTACATATATATGTTCATTCATGACATCTAGCACCCGTACACTCTGGTACGGCCAATACGCCAGGGGCTTAAGCATAACCCATAATGCGGCGTGAGAAGTCCGAACACTTTCGACAGTGCGGCACCCCGAACTTATAGCATTATATGCATCAGCTCCGAATCATGTCTTGGGACAATAGTTTGGTTTACCCGGCTCCCATGTTTTGGTACCTTACGTTCCGCTATATCGGCTAAGGTAGCACTGGGAGAACTACTGCGATTGTGCCCCGGTTCTGCTGGGCTAAGCACCTCAGTAGAGAAAGCTAAAACTGACTGTCATGATAAGGCGAGAGACTGGTCGCTGTTCGAGACGTTTCAAGTCCCTAAAGACTTATGCCGCTTAGAGCGAGGAGTCGGCCATGTCCGGCTTAAGGCGTGTATCGCATCCCGAATTCGGCCTTCCGAATACCAGGGGCTTAGACGAAATTTAAAATTGTAGAATTCTATGGCTAAGTGAGAGTTATAACGCATTATAGTCTGATTGCCTTGCTTGTTGTGCTGAGCACCTCCCTCGAAGGACCGAACAATGGGAACAAGATTGCCTTGTTCGTTGTGTTGAGCACCAGCTTCAGGGCGTCCATCTTGGCGCAGTGCACCTTCGCACGGGCGAAAGCCCGGTGTGCA
Source organism: Triticum aestivum (assembly GCF_018294505.1). Lineage (NCBI taxonomy): Eukaryota > Viridiplantae > Streptophyta > Magnoliopsida > Poales > Poaceae > Triticum > Triticum aestivum. The sequence continues at coordinate 555,131,140 of NC_057812.1, read as the reverse complement.
CCTTCGGTGCAGACGGACCGCTTGATGACTTCCAGCCATGGGCAGGCATCCACAAGCCGCCTCACCAGGCCGAAGTAGCTGTTGGGAAGGGCGTCGCCAGGACACATCTGGACTATAAAGCCCTTCATGGCCTATTCGGCCGCCTTGTGCAGCTCGACCAGTTGCTTCAGCTGGTCGCTCAGAGGCATCGAGTGTTCGGTCCTAGTATACTGAGACCAGAACAGCTTCTCCGTTGAGCTTCCCTCCTCGGCCTGGTAAAACTGTGCGGCATCCGACGCGCTGCGGGGCAAATCTGCGAATGCTCCTGGAGAGCCCTGGACTCGGGTAAGTAACAAGTAATTTACTTTCACATACTTGCATTACATATTGAATGCCTTACCCGCCGCTATCTTCTTCATCGCATCAATCTCCTGGAGGGCCTTTTGGGCCTTAGCCTTGGCATTCTTTGCGCTCTCGACGGCCGCGGCAAGCTCGGACTCTCGCGTCTTCAAGTCAAGCTCCAACGCCTCGTGCTTCGTCATGAGAGCATGGAGCTCTTGCTGCACCTCGCCCACCCGATCCTCCTACCTTTCCTGCTCGGTGCGCTCCTTGGCCGCTTTGTTTTCGGCCTCGGATAGCGCTTGCTTCAGGGTCGCCACCTCGGTCGTGGCCCCCGAAAAATTTACGATGATCCTCTCATTTTGCAATCGCATTCTTTTTATATATCCATAGACTAGATACTACTTACCTTTGTTCTCCTTGAGATGCCTCTTGGCAAGGCCGAGCTCCTTCTTGGACCCTTCGAGGTCCTTCTTCAGTACGGCGACCTCCACAGTCAGTGTGGCAGAGGTCAGCAGCGAAGCCTGCATATGCATATATGTCGGATTTCAGGTTCCGGCAGACCCTTGAGGTTTGAACACTGGGGTGCGCGCGGAGATCTCTCCCCTACTGATCTACGTTCGATCTCCTCGCGTGATCTAAGCTGGAAACAACGAACAACACAAGGGACATGAGGTTTATACTGGTTCAGGCCACCGTTGTGGTGTAATACCCTACTTCAGTGTGTGGTGTGGTGGATTGCCTCAGGGGCTGATGATGAATAGTACAAGGGAAGAACAGCCTCGCGAGAGGTGTTCTTGAGCTGGTGCGATGAACTACTTGGGTGAGTTCAGTCGCCTCTCTCTCTCTGCTAGGGCTCTATCAGATCTCTTGATGTCTAGGTGTGTCGATCTCTCAATCTCTAAATGTCTCTCGATCTCTTCCTTCTGCCCGATGTCTCCCTCTGCTCTGTGGTGGCTAGCTCTATTTATAGAGGCCCCGGGCCTCTCCCCAAATAACGAGAGGGAAGGGCGCCAACAATTGGCTGTTTTGAAGGGGAACATCTAGTACAAGTTATCCTAACCAAAGGTGGTCTTCAGCTGCCAAAAGCACTGGTGATGACGCTGTGTTGGGCTCCACGGTGACCTCCTTCCTGCCGCTCTGCTGGTCTTGGTCTCGTTGCACCGGAATGGTAACCTTTGCCCGATGCCTTTGCCTGTGCTTGCCCCCTTTGTACCAAAGGGGAAACAAGGACACTGCACAGGCCGGCGCCCGCCTGGCGCCTGCCTGGTCTCGATCGTCATGGCTTGCGTCACGGGCTCCTCGCGAGGTACTCCTGCCTTGATCTCTCTGCCTCCTCGTGAGCCCGCCTGATGTGGCTGCCTCTGAGGAAGCTTCCAGTCGTCCGCCCCGCGAGGCTTGGCCCCTCGCGAGGGTCTTGAGCTTGAGCTGATGAAGATGGGCTGCGCTGGGCCCTCACTTGAGCCACGCCGCAGGCCGCAGGAAGGAAAGTCTGGGGAACCCCCTTCCCAGAAAGCCGACAATAGCCCCCGGGCCCAAGGCGCGCCCGGGCTTGGCTTAGCAGGGAAGTGAAGGCGCAATCGCGAAGTGCCATGGGCCCCAACAGCCTGCGGCCCTGGGCGACGTGTGGCGATTGATTGGACGTGGGCGTCTGCGCTTCCCCACGACGCGTCGGCAACTGTCCATCTGACAAAAGAGGTGCCCGAGCCAGACTTACTTTCCTTGTTCTCGTTCGCCTCGCCCTAGATCCCCTTTCTCGCTCTCTTCCTTCTTGCTCCAGAAATCCTCCAGATCTGTCTCAATCCTTCTCATCCGGCACGCCATGGCACCTCGCAAGTCCCCGACCGAGGCCTGGTACTCGCCAGCTCTTGATTCCCCGAACCTGCCGGAGAACAACCTCGCCCTCATGCGCCTGATGACGGTGGCACAGAGCAGCAAGGGGGCGACTGTGCTCAAGGCCGGCTCCGACCAGCCTGAGGGCAAGGGGAGCACCTTCTATCCGCTCTTTGTGAGCACTATCGTCGCCGGTCTGGTGCCTCCTTTCTCTGAGTTCTTCTTTGCTATTCTCCGCCAATACAACTTGCAGGCTCTGCATCTCCACCCCAACTCCGTTCTTCTCTTGGCGATTTTTTCTTACTACTGTGAGGCTCACGTCGGGGTAACACCCTCGATGGCCCTATTGCGTCACTATTTTTCCCTTCGGGTTTCTGGTGGCCATATCTCCGCATGTGCGAGCTTCATCGCATACTCCAATTCCAATGCCATCTCGAAGCCGGGGAAGAGGATCGAAGGCTTCCGGAGCAAGTGGGTCATGGTGGATGTCGGGCGCCTCCACCCCCGTCTCGTGTTGCCTACGGGGCAGCCCAAGGCTGTCGACAGGTGGTCCCGCGCGGAGCTCGTCGACTCCCTGGCAAGGGCGATGCTGAAGAGGATGAACGCGGACCTGAGGCTGAGCAACTTGGGGGCGGCGAAGCTGACTGGGGCCACGCTCCTGAGGGAGTTCTTGGAGCACCGGGTGGCTCCACTCCACGAGCACTCGCTCCCATTGTGGAGGCTTGGGGAAGCGGACGCTGCCTGGCGCCTAAGCTCTAAGGCCCCGACTGACGAGAATCTGGTCGCGACCCTCCATTCTTTGGTTGGGGGATACGTGGCGAAGCCGGTGGCGCCCCCGTCCCCCTGTTCCTTCGTGATGACTGGGAGCAGGTGATGAACGCCATGCCCACCTTCAATGGTGACGGGCTGGTGCCCGCGGAAGCTCCCGAGGGTCTTGCGACGCTGGCGATGGTGAACGTGTCCTCTGACAGCTCCAGCGGGAGCGAGGGGGAAGAAGAAGCGGAGGAGGAAGAGTTTGACTCTGAGGCGACTGGCGAGGAGTCGAGGGAGTCTTTCCCTCGGCGCAGGTCCCAGGCCCTCCGCTCCATGCCGAACGACGACGAGGCCGGCGCCAAGCAAGGAGGGGAGGACTCTCCCTTGGTCGCAAGGAAGGGCCGGTTGGGGCTGGTTCCCCCAGGGTCTGTTCTGGTCCCTGGGCGGTCTGAGGCTCCAGCCCTCCTGACTTGCCCTCTGCTTCCGGGCCTCCCGAGGCTGACCCCAGCTGCAGGCTCTCGGGCTTCAAGTTTGACCGGAGGTTGCTTGAGTTCGTGAGCGACAACCAGTAAGTGCTTGATTCGTGATTTGCTTGGTTTCTGCCGCCGAGGCTTGACGTCCATATTCTTTGTCAGGATGGCGCCCGCGGCGAAGAGGTTGAGAGGGGCTTCTGCGGCCCTGCTTGGGGCGAGTCCATCTGCCGGGGCGGCGCCTTCGTCCGCTGGGAAGGAAGACGGCGTGGCTCGCGCCTCCCCTACCTGGTCGTCCTCGCGAGGCCGACAGGGACGCCTCGGCGAGGAGTCAGCCCCCGTGGCCCCGCTGACCCTGGAGTCGACTGCGCTCGATGCACAGCAGGGGCAGCCAAGGCCCAGGGGGTTCCTTCTTGCAAAGCCGTGATCACGCTGCCATCCTCCTCGCCCACTCCGCCGGTTCCTGCTTCTTCTGTTCCCTCTACCGCCATCGTGGACCAGGTAGCCAGCGAACTGAGCCAGATGCGGGAGGATCTTTTGAGCGTGGACCCTCGCCTAGCAGCCGGGCGCATGGAGCTAGCTTCTGGTTGGGCCCGTTCCGCTGCCTCCGTCCGAACAGCGCTGAGCCAGGCTGTGGCGGCCTCCGATGGGGAGAAGCAAGCCGCCAACCAAGCCAAGGCCGCTCGTGACGCTGCCATGGGCGACGCTGCGGCTGCCAAGGCTCGCTGCGAGGCGCCGGAGACCGAGCTGCAGGGCCTGCGCGACGAGCTCACCAAGGAGGTCCACGGCCGCCAGGAGAAAGAGATGGAGATGAAGGCTCGGGAGGCTGCCGTCAAGGACCGGGATGCCAAGCTTGATGACCGCCACAGCAAATTGGAGACGTTGGAGCGGTCGCTGAAGGCGGAGAGGACCGAGCTAGACGCCAAGGCGAAGGTCCTGGCAGAGGATCGGGTGGCCTTTGCCAAGATGGAGGAGAAGGCTCGTGCCGCGCTAAAGACGCTTTACGAGAGTGGCTTGGAGGAGCCATTGGCCGGTGCGGAGAACAGACCCACCAAGCTGCTTCCCTTCCTGGTTCGTGCGCTTGAAGATGTCGTAGATGGCCTTGTCCCCACGGCCGAGGCCGAGGCACGTGCACTGTCTTCTGCGGCGCTGATGCATGTCCTCAGCCACGTCTACCTGTGCGACCCCAACGTCGACTTTGATAGCCTGCTGGAACCCGTGAGCGGCGACCTTGCCCCCACTGCCACTGACACCGTGAAAGGCCGAGCCGAAGCTTTGCTGGGGAGGTTCCGCGCCTTCAGCGTCTTGCTCGGGCACGGTGCCGCTAGCTCCATGGCCCCGGGAGATGGAGTTGTCCAGCGTGACTCCACCACAGGCGGCGGCACCACTGGAGAGTGATCCCTTCGCAAAATGCCTGACCTCCTGGGCCTCCAGAATGCTCCTCGGCAGGCGCTGATGAGCGGCGACCGCGTTCGGCAGGCCAAAAGGCATGCGAACGTAGCTGTGAGGTGGACCCTCGCCACGCCCCACACACGAAGGCCAGAGGCGCTCCTGAGACGCGGCTCGGTTGAGCCCTGGCACGTCGATGCGGACGCGCAACCCACCATCCTCGCCTGGATGTCGGGCCACGGTGGGCAAGCGTCGGCTGCCGCGCATGACTCTCGACTCCTGTAGCTCCTGGGTGTTTCTTGTGATGAACTCCTGAGGGTTTGGTCTTCCTTGCCTCGTACCTTCCTGAGGGCAACTTGCCTGGAAGCACCCCTCCAAGTGGTGCCTGAGCACCTCCCTCGCGACCTTGGCAAAGTCGGTGGCTCTCCAAGAAAGAGTCCCCGAGCCCTGCCTGAGGAGGGCGCCGGGGGCGCCTTCCTATGTGAGAGAGGGTGGCGCTCCCTGATTGGGCGCAGATCCTGACGCAACACCTCCGGAGGTGCCTGCCTCCTTATGGCTTGGGCCAGGCGAAACCTTCTTCTTCTTAAGGGTCGCCTCGGGAAGTCTTCCGTTTCTGTGGTCCGGGTCTTCGATTGCTGCGGCTTGGAACGCGCGCTCAAGTGAACACACTGCATCCCTTTCTTCACAGGGTACGGTGATGACTCCATTGCTTCCTGGCATCTTGAGGCCATTGTATCCATGGTGAGTCACCGCCATGAACTTGGCCAGGGCTGGGTACCCAAGGATGGCGTTGTATGGTAGACGGATGTGGGCGACGTCGAAGTCGATGAGCTCGGTGCAGTAGTTGTTGCGCTGCCCGAAGGTGACTGGAAGGTGAACCTACCCTATTGGAATAGTGGAACCATCAGTGACTCCTGAGAAGTGCTTGGTCGGCTGAAGCTAGTCGTACGACACTTGGAGATTGTCAAACGTCTTGATGGACAGGACGTTGAGTCCTGCTCCGCCGTCAATGAGGGTCCTGGTGACCTGCACCTTGCTGATGACTAGGGAGCAAAGCATCGGGAGGACACCGGCCGTTGCCGCGCACTTGAGCTGGTCCGCTGAGCTGAACGTGATAGCGCACGCAAACCACCTGAGAGGGTGCGTGGCCTCAAGCTTGGGGAGGATTGCGTTCACCCTGCGAGCAAACTGCTTGAAGATGCGCTGTGAGGCTGGGGCCTGTGCTCCACCCAAGATGCAAGCGATTGCGCGCGGCTCCTGGAAACCCCCAGCTCCCTCATCTTTATGTTGGTCTTCGTTCCTCCTTGGCGATGGCGGCAGAGGAGGAAGGCCTGCATTGCCGTGCGGGTGATCCTCACGAGGCTGATCTCTCCAGCCTCCCTCATAAGGCTGGTCCTGCCAGCGATCCTCGTGTGGTTCGTCACGCCACCCTTGGCAAGGGCCACGGTCTTCCCATCGTCCACCACTCCTTCCTCCACCTCAGCCATAGCCCCTGTCGTTGCGCTCGGGGCGTCAGCCGACACGTCCATCTCTCACGGCCCTGAGCTCATGACCTTTGTTGGTGTTGTGGGTGTGGAGGTCGTGGTACACGCAGTACCGGCTGCCCTTGGATGACTCAGGCTGATCTTTGCCTCTCTTGGTGTCTGGTTCCGCTGCAAGCACGGCAGCCCCCTTGCGCTTCACATCCTTGGCCTTGGGCTTCTTCTATTCTGGTCGGCAGCTGGGAGTTAGAGGAGGGAAAGGCGCCCTTCCTTAGCCCTGGCGCACTTGGTCGCCAAGTTGAACAGCTCCAGGGATGTGCATAGTTATTCATGGATTGCTAGCTCCTCCTTCATCTTGATGTCACGTACGCCATCGGAGAAGGCCGGGATGATGGCTTCTTCAGTCACCTTGGGGATCTTGAGGCGAGCATTGTTGAAGGGCTAGATGTATTTCTGTAGGGTCTCCCCTTGCTGCTGCTAGATGCGGTGCAGATCGCTCACGGCCGGGGGCCGGTCGCGGCAGCCCTGGAAGTTGGCAATGAAGCGAGTGCGCATCTCTTCCTAGGAGGAGATCATGCCAGGAGCCAGGTTCAGGAGCCAGGTGCGGGCCCCGGCCTTGAGCGCCATGGGAAACCAGTTTGCCATGACCCTTTCGTCTCCGTTGGCTGCTTCGATGCATAGCTCGTAGAGCTGTAGGAACTCTACGGGGTCCGCCGTGCCTTTTGCTAGTGCTGGGCTTGTTCTTGGGGATTACTGCGCGCCGCCGCTTGGAGCAGCGCGGGGTCTTGGCGCGGAGGTGCAGGGACGCGATCTTGGCGCGCCGGCGCTGGGAGCGCGTGTCACAGCCCCAGTTCAGCCCTGGCTTGATTTTTCTTGCATCCATGCATCAGGTCTAAATTTCTTTTGAATTTGAATTGGGGAATTGGAGAGCCTCAGAAATCATTTCTAAAAATGATCAACATTAAAAATTGCTTCAAATGTTTCCAAGGAAATGTTCCTTTGCAGCTTTGAAAAATATTGGCAAGAATAAAATTCAAACCAATATTTTTGGAGGTTCAAAAGTATTTATCTTGGGCCTTTGAGTTAAATCCTATAGTATTTGAATTGGATTATATTCATAATAATTATTTTTACTAATCCAATAAGTCTGAAAATTGGTGGGTGGCTCTAAATATATTATACATAGCCACATGATTATTTTTAGAAGCAAAAAAATAGTTTAGTGCCTGAACTAAATCAGAACACAAAAAACAAAATAGAAAACAGAACATAAATTATGAAAAGTAAGAAACCTCACCTGGGCCTTACCTGTGCTGGCCCAGCACTGTTGGCCCAGGCCAGTCATCGCCTACCTCCTGCCAGGAGGACAGCATGCGTGTGCCCGACGCGCGCGTGCACGCGCCGGCCACCTCCTGCTTCCCACCGCTGCCCCGATGCGCCTGGAGACACCACGCCATCCCCGCAGAGTCCCCTCGAGCACTCCTCGCCCTCTCTCCCCTTCCCTATCTCTCTCACGCGCGTCCATTGAGTGCGTCGTCGACGCCGACCGCCGTACGCGCAGCCACAGCCATTCCATCGCATCCCCGTGCAGTCCCCTACGTCCGCCTCGACGCCTTGAAGCTCCCCCTCAACGGGAGCATCGCCGGACGCCCTGTTGCCTCGCCATCGACCCGTCGTCTCCGCGCACGGCCGTGCATCGCCACCGTCAAATTTGTCGCCGTCCGTGCCTCTCCGAGCTCGCTGAGAAGCTCTTCGTGACCGCGGGGAGCCCCCGGTCATTTCCCCCTAACCCTGCCCCCGTTTGGTTGCCGTAGCCGTCGCCCCCTTGCTTACCGTAGCCGTCGTCGCACGGGCTCGTCACCGGCGAAGCCCCGGTGACCAAATGGCGCCGCGCGTGCGTCCGTTGCACTCGCAATGACCCGTGGAGCAATGATAGCGCGACAACCAGCTCGTTTGCAAGCCGCACCGCTAACCCCGCACCCACCCGAGCTTCAGCCACCGCCCGGATCATCGCCGCCGCCGTTGCACGCCACCCCAGCACCCGCAGCTGCCACCGTCCGACGCGCCTCGTTGCGCTGGTTCCGCAGAACCCATCCGCACGACCTCTCATCGCCGGAAATGGCTGGACGAGGACCTCCGCCGTGTCCTGCTCAGCGCCGGCGGCTAATCGCCGGTTAGCCGACGTGGCCATCATTAGATTACGGGCTAACTAACCCTGTTAATTTAACACAAGACACTGACTGTGGGACCTGGCTTGTTAGTTTACTGGATAACCAAAATAATTAGGTTAATTAATAAAATCAATGGACCCACGCGTTAGGATTGACCGTGCTGAAGTGGCCTTTGACCGGGCCCACATGTCTGTGAGCCTAGCGATCACTATGAGACTGACCAGCGGGACCCACTGGTCAGGTTTGACCTGGACCGGCCTGTTGACCCTGCTGACGTCACCCAGATGCAATGCTGACGCGGTAATTGACTTTCTGGATTTAAAATAAATCAGGAAATTCCAGATAATGCCCAAAACTTCTAAAAATCATAGAAAATTATCTATAACTCCAAATAAGATAAATTATATATGAAAAATGATCAGAAAAATCCAAAGAATCTGATTATGGCATTATCATGCATCTTTGAACAACTTATGCCTGCTGATCAGGTCAAATCAAATAAGTGGCATTTAAATAATCACATATGGAGTTGAATTTGAGTCTTTGGTTCAAACCAACTTCATCTACTCTGGTTTTAGTTGCATTAGCTCAAATCACAGCATATTGACATGTCATGATCATGCATCATAATGTCCATTGCATTGGTTGTATTCCTTCTGTGTTTGCCGGTGATTGTTCCCCCCTCGGTAGACGTATGTTTCGACGATGTGATCAATGACACCGATGAAGAGCTTTATCATCTTCAGAAATGCCAGGCAAGCAAAAACCCCTTGTTCATTCTGATACAATCCCACTCTCTCGCTCCTGCTCTCTTTTACTACATTAGGACAACAACGATTCATCTGTTACTTGCTGCGGTACTTGAACCCCTTATCCTCTGCATGACCTGTCATTGCCACAGTAAATAGATGAAACCCACTAGCATGAGTAGGAGTTGTTTCAGCCCTGATGTGCCTACTCATTCATGCTTGTTTGTCATGCCTGCTACTGCTTAGAGTTGAGTCAGGTCTGATTCATCGGGGATGAATTGGAACAGTGATGAACATGTCCTACTGTGTGTGAGCTAAGTGTGTGAACATGATTTGGTAAAGGTAGCGGTGAGAGGCCATGTAGGAGTACATGGTGGGTTGTCTCATTGAAACCGTTCTTAGGAACTGAGTTCTGTGTTTGTGATCCATGAACAGCTACTACCATGCATTGGGTCTGAAACCAATAGACCCTCTCGACTTATTAACTGCCCTTGTCCTCTGTCCAGGAGTTGCAACTAGTTTTTGGTGTTTGTAGGATATGAGTTGGCAGTCGTGCGTAGCGCTGACCATAGGGGTGGGCTATGATGCGGTAGATACACCGTGGCACGGTGTACCGGGCGCCCGTTTGGTGTCTCAGGAACCCTGAGCACATCATTTGGGGCTGTGAGTGAAACTCCGGCCGGATCTCCTCGCGGATGGAACCCGAATAGGCGATAAACCTGGACTAGAGACTTGTGTGGTTAGTCAGGTCATGGCCGACTCCCTCGATAGGCTTCTGCTTGAAGGTTGCCGAGATACACGACGTGTACATGGTGGTAAGTGACGAGAGCTGTGTGAAGAAGTACACCCCTGCAGGGTTATAAATGATCTGTTTGAATAGCCGTGTCCGCGGTAAAGGACTTCTGGGTTGCCTATAACAGTTCATAGTCAAGTGAAAGTGGATACCCTAAAACTCGCAAGATAAGTGTGAGTGCTATGGATGGCCTTCTCGTAGGGAGACGGGAGCGGATCCATAGTCACTACTAGGAAAAGGGCTACTAATGGTGCACCAGTTTTGCCCACTAATGGCGCACTACTGGTGCGCCATTAGTATCAGGCCACTAGTATTTCTTACTAATGGCACACCGCGTAGTGCGCCATTAGTATAGAACACCGTGCACCATTAGTATCTGGCATACTAATGGCGCACTGTTGGGTGATGCGCCATTAGTATGAATGTTAGGTTTTTTTTACTTTTCAGAATTTTGCACAGGTTACAAAATATATTATTGGACAGAATATAGACAGCACCCCATAGTAAGAGCAGATTCATCGAATAAAATAGAAGATTAGTCTCCGAATACAATTCATCATATTAGTCTCCAAATTCAAAAGACCGACCAAAGATAGAACATTACAAGTCTCGAGACCGCGAGTAGCGAGTTTGTCGGAAGTAATACTAATCCTAACAAGTCCTACTAATCATCATCATACAACTTGTACTCGTTATTAATAACAAGTCATACGATCATCATCTTGATAGTCATCGAACCAACCCTACTTAATTGTTCTTAGCACATGATCATCAGTATTAGGCAGGACCTAAATACCCTATTTAAGGTAAAATAGCATAAAACAATATAGACCCTGACTCTCCATTATGGAGAATGGAGAACATCATGTCTCCAATTCTTGCGCTTCGCTTCCTTTTGCTTCCAAGAACCTCCTTACGACTGTCCATACATTTTTTCCATCCTTTGATTTTCATGTCTCCACTTCTTTTAGAAATCTCATATGGACAGTTGAGATTCGTAGGATGACCTGGATGTATGTTCAAAACATTAAGACTACCTTCCTTTTACATCAAATGAGGCACACAATTCTCTGGGATTATCTGTTGAAAAACATAGTAATAACTTCATAGTTAGCAATGATGTACTAGTTTTAGAAGTATGCAAAAGATGCACGGATGTCATAATAGTAAAAATCTTACCAGGGTATCTCCATGGTAGTTACCATAGTTGAACACATGCACTAGTGGCACGTATTTACCGTAATGTCGAGGAGTTTAATTGTGGATATTGCAATTCTCAATGTCAGTACAAAATCCGACCAGATGATTTTTCTCCTTGTAAGTTGTTAATTTGGAGCCATCGGTGTAGTGGGTTTTGTCTACCATCTCTCGCACATTCTTTGAACAATAAAAATAAGCTGTCAATGGAAATAACCTGTCAACTATTTTGAAATAAACAATATAAATTAGCTAATAACTATGTTTGAGAAACTCAGATAGAGGTAGAACTGGAGGCGTATCAACAAGGACCCAAATGTCCATATTGTCTTGGTCGATGTCAGGATTACCAAGATCCATGGTCATAAGCATACCCTCATCAAAACCATACATCTTGCAAAATGCTTCCCAATTTTTGCAACCAAAATGGGTTACGCTCTCAGAATTATATAGATTTACTTCAAAGTCCACATCGTGATGAGTCCTTAGGTGAATTTTCTTTGTTTCAGAAATTTCATGGTCTTCAAAATCCATCCTCTCCAAGACATAGCGTCTTGCATGGCATGGGATAAGCTATACTCGAATTGTAAAAGATGAAAATTACACGTTGAAATAGTTGAAGTCATGCTTAATTATGAAAATAACACTTGTCGTCGTTGTGTACCATTTCAACTTCGAAGGTCTCCTGGAGCTTAATGCTGAAGCGCCGATCATCGTCCAGGTGAGGCATGTCGCACAGACCTCGATCGTCGTGGCACCAGTAGCACTCCCCCGGGAGACTTTCATCGTCCGATGATGATGACGACATATCCTACATTCATAATTCAAAACTACATCATTTAGGGTTTGTCGACACCGAGGCATCCTAAAAGCTAAGATTTTATCATTTAGGGTTTGTCGACGCTGAGGCACCCTAAAATCCTAAGCTTTCATCATTTAGGTTATTATCGACACCGAGGCAGCCTAAAAGCCAAGGTTTTATAATTTAGGGTTTGTCGATGTCGAGGCACGCTAAAATCCTAAGCTTTCATCATTTAGGTTTTGTCGATGTTGAGGCACCCTAAAAGCCTAAGCGTGCATCATTTAGGTTCTCATCGACACCAAGGAACCCTATAGAAGCCAAGTTAAGTCTTCATCATTTAGGGTTTATCGATGCCGAGGCACCCTAGGTTGGGCCTAATCACTTGGCACTAATCACTTGGCTCTATTTCCACCTATGTTGGGTTTATCATCTAGGGTTTATCGATGCTAAGGAGAATTCTAAGTTGGGCCTAATCACTTGGCTCTATTGCCACCTATGGTTTAATGCAGCAAGAATGGCGGGGCAGTTGATCCTACTTAACTAATTACTAAGATACCCCGGCCCATGCATTAGTCGCAAGTACCCCATATGTCCTATTTTTAGCAAAGTCGTGCTAAAATTCACAGAAAATTTCGGCATGACCTTTGCTGAAAATAGGACATATGGAGTACCCGAATTTGCCGGAACGGAAGTTAATCGACATTCCGGCAAACTCAAGGGCCTCTTGGGGTACCTGCAAATTCATCATGACACAATGGTCGGAGACAAAACCCAGCAAACTAGCAAGATGATCATCATCTTTGCAAGTCATTATTACTTGTCAAATACATAAGAAGGAACAATTTATTTATGACATAGTTGGCCCATACAGAAGAAGCAACACCCTGCACTAGCCTAAAAACAAGTGAAGTTTCACCCATATAAGAACAACTTTATAAAATCAGAGAAGTTGCTATGTTTTTTCTACTGCTAGGAAAAACATCACTCATTGGAAATGAAAATCTCAGTACCAGCATTTTGAACTTTGAAATGAAATACAGTAGTAGTATTAGTAGTATATGGAGTAGTATCTTGTCTAGTAGTAGTATTAGTTGTATATGGAGTAGCAAGTTTTGCCTCAAAGACCGCAAAAGCTATATTTTTTCTCAATTCAGATAGCTAAGTGGAAAACCACGTCAAGTTCTGTTTTAATACTCTATTTCTCAATGCATGCAATTGGTTTCATAGCTTTGTGTTACTGTACAGAGCTATTTAACCCTAGCCACTTTGCATATACAAGCTATATAGTCTGAAATCAAATGCATACAACTGAGACAAGCATCGACCATAGCACTCCACAGCCATGAACTTGTAAAGAGGGGGAGAGAGGCGAGACAAGTGGTCACCTTGGTGACAGAGGAACCAAATCCAAACAAGTCGAACCCACAACAGCAGCTTCTATGTATCCAAGTTGAACCAAGTCCTTCCTTCACACAACACAACAGCACAACACAGCTATGGATGAGAATGCGTCAGAGATTGGAGGAGATGAAGAAGAAAATCATCAAGAGACAACCTGAAAAGGGATTCGTACCCTGTTCTTCTGCTGGATGGCGAGGAGGTCACGGGCCTCCTCTCCTGCTGGACATGGGGCCTCCTCTCCAGCTGGACGTGGGGCGGCTCCGAGGTTTCTAGGGTTTCTGGGGGGGAGGTGGCGCTCGGGGGAAGGCGGCGCTCGAGGGGGAGGAAGGGGAGAGGAGGCGGCGGGGGGGCGTGGGCGGCTTCGGCGTAGTGGGTCGGGGCAGCGGCAGCGACGATGCGGTGGAGGGAGGGACGAGGGAGGGAGTGGCGCGGTGGAGGGAGAGGGACGAATCGAAGTAGTCTGGAGAGAGGGAGGGGGGAGGAGTGGCGCGGTGGTGTATGGATGGGGGAAGATGACTAATGGCGCACCCCCAGGTGGTGCGCCATTAGAATGTTTTTTTTCATAGCAATGGCGCGCTAGCGCGACAGTGCGCCATAAGTATTCTTTTTTTAGATAGCAATGGCGCCTCCAGGACCACCTCCTCCCGGATTGGAACCTGTTGGGACAACACTTCGGTGTCGTCCGTAGGGCGGGGGGAGGAAGCCGTCGGCAGTGAGTTCACGTCCGACGAGTCTAGTGAGCCGCTCGACGACGCGTCGAGCCGGTCTTTGGGTGGGCTGCACAAACATATTCGACATAAGGGAAAGCTGTGCAATATACGAATACTATGAAATCACTCCGGTATCCGGATACTTACGATTTCGCCAGGGGCTTGGCCCTAGGAGGCCACTCCTCTTCACCGTCGTCGGTGTTGGTGGAGTAGTCTGGAGGAGGGGTTCTCCCCTTCTTGGACTCTTCGGCCTCCCCAGTTGGGGCAGCCTTCCTTTTCTTCCCTTCCCCCGCTGGAGGGGGAGGGGTCTCTTCTTCCTCCTCCTCATCTTCATGGGAGGAGTGCGTCTTGGATTCGTCGGATGATGAATCCGACACCTGCGGGCGTCAGGCACTCTTTCGAGTCCCCGTGGCCTTCTTCTTGGCCTTCTTCTCCGGCACCACATAGGGTGCCGGAACCAGCAGCTTCGCCAATTGAGCGTCCGTTGGGCCTTCGGGCTAAGGAGCCGGAGAGTTGATCTGTCCGGACGTCACCTGCCAATCATGTCAAAGGAAAGTGAGCTTAGATCCCGCATGGAGTCAAACTATGAAACACTGATACCCTGCAAAAGGAAAAAAAACAGCTTACCGCAAGAGCGTGACGCTGTGCACTGAATCCACGATCCTCAGTAGCGGATGCGGGAGCCACGGCGCCCTTGAAAAGCACCTTCCAGGCATCTTCGTATGTCGTGTCGAAGAGCCTGCTCAAAGTTTGGTGCCGCGCCGGGTCGAACTCCCACAGGTTGGAAGCCCGTTGTTGGCACAGGAGGATCAAGCGGATGAGCATAACCTGGACTACGTTGACAAGTTTGAGCCTCTTGTACACCAGGGTTTTGAAGCATGTTTGGAGTCCGGTCAGCTCTCCTTTTTTACCAAACGACAGGCCCGTCTCTTTCCAGGACGTGTGCCGCGTTGGGGGTCCGGACCGGAACTCAGGGGGTGCGACCCATTCGGTGTCGCGCGGCTCGGTGATGTAAAACCACCCCGATTGCCACCCCTTCAGGGTCTCCACAAAGGATCCCTCGAGCCATAGGTCGTTGGCCATCTTGCCCACCATGGATCCTCCGCACTCTGCCTGGTTGCCGCGCACCACCTTTGGCTGGACTATGAAAGTCTTGAGCCATAGGCCGAAATGGGGGCGGATGCGGAGGAAAGCCTCGCACACGACGATAAACAACGAGATGTTGAGGACAAAATTCGGGGCCAGATCGTGGAAATCTAGGCCGTAGTAGAACATGAGCCCCCAGAAAAACGGGTGGAGAGGGAAGCCCAGTCCGCGGAGGAAATGGGGGAGGAACACCACCCTCTCATGGGGCCTAGGGGTGGGGATGAGCTGCCCCTTTTCGGGGAGCCGGTACGCGATTTCGTTAGACAGGTATCCGGCCTTCCTCAGCTTTTTGATATGTCCCTCCGTGACGGAGGAGACCATCCACTTGCCTCCCGCTCCGGACATGGCTGGACAAGGTTAAGGTGAGGAGTGCGGACTTGGGCGCTGGAGCTCGAGTGCGCAAGAATGGATAGGCACAGGAGGAAGAAGGCGTAGGTGAAAAGGTGGATCCTTATCCCCTTATATGGGTGGACGCAACTACATGTCCCCACCAGCCTGGAAAAACTCGCTTATCTCCCAAGCACCGTAATCAAAGGCGCGGTTGGGTTACCCACGCCCGTATTGATGGGAATCCCAAAATAAGGGGACACGATCTCTGCTTTAACAAGACGTGCCAAGGAAACCGCCTCGCATAACGCGCTAATATGGGACAGTAAAACGGTTTGAATAAAAGCTTGGACGTGGTGTGATGTCACACTATGGAGTGCGTCAGCAGATTAGATTTGTGTAAATATTATTCTCTCTATGGCAATATGTGGAAACTTATTTGCAGAGCCGGACACTACCTTTGTGTTCAAAATCTTCTATGAAGTACTTGGAGGAGGAACCCGCCTTGCAATGCCGAAGACAATTTGCACGCCGGACTCATCGTCATTGAAGCGTGGTTTAGGGGCTACTGAGGGAGTCCTGGATTAGGGTGTGTTCGGATAGCCGGACTATACCTTCGGTCGGACTCCAGGACTATGAAGATACAAGATTGAAGACTTCGTCCCGTGTCCAGAAGGGACTTTCCTTGGCGTGGAAGGCAAGCTTGGCGATACGGATATTTAGATCTCCTACCATTGTAACCGACTCTATGTAACCCTAACCCTATCCGGTGTCTATATAAACCGGAGGGTTTTAGTCCGCAGGACAAGATACACATCAACAATCATACCATAGGCTAGCTTCTAGGGTTTAGCCTCTCTGATCTCGTGGTAGATCTACTCTTTTACTACCCATATCATCAATATTAATCGAGTAGGACGTAGGGTTTTACCTCCATCGAGAGGGCCTGAACCTGGGTAAAACTTCATGTCCCTTGCCTCCTATTACCATATGGCCTAGACGCACAGTTCGGGACCCCCTACCCGAGATCCGCCGGTTTTGACACCGACAACAACAACAATCCCATCCAGCAAGATTTAGAGCAGGAGGATGGAGGAGCCAGCCCTCCTGAGAGAGCGGCAGATGGAGAGGTGGACGATGATAATTACATGCCTCCCTCTGAAGACGAGGCAAGCCTCGACAATGACGAATTTGTCGTGCCAGAGGATCCCGTCGAACAAGAGCGCTTCAAGCGCCGGCTTATAGCCACGACAAATAGCCTTAAGAAAAAGCAGTACCAGCTTCAAGCTGATCAAGATTTGCTAGCTGGCAGATGGATTGAAGTCCTGGCGGCCGAGGAATATAAACTCGAACGCCCCTCCAAGAGTTACCCAAAGTGCAGGTTGCTACCCCGACTGGAGGAGGAAGCACTGAAACCTACATCCCCGGCGTATGATGCGGCTGATCAGCCACCTCGTGGTCGCGACAGATATGCATTCCAGCCAAAAGCTCAGCCCGCACCCCGACGCCATTCAAATAAAAAGGCATGGGGAAATACACCTGACCTGCGAGACGTATTGGAGGACAAAGCAAAACATGCAAGATCTATCTATGGATCACGAGGGCACGCCACTATGCGACACGATAATTGTCACGCCGGATACAGTAAAAGTAAGTCCGGCAGGGCTGAACACAGCGGGCAAGACCCATTCGAGCTGCGTCGCGATATAGCCCAGTACATAGGCGCTGCACACCCCCTGTGCTTCACAAACGAAGTAATGGATCATCAAATCCCAGAGGGTTTCAAACCCGTAAATATAGAATCATACGACGGCACAATAGATCCTATGATATGGATGGAGGATTTCCTCCTGCATATCCACATGGCCCGCGGTGATGATCTACACGCCATTAAATACCTCCCACTCAAGCTCAAAGGACCAGCTCGGCATTGGCTCAATAGCTTGCCAACAGAGTCCATTGGTTGTTGGGAGGATCTGGAAGCCGCATTCCTCGACAACTTCTAGGGCACTTACGTGCGACCACCAGATGCCGATGACTTGAGCCACATAATTCAGCAGCCAGAGGAATCGGCCAGGCAATTCTAGACAAGGTTCCTAACAAAGAAAAATCAAATCATCGACTGTCCGGATGCAGAGGCCCTAGCAGCTTTTAAGCACAACATCTGCGACGAGTGGCTCACCCGGCATCTTGGTCAGGAAAAGCCGAAATCTATGGCAGCCCTCACGACACTCATGACCCGCTTTTATGCAGGAGAAGACAGTTGGCTGGCTCGCAGCAATAATATATCAAAGAACCATGGTACTTCGGATACCAAGGATGGAAAATGGCAGGTCACGTCGCAACAAACATAAGCGCCGCATTAACAGCGACAATACCGATGATACGACAGTCAATACCGGATTCAAAGGCTCTAAACCCGGTCAGCGGAAAAAGCCATTCAAAAGAAGCACTCCGGGCCCGTCCAGTTTGGACCGTATACTCGATCGCTCGTGCCAAATACACGGCACCCCCGACAAGCCAGCCAACCACACTAACAGGGATTGTTGGGTGTTCAAGCAGGCCAGCAAGATAAATGCCGAAAACAAAGATAAGGGGTCACATAGCAATGACGAGGAGGAGCACCGGCAGCCGAACACTGGAGGACAGAAGAGGTTCCCCCAACAAGCGCGGATGGTGAACATGATATACGCAACCCACATCCCAAAGAGGGAGCGGAAGCGTGCGCTCAGGGACATATATGCGCTGGAGCCAGTCGCCCCAAAGTTCAACCCATGGTCTTCCTGTCCAATCACCTTCGACTGCAGGGACCACCCCACTAGTATCTGTCATGGCGGATTTGCCGCATTGTTCCTAGACCCAATCATTGACGGATTTCACCTCACTCGAGTCCTTATGGATGGCAGCAGCAACCTGAACCTGCTTTATCAGGACACAGTGCGCAAAATGGGTATAGACCCCTCAAGGATCAAACCCACAAAAACGACCTTTAAAGGCGTCATACCAGGTGTAGAGGCCCATTGCACAGGCTCAGTAATAGTGGAAGTGGTCTTCGGATCTCCGGATAACTTCCGAAGCGAAAAGTTAATCTTCAACATAGTCCCGTTCCGCAGTGGCTACCACGCACTGCTCAGGCGAACCGCATTTGGGAGATTCAATACGGTACCGCATTATGCATATATCAAGCTCAAGATGCCAGGAACTTGAGGGGTCATCACAGTCAATGGAAACACAGAGCGCTCTCTCCGGACGGAGGAGCACACCGCGGCCCTCGCAGCAGAGGCGCAAAGCAGCCTCTTAAGGCAATCCACTAGTTCGGCGATTAAGGACCCGGACACCTTCAAGCGCACCCGGAGTAATCGGCAATAGGACCGCCTGGCATGTTCCGAGCTCGCATAACAATGCAGCCCCCACCCCGGTCCCAGCCAAACGGTGAAATCCATGCCACGCGTAGATAATTAAGCATTAAAAATACCATCGGCACAGGTGGGGAGGGGGGCATGACTACGGCATGCTCCAAGACGCGGCTTAAACCGCACTAGGGGCTTCCCGCTCTGTTATTTTTCTCTTTCAGGACTTTAATCTCTGAAACCCTGTCCAGCAGCATGATTGCCGAACACATGATGCAGCAACCAAGGAGGCACAAAACTATGTCACACCATGGAACTCCCAGGTGGATTACGATAACGAGTCAAATATTTGCCTTTGGAAGGGACATGTCAAACAGTCCTACTTTTTGCTTATCGCACTACTTGTATCATTTTGTTTTAACGCACCTTTTTGAATAAACAATGCATAGCATTAAGACTATTATTGCATTCTTCCTTTACATATATATGTTCATTCATGACATCTAGCACCCGTACACTCTGGTACGGCCAATACGCCAGGGGCTTAAGCATACCCCATAATGCGGCGTGAGGAGTCCGAACACTTTCGATAGTGCGGCACCCCGAA
This sequence comes from Triticum aestivum, assembly GCF_018294505.1. Lineage (NCBI taxonomy): Eukaryota > Viridiplantae > Streptophyta > Magnoliopsida > Poales > Poaceae > Triticum > Triticum aestivum. The sequence continues at coordinate 555,111,643 of NC_057812.1, read as the reverse complement.
CTTATAGCATTATATGCATCAGCTCCGAATCATGTCTTGGGACAATAGTTTGCTTTACCCGGCTCCCATGTTTTGGTACCTTACGTTCCGCTATATCGGCTAAGGTAGCACTGGGAGAACTACTGCGATTGTGCCTCAGTTCTGCTGGGCTAAGCACGTCAGTAGAGAAAGCTAAAACTGACTGTCATCATAAGGCGAGAGACTGGTCGCTGTTCGAGAGGTTTCAAGTACCTAAAGACTTATGCCGCTTAGAGCGAGGAGTCGTCCATGTCCCGCTTAAGGCGTGTATCGCGCCCCGAGTTCGGCCTTCCGAATACTAGGGGCTTCGGCAAAATTTAAAATTATAGAATTCTATGGCTAAGTGAGAGTGATAAGGCATTATAGTCTGATTGCCTTGTTCGTTGTGCTGAGCACCTCCCTCGAAGGACCCAACAATGGGAACAAGATTGCCTTGTTCGTTGTGTTGAGCACCAGCTTCAGGGCGTCCATCTTGGCCCAGTGCACCTTCGCACGGGCGAAAGATCGGTGTGCACCTTCGATGAAGACGGACCGCTTGATGACTTCCAGCCGTGGGCAGGTCCACAAGCCGCCTCACTAGGCCGAAGTAGCTGTTGGGAAGGGCGTCACTAGGCCACATCCGGACTATAAAGCCCTTCATGGCTTGTTCGTTTGCCTTGTGCAGCTCGACCAGTTGCTTCAGCTGGTCGCTTAGAGGCATCGGGTGTTCGGTCTCAGTATACTGAGACCAGAACAGCTTCTCCATTGAGCTTCCCTCCTCGGCCTGGTAAAACTGTGCGGCATTCGACACGCTGCGGGGCAAATCTAGGAATGCTCCTGGAGAGCTCCGGATTCGGGTAAGTAACAAGTAATTTACTTTCACATGCTTGCATTACATATTGAATGCCTTACCCGCCACTATCTTCTTCATCGCATCTATCTCCTGGAGGGCCTTTTGGGCCTCAGCCTTGGCATTCTTTGCGCTCTCGAGGGCCGCGGCAAGCTCGGTCTCTCGCATCTTCAAGTCAAGCTCCAACGCCTCGTGCTTCGTCACAAGAGCATGGAGCTCTTGCTGCACCTCGCCCACCCGATCCTCCTGCCTTTCCCGCTCGGTGCGCTCCTTGGCCGCTTTGTTTTCGGCCTCGGATAGCGCTTGCTTCAGGGTCGCCACCTCGGTCGTGGCCCCCGGAAAATTTACGATGATCCTCTCATTTTGCAATTGCATTCTTTTTATATATCCATAGACTAGATACTACTTACCTTTGTTCTCCTTGAGATGCCTCTTGGCAAGGCCGAGCTCTTTCTTGGACCCTTCGAGGTCCTGCTTCAGTACGGCGACCTCCACAGTCAGTGCGGCAGAGGTCAGCAGCGAAGCCTGCATACGCATATATGTCGGATTTCAGGTTCCGGTAGACCCTTGAGGTTCGAACACTGGGGTGCGCGCGGAGATCTCTCCCCTACCGATCTACGTTCAATCTCCTCGCGTGATCTAAGCTGGAAACAACGAACAACACAAGGGACATGAGGTTTATACTGGTTCTAGCCACCGTTGTGGTGTAATACCCTACTTCAGTGTGTGGTGTGGTGGATTGCCTCAGTGGCTGATGATGAATAGTACAAGGGAAGAACAGCCTCGCGAGAGGTGTTCTTGAGCTGGTGCGATGAACTACTTGGGTGAGTTCAGTCGCCTCTCTCTCTCTGCTAGGGCTCTATCAGATCTCTCGATGTCTAGGTGTGTCGATCTCTCAATCTCTAAATGTCTCTCGATCTCTGCCTTCTGCCCGATCTCTCCCTCTGCTCTGTGGTGGCTAGCTCTATTTATAGAGGCCCTGCCGCTCTGCTGGTCTTGGTCTTCTTGCACCGGAATGGTAACCTTTGCACGATGCCTTTGCCTGTGCTTGCCCCTTTGCATCAAAGGGGAAACAAGGACACTGCGCAGGCCGGCGCCTGCCTGGTCTCGATCGTTATGGCTTGCGTCACGGGCTCCTCGCGAGGTACCCCTGCCTTGATCTCTTCGCCTCCTCGCGAGCCTGCCTGATGTGGCCACCTCTGAGGAAGCTTCCAGTCGTCCGCCCCACGAGGCTTGGCCCCTCGCGAGGGTCTTGAGCTTGAGCTGATGAAAATGGGCCGCGCTGGGCCCCCACATGAGCCACGCCACAGTCCGCAGGCAGGCAAGTCTGGGGAACCCCCATCCCAGAACACCGACAATAGCCCCTGGGCCCAAGGCGCACCCGGGCTTGGCCCAGCGGGGAAGTGAAGGCGCAATCGAGAAGTACCGCAGGCCCCAACAGCCTGTGGCCTTGGGCGCCGTGTGGCGATTGATTGGACGTGGGCGTCTGCGCTTCCCCACGACACCTCGGCAACTGTCCATCTGACAAAAGAGGTGCCCGGGCCAGACTTACTTCCCTTGTTCTCGTTTGCCTCGCCCCAGATCCCCTTTCTCGCTCTCCTCCTTCTTGCTCCCGAAATCCTCCAGATCTGTCTCAATCCTTCTCATCTGGCACGCCATGGCACCTCACAAGTCCCCGACCGAGGCCTGATACTCGCCGGCTCTGGATTCCCCGAACCTGCCGGAGAAGAACCTCGCCCTCATGCGCCTGATGACGGTGGCACAGGGCAGCAAGGGGGCGACTGTGCTCAAGGCCGGCTCCGACCAGCCTGAGGGCAAGGGGAGCACCTTCTATCCGCTCTTTGTGAGCACCATCGTCGCCGGTCTGGTGCCTCCTTTCTCTGAGTTCTTCTTTGCTATTCTCCGCCAATACAACTTGCAGGTTCTGCATCTCCACCCCAACTCCGTTCTTCTCCTAGGGATTTTTTCTTACTATTGTGAGGCTCAGGTCGGGGTAAAGCCCTCGGTGGCCCTGTCGCATCACTATTGTTCCCTTCAGGTTTCTAGTGGCCATATCTCCGCATGTGCGAGCTTCATCGCATACTCCAATTCCAATGCCATCTCGAAGCCGGGAAGAGGATCGAAGGCTTCCGGAGCAAGTGGGTCATGGTGGATGTCGGGCGCTTCCACCCCCGTATCATGTTGCCTATGGGGCAGCCCAAGGCTGTTGACAGGTGGTCCCGCGCGGAGCTCGTCGACCCCCTAGCAAGGGCGGTGCTGAAAAGGATGAACGCGGACCTGAAGCCGAGCAACTTGGGGGCGGCGAAGCTGACCGGGGCCACGCTCCTGAGGGAGTTCTTGGAGCACCGGGTGGCTCCACTCCAGGAGCACTCGCTCCCATTGTGGAGGCTTGGGGAAGCGGACGCTGCCTTGTGCCTAAGCTCTGAGGCCCTGACTGACGAGAATCTGGTCGCGGCCCTCCATTCTTTGGTTGGGGGATACGTGGCGAAGCCGGTGGGCGCCCCTGTCCCCCTGTTCCTTCGTGATGACTGGGAGCAGGTGGTGAACGCCATGCCCACCTTCAATGGTGACGGGCTGATGCCCGCGGAAGCTCCCGAGGGTCTTGCGGCGCTGGCGATGGTGAACGTGTCCTCCGACAGCTCCAGCGGGAGCGAGGGGGAAGAAGTGGCGGAGGAGGAAGAGTTTGACTCTGAGGCGACTGGCGAGGAGTCGAGGGAGTCTTTCCCTCGGCGCAGGTCCCAGGCCCTCCGCTCCATGCCGAACGACGACGAGGCCGGCGCCAGGCAAGGAGGGGAGGGCTCTCCCTTGGTCGCAAGGAAGGGCAGGTCGGGGCTGGTTCCCCCAGGGTCTGTTCTGGTCCCTGGGCGGTCTGAGGCTCCAGCCCTCCTGACTTGCCCTCTGCTTCCGGGCCTCCCGAGGCTGACCCCAGCTGCAGGCTCTCGGGCTTCAAGTTTGACCGGAGGTTGCTTGAGTTCGCGAGCGACGACCAGTAAGTGCTTGATTCGTGCTTTGCTTGGTTTCTGCCGCCGAGGCTTGACGTCCATATTCTTTGTCAGGATGGCGCCCGTGGCGAAGAGGTTGAGAGGGGCTTCTGCAGCCCTGCTTGGGGCGAGTCCATCTGCCGGGGCGGTGCCTTCGTCCGCTGGGGAGGAAGATGGCGTGGCTCGCGCCTCCCCTGCCCGGTCGTCCTCGCGAGGCCGACAGGGATGCCTCGGCGAGGAGTCAGCCCCCGTGGCCCCGCTGACCCTGGAGTCGACTGCGCTTGATGCTGTAGCAGGGGCAGCCAAGGCTCAGGGGGTTCCTTCCTGCCAAGCCATGATCACGCTGCCGTCCTCCTCGCCCACTCCGCCGGTTCCTGCTTCTTCTATTCCCTCTACCGCCGTCCTGGACCAGGTCGCCAGCGAACTGAGCCAGCTGCGGGAGGATCTTCTGAGCGCGGACCCTCGCTTAGCGGCCGGGCGCCTGGAGCTAGCTTCTGGCTAGGCCCGTTCTACTGCCTCCATCCGAACAGCGCTGAGCCAGGCTATGGCAGCCTCCGATGGGGAGAAGCAGGCCGCCAACCAAGCCAAGGCCGCTCGCGACGCTGCCCTGGGCGACGCTGTGGCTGCCAAGGCTCGCCGCAAGGCGCCGGAGACCAAGCTGCAGGGCCTGCGCGACGAGCTCGCCAAGGAGGTCCATGGCCGCTAGGAGAAAGAGATGGAGATGAAGGCTCGGGAGGCTGCCGTCAAGGAACGGCACACCAAGCTTGATGACCGCCACAGCAAATTGGAGACGCTGGAGCGGTCGCTGAAGGCGGAGAGGACTGAGCTACACGCTAAGGTGAAGGTCCTGGTGGAGGATCGGGTGGCCTTTGCCAAGATGGAGGAGAAGGCTCGTGCCGCGCTGAAGACGCTTTACGAGAGTGGCTTGGAGGAGCCGTTGGCCGGTGCGGAGAATGGCCCCGCCAAGCTGCTTCCCTTCCTGGTTCGTGCGCTTGAAGATGTCGTAGACGGCCTTGGCCCCACGGCCGAGGCCGAGGCGTGTGCACTGTCTTCTGCGGCGCTGACGCATGTCCTCAGCCACATCTACCTGTGCGACCCCGACGTCGACTTTGACAGCCTGCTGGAACCCGTGAGCGGCGACCTTGCCGCCGCTGCCGCTGAGGCCGTGAAAGGCCGAGCCGAAGCTTTGCTGGGGAGGTTCCGCGCCTTCAGCATCTTGCTCGGGCGCGGTGCCGCTAGCTCCGCGGCCCCGGGAGACGGAGTCGTCCAGCATGACTCCACCACAGGCGGCGGCACCACTGGTGATTGATCCCTTCGCGGCTTCTGTCCTGTTTTTATTCCTGCAACATGCACCATGCCTCGCGGAGGCATTTAAACTTGTGTTTGGCGTCGTGAAATGATCTATGGCTTGTAATATTTCCTTTGAATTTCCTGGAATTCACATGTTTCTCCCCTACTTGCTCGCGCTCTACGTCGGCAGGGCCCGGTCCTGGGCATACCTCACCTAGCGTTAGCCCCGACCAGAAACCAAGATGGGACTAAGGAGCGAGGGGCTACGTGGCAAGTTAGGCTCCTGAGTCACGATGCTCAGGAGCCCCCCTTGACGCGCAAGCAACAAGTAGGAAAGGGGGGAACGAGGAGTGGATTAGTCGTTCTGCGTCGGCAGGGCCCGGCCCCGCGCATACCTCACCCAGCGGTAGCCCCGACCGGAAACCAGGACGGGACTAAGGAGTGAGGGGCTACGGGGAAAGTTAGGCTCCTGAGTTGCGATGCCCAGGAGTCCCCCTTGACGTTCAAACGACTTTCCATACCTTGGCTCCGCTCAGGGAGGGGCGCGTGATGACCTGGTTCGAGGGACCTGGCTGGGTGGCGTGCGCTCGGGCAAGGCCCGGGCATAGCCCCCGTGTCCAGCCCCCTCGCGCGGCGCTCCCGAGGGGAGGCATTGCGATGGTGCCGGACACTGAGCTCTGGGCTCCCTGAGGTTGGGACGGCTGTAGGCCACCCTCAGTTGTTTATCACCAAGCGGAGCATCGCGCTTTCGTATGTGTATGGGCATAGCCGCTCCTCGGCAGTGTCGTCAGCCAATGCGGACCATGGTGCTTCCACTGGTACGTGGGAGGGGGCTCCCCTCTGGGAGGAGCCCCCGAGGCATGTACAGCCCCGCCGTGACACGTGGCCGGCATGGTAGGGCTAGGAGAGGTGTATCTGGGCACTCGTGAGCCAGCGCGGGACTCCCGAGGCCCTACCTCGAGGCGGGTTGCGCCTGGCTCTGGGCCTTTATCAGTGGTGTGTTCCTGCAGGGTGGTTAGAATTCAAATGCTCTACATCCTCAGGTCCCGGCCCTCGAGCTAGCTCAGCTGCCGCTGGTATGACAGGTCGCGATACCGTGGGTCAAGGCCAGGGGGTGAGGGTTGGAGAGCCAGTAGGAGCCCATGAGTCGCGATGCTCAGGTACCCCCCTTTTAACGTGCAAGCGCTTTGCATGAAAGCGGAGAAGTCTGCGATAAACAGTAGTTGACAATTAAGCGCGAAAGAGCAAATTCATTTTAAGTAGACGCGAGAGAAGCAAACGCCGCTGGGACAGGCCCGAGCACCCCAAGGATGATGCAGCCTGAGGGGCGCCCCAACAAGGTAAGTAAAGAGCATAAGCAAAACGGATACATGCCGCAGGGACGGACCCACGCGACCTGGGAATGATGCGGCCCTGTGGGCGCTCCCAGCCGGAACTTAGAAAGATGTCACCTGGTGCTATTGAAGATGAAGTGATGCTCAAGAAGCGGGCGATGCGTGATGAAGACATCGATCCTCACGAGCCCCCAGGTCCAGGAGCCTCGGGAGGCTCCAGGGGCACAGGTGGGTTTCCGAGGGCCATCTCCATCTCCACCCGGACCGCACAATGCCTGACCTCCTGGGCCTCCAGAATGCTCCTCAGCAGGCGCTGATGAGCGGCGACCGCATTCGGCAGGCCGAAAGGCATGCGAACGTAGCTGTGAGGTGGACCCTCGCAATGCCACACATGCGAAGGCCAGAGGTGCTCCTGAGACGCGGCTCGGTTGAGCCCTGGCACGTCGATGCAGACGTGCAGCCCACCATCCTCGCCTGGATGTGGGGCCACGGTGGGCAAGCAGCGGCTGCCGCTCATGACTCTCGACTCCTGTAGCTCCTGGGTGTTTCTTGCGATGAACTCCTGAGGGTTTGGTCTTCCTTGCCTCGTACCTTCCTGAGGGAAACTTGCCTGGAAGCACCCCTCCAAGTGGTGCTCGAGCGCCTCCCTCGTGACCTTGGCAAAGTCGGTGGCTCTCCAAGAAAGAGCCCCCAAGCCCTGCCTGAGGAGGGCGCCGGGGGCGCCTTCCTATGCGAGAGAGGGTGGCGCTCCTTGATTGGGCGCAGATCCTGACGCAACACCTCCGGAGGTGACTGCCTCCTTATGGCTTGGGCCAGGTGAAACCTTCTTCTTCTTAAGGGTCGCCTCGGGAAGTCTTCCGTTTCTGTGGTCGGGGTCTTCGATTGCTGCGGCTTGGAACACGCGCTCAAGTGAACACACTGCGTTCCTTTCTTCACAGGGTATGGTGATGACTCCACCGCTTCCTGGCATCTTGAGGACATTGTATCCATGGTGAGTCACCGCCATGAACTTGGCCAGGGCTGGGTACCCAAGGATGGCGTTATATGGCAGACAGATGTGGGCGACATCGAAGTCGATGAGCTCGGTGTAGTAGTTGTTGCGCTGCCCGAAGGTGACTGGAAGGCGAACCTGCCCTATTGGAATAGTGTAACCATCAGTGACTCCTGAGAAGGGCTTGGTCGGCTGAAGCTAATTGTACGGCACTTGGAGATTGTCGAATGTCTCGACGGACAGGACGTTGAGTCCTGCTCCACCGTCAATGAGGGTCCTGGTGACCTGCACGTTGCTGATGACTGGGGAGCAAAGCATCGGGAGGACACCGGCCATTGCCGCGCACTCGAGCTAGTCCGCTGAGCTGAACGTGATAGCGCACGCAGACCACCTGAGAGGGCACGTGGCCTCAAGCTTGGGGAGGACTACGTTCACCCCGCGAGCAAACTACTTGAAGATGCGCTGTGAGGCTGGGGCCTGTGCTCCACCCAAGATGCAAGCGATTGCGCGTGGCTCTTGGAAGCCCCCAGCTCCCTCGTCTTGATGTTGGTCTTCGTTCCTCCTTGGCGGTGGCGGCAGAGGAGGAAGGCCTGCATTGCCGTGCGGGCGATCCTCACGAGGCTGATCTCTCCAGCCTCCCTCGCAAGGCTGGTCCTGCGAGCGATCCTCGCGTGGTCCGTCACGCCACCCTTGGCGAGGGCCACGGTCTTCCCATCGTCCGCCACCCCTTCCTCCACCTCAGCCATAGCCCCTGTCATTGCGCTCGGGGCGTCAGCCGACACTTCCATCTCTCACGGCCCTGAGCTCATGACATTCGTTGGTGTTGTGGGTGTGGAGGTCGTGGTACACGCAGTACCGGCTGCCCTTGGATGACTCAGGCTGATCCTTGCCTCTCTTGGTGTCTGGTTCCGCTGCCAGCATGGGAGCCCCCTTGCGCTTCACGTCCTTGGCCTTGGGCTTCTTCTCTTCTGGTCGGCAGCTGGGAGTTAGAGGAGGGAAAGGCGCCCTTCCTCAGCCCTGGCGCACTTCGTCGCCAAGTTGAACAGCTCCAGGGATGTGCATAGTTCTTCATGGATTGCTAGCTCCTCCTTCATCTTGATGTCACGCACGCCATCGGAGAAGGCCGAGATGATGGCTTCTTCAGTCACCTTGGGGATCTTGAGGCAAGCGTTGTTGAAGCGCTGGATGTATTTATGTAGGGTTTCCCCTTGCTTCTGCTAGATGCGGTGCAGATCGCTCACGGCTAGGGGCCGGTCGCGGGAGCCCTGGAAGTTGGCAATGAAGCGAGTGCGCATCTCTTCCCAGGAGGAGATCGTGCCAGGAGCCAGGTTCAGGAGCCAGGTGCGGGCCCCGTCCTTGTGCGCCATGGGAAACCAGTTCGCCATGACCCTTTCGTCTCCGTTGGCGGCTTCGATGCATAGCTCGTAGAGTTGTAGGAACTCCGCAGGGTCCGCCGTGCCATCGTAGCGAGAGGGCAGGTCAGGCTTGAACTTGCCTGGCCATGCGACGCCGCGTAGCTCGGGGGTGAGGGCACGGCAGCCTGCTGTGGCCACCGGTGCCTTTTGCTAGTGCTGGGCTTGTTCTTGGGGATTACCGCGCGCCGCCGCTTGGAGCAGCGCAGGGTCTTGGCGTGGAGGTGCAGGGACGCGATCTTGGCGCGCCGGCGCTGGGAGCGCGTGTCACAGCCCCAGTTCAGCCCTGGCTTGATTTTTCTTGCATCCATGCACCATGTCTAAATTTCTTTTAAATTTGAATTGGGGAATTGGAGAGCCTCAGAAATCATTTCTAAAAATGATCAACATTAAAAATTGCTTCAAAGTTTCCAAGGAAATGTTCCTTTTCAGCTTTGAAAAATATTGGCAAGAATAAAATTCAAACCAATATTTTTGGAGGTTCAAAAGTATTTATCTTGGGCCTTTGAGTTAAATCCTATAGTATTTGAATTGGATTATATTAATAATAATTAATTTTACTAATCAAATAATTCTGAAAATTGGTGGGTGGCTCTGAATATATTATACATAGCCACATGATTATTTTTAGAAGCAAAAAAATAGTTTAGTGCCTGAACTAAATAAGAACACAAAAAACAAAATAGAAAACAGAACATAAATTATGAAAAGACAAAAACCTCACCTGGGCCTTACCTGTGCTGGCCCAGCACTGTTAGCCCAGGCCAGTCATCGCCTACCTCCTGCCAGGAGGACAGCGCGTGTGTGCCCGACGCGCCCGTGCACGCGCCGGCCACCTCCTGCTTCCCACCGCTGCCCCGATGCGCCTGGAGATGCCACGCCGTGCCCGCAAAGTCCCCTCGAGCACTCCTCGCCCTCTCTCCCCTTCCCTGTCTCTCTCACGCACGTCCACTGAGCGCGTCGTCGACGTCGACCGCCATACGCGCAGCCGCAGCCATTCCATTGCATCCTCGTGCTGTCCCCTACGTCCGCCTCGACGCCTTGAAGCTCCCCTCAACGGGAGCATCGCCGGACGCCTTGTCGCCTCGCCATCGACCCGTCGTCTCCGCACACGGCCGTGCATCACCACCGTCAAATTCGTCGCCGTCCATGCCTCCCCGAGCTCGCTGAGAACCTCTTCGTGACCGCGGTGAGCCCCCGGTCATTTCCCCCCTAACCCTGCCCCCGTTTGGTCGCCGTAGCCGTCGCCCCCTTGCTTACCGTAGCCGTCGTCGCACGGGCTCGTCGCCGGCGAAGCCCCGGTGACCAAATGGCCCCGCGCGTGCGTCCGTTGCAGTCGCAATGACCCGTGGAGCAATGACAGCGCGACAGCCAGCTCGTTTGCAAGCCGCACCGCTAACCCCGCACCCACCCGAGCTTCGGCCACCGCCCGGCTCGTCGCCGCCGCCGTTGCACGCCACCCCAGCACCCGCAGCTGCCACCGTCCGACGTGCCTCGTCGCGCTGGTTCCGCAGAACCCATCCGCACAACCTATCGTCGCCGAAAATGGCCGGACGAGGACCTCCGTCGTGTCCTGCTTAGTGCCGGCGGCTAGTCACCGATTAGCCGACGTGGCCGTCATTAGATTAGGGGCTAACTAACCCTATTTATTTAACACAAGACACTAACCGTGGGACCCACCTTGTTAGTTTACTGGATAACCAAAATAATTAGGTTAATTAATAAAATCAATGGACCCACGCGTCAGCATTGACCGTGCTGATGTGGCCTTTGACCAGGCCCACATGTCTGTGAGCCTAGCCATCACTGTGAGACTGACCAGTGGGGCCCACTAGTCAGGTTTGACCTGGACCGGCCTGTTGACCCTGCTGATGTCACCCAGACGCAATGCTAATGTAGTAATTGACTTTCTGGATTTAAAATAAATCAGGAAATTCTAGAAAATGCCCAAAACTTCTAAAAATCATAGAAAATTATCTATAACTCCAAATAAGATAAATTATATATGAAAAATGATCAGAAAAATCCAAAGAATCTGATTATGGCATTATCATGCATGTTTGAACAACTTATGCCTGCTGATCAGGTCAAATCAAATAAGTGGCATTTAAATAATCACATATGGAGTTGAATTTGAGTCTTTGGTTCGAACCAACTTCATCTACTCTGGTTTTAGTTGCATTAGCTCAAATCACAGCATGTTGATATGTCATGATCATGCATCAAAATGTGCTTTGCATTGATTGTATTCCTTCTGTGTTTGCCGGTGATTGTTCCCCCCTCGGTAGATGTATGTTTCGACGATGTGATCAATGACACCGATGAAGAGCTTTATCATCTTCAGAAATTCCAGGCAAGCAAAAACCCCTTGTTCATTCCGATATAATCCCACTCTCTCGCTCCTGCTCTCTTTTACTGTATTAGGACAACAACGATTCATTTGTTACTTGCTGCGGTAGTTGAACCCCTTATCCTCTGCATGACTTGTCATTGCCACAGTAAATAGATGAAACCCACTAGCATGAGTAGGAGTTGTTTGAGCCCTGATGTGCCTACTCATTCATGCTTGTTTGTCATGCCTACTACTGCTTAGAGTTGAGTCAGGTCTGATTCATCAGGGATGAATTGGAACAGTGATGAACATGTCCTACTGTGTGTGAGCTAAGTGTGTGAACACGATTTGGTAAAGGTAGCGATGAGAGGCCATGTAGGAGTACAAGGTGGGTTGTCTCATTGAAACCATTCTTAGGAACTGAGTTCTGTGTTTCACTACTAGGAAAAGGGCTAAAGATGAAATTGACACTAATGGCGCACCAGAAAAGTGGTGCGCCACTACTATATACTAATGGCGCACCATGTGGAGATGCGCCATTAGTGTGGAAGACACTAATGGTGCACTAGGCACATGGTGCGCCACTAGTAACAAAATGTTTTTTTTCATTTTTTCAAACATACTAATGGCGCATCCGGGCAGAGTGCGCCATTAGTAGTTAGAACTACTAATGGCGCACCGGCCATAGAGTGCGCCACTACTGTATTTTTTTTTACTTTTTTGCAAAACTACTAATGGCGCACCGTTGCATAGTGCACCATTACTAGTTTAAACTAGTAATGGCGCACTGTGCCACGGTGCGCCATTAGTATAAAAATTATTTGTTTTTTACTTTTTTGCAAAACTACTAATGATGCATGTCTGTGTGGTGCGCCATTAGTATGTTGGGTTACTAATGGCGCATGGCTGTGTGGTGCGCCATTAGTAACCTGGGACCAGCTAGATATTTTTGGACAGCCACACCTACACACTCACGTTCCCCACTTCATTCCCCCCACCTCCTTCTCTAAGCTTGTCGGCTGCCTCCTCCATAGATTCATCAAAATTAAGTGTTGAAATTACCTTTTTTTGATAGGTAAGTAAGGGGAAAGCTATCTTCATGTTGTATATCTACTTTTTTTCTCCCTAGCTCGCTCCAACAACGTGCACATGCACTTTTTGTGGCCTAGCTAGATCTATATATGTTTGTGGTGTTGCATATATGTTTGTGTTTGCAGGTAGCGGTATTTGAAATGCGATAATTGCCAATATTTTGCCGGACTGTTGATTCATTTCCGTTTCGGCGAGAATTTTGGCACTATGCATTCTTTTTGGTCCTATTTTTAGGGAAAGTCATGCCAAATTTTTTCTTGGTTCTAAAATATCGTTTTGCTCTACCCCACAGGCGACCATGGTCCACACGATGACTGAAGGCATCATGAATAGGTTTTTGAGCTCCGCGAAGGCCGAGATGCTTCAAAAGAACAAGACGGAGATAAGATGTCCGTGTCGAAGATGCAAGCTGAAGAGCCTTATTGCGGACCCGGATTCCGGGCAGGTGCGGGACCACCTGCTTTTGCGTGATTTCTTGGATGGCTATCGGTGGCAATGTGATGAAGATGACTATGAAGTCGTCCATGGGGGCTGGGCAAGAAATGAGGAAGGGCAGCAAGACAACCACTGCGGCTCGGGCGGGCAAGAAGACGAAGAATCTCCAGGACATGATCATGACGGTGATGCTGTACACAGTCATCATGTAGAAGATGCCGGACATGATGATGAGGAAGATGCCGGAGCAGACGAAGGGCATGATCATGAAGATCAAGATGCCAGAGGAGCAGACGATGATGGACCATCGATGGGCTGGGTGTAGGACCCTCATATTCACGAGCTGCTTCTCAAGAAGACGGATAACGCAAGAGCTGCCGCCCGAGAGAAAGCCAAGCTGGATCAACTGGAGATAGACGCGGTTACTCCATTGTATGAAGGATGCAGACCCGAGGATACCCGCCTGAAAGTAACGCTCATGGCTTTGGAGATGGAGGTAAAACACAAAATGACCGATGCATGCTTCGACGAGAACATGTCATTCTGGCACGAACGTCTTCCCAAGGGGAACAAGTGCCCGACCAGTTTCGAGGAGGCGAAGAAAGCCGTGTGTCCTCTGGATTTACCGCACGTGAAATACCATGTGTGCATGAACAATTGCATCATTTATCACGGCGAGCACGCGGAGTCTACCATATGTCCGGTGTGCGGCGTCACTCGATACAAGAAGAGGAAGAAAGCTCCTCGAAAAGTGGTGTGGTACTTTCCGATCACTCCTCGTCTGCAGCGGTATTTTGCAGACCGTAAGGTAGCAAAGCTCCTACGTTGGAACGCGGATAGGGAGGAGAAGAAGCAAGAAGATGACGCAAATGATCCGGAGATAAATAAAAAAGACAAGATGCTGAGTCACCCTAAGGATGGGAGCCAGTGGCAAGCGTTGAACTTCGAACACCCAGAATTTGGGAAGGATCCAAGGAACATCGTGCTGGGCGCGAGCACCGATGGAGTCAATCCGTTTGGCAGCCATAGAAGCACACATATCACCTGGCCTGTGTTTGTGTGGATGTACAACCTTCCCCCCTGCTTGTGCATGAAGAGGAAGTACATTCACATGAGTATGCTAATTGAAGGGCCGAAACAACCAGGGAACGACATCGATCTGTATCTGGGGCTGCTGAAAGAGGAGCTAGACACGCTGTGGAAAATGCCAGCCAATGCGTGGGACACTGCAGAGAAAGAATATTTCCCTATGAGAGCCGCACTGCTCACGACGGTGCATGACTATCTCGGTTACGGATATCTCGTGGGGCAGGTGGTCCACGGATTTTCTGGATGTGTCAGGTGCATGGATGACACAACGTATCGCCAGCTAGATAGAGATCCCGGGTCTTTGAAAACCGTGTTCATGGGACATTGAAGGTGGCTTCGCGACAATGACCCGTGGAGGAAACACAAGGATCTGTTCGATGGTGAAACCAAACTCCGGAGATGCCCGCGTACGAGGAGCGGCAAGGAAATAGACGGGCTGTTGAAAAATTGGAAAGATTTCCCACTGTCAGGAAAGAAGCAAAAGGCGCCAGAGCCGAGAAAGAAGCGAAAGGCGCCAGAGCCGCTGCTGAAGGTATGGAAAACGAGGTCTATTTTCAGGGACTTGCCGTACTGGAAGATCCACCGTGTGCCTCACAGCCTTGATGCCATGCATATCACGAAGAACGTGTCCGAGAGTCTGCTTGGTACCCTGCTCAACATGCCAGAGAGGACCAAAGATGGGCCGAAAGCAAGGGCAGACTTGAAATCAATGGGCATCAGGCAGGAGCTTCACGCTAATGATGATGATGATGATGAGGCGAAGCAGGACACAGAAAGAAGTCGCAAAGGCAAAAAGGCCAAGAAGACCGGAAATGACTACCCTCCCGCGTGCTTCATTCTAAGTCAGGAGGAGATCGAGCAGTTTTTCACCTGCCTCGTAGGAGTAAAACTTCCTTACGGTTATGCAGGGAAGATAAGTAGATACCTAGACCCAGCGAAGCAGAAGTTCAGCGGGATGAAGTCTCAAGACTGTCACATGCTGATGATACAGATACTTCCAGTTGCAATCCGTGGGATCATGGACGCGCACGTCCGTGAAACGCTATTTGGCCTATGCAACTTTTTTGATGTCATCTCTCGGAAGTCGGTTGGCATGAGGCAACTCAGAAGGCTACAGGAAGAGATCGTGGTGATACTATGCGAGCTTGAGATGTACTTCCCGCCCGCATTCTTCGACGTTATGGTGCATCTGCTGATCCATATCATGGAGGATATCATCCAACTCGGGCCGACGTTCCTGCACAGCATGATGCCGTTCGAAAGGATGAATGGTGTCATCAAAAGATACGTTCGCAACATGTCACGTCCAGAGGGAAGTATAGCCAGGGGCTTTCTGACCGAAGAGTGCATCTCCTACTGCACGAATTATCTAGGCATTGAGAACCCCGTTGGTCTGCCCGTCAATAGGCACCTCGGCAGGCTCGCTGGATGGGGTCACCATGAGGGTTGCCGAGAAATGCATGTCGACTTCGAGGGTCGACTCGCTGACTTTGAAAGAGCAAACCTAGTCGCGCTACAACACATAGACGTGGTCGATCCTTGGGTGGTAGAGCACAAAAGCTTTAATGAGAAGACATACAATGACCGAGGCCAACAAAGGACGGATGGAGATATAATCAAAGAGCACAACTCATGTTTCACGCATTGGTTCAAGTAGAAGCTTCTGTCGTACCCTTTACATGAGGATTCTTCCGCGGAAGAACAACTCATATTCGCCTTGTCACAGGGCGCCGAGCACAACCTATTGACCTATGAGGCGTATGATATCAACGGCTACACATTCTACACCGAGGACAAGGACATGAAGAGCGATGGTTATCAGAACTCCGGGGTAACAATGGAATCCTACACCGGTAACGACAAGGACAGATACTATGGAAGGATCGAGGAGATCTGGGAGCTGAGCTACGCTGGAGAGAAGGTCCCGATGTTCCGTGTTAGATGGGCCAAGAGCGTCCTAAAAGAAGACCGGTATTTCACCACCATGGTTATACCCGAAGCCAAATCCAAGACCGCGGGCACAAACGTCACCGCGAAAAATGAGCCATGGGTACTGGCTTCCCAAGTGGACCAATGCTTCTTCATTACCGACCCTTCAAAGCCTAGTCGTGTTGTCGTGAGGAGAGGCAAAAGGAAGATCATCGGAATGGATGGAGTAGCCAATGAGCAAGACTTCGACAAGTACGGCGACCCGAAGATCGAACATGACGACGATGATGAAGTAGTAGCAGCATACACCACAAGAATAAGCAGGACCACCCTACCTAAAGGACGTCCGTTCCACAGAAGAACTCCATTTGTGAAAAAGAAGAGCAAGAAGATTATGAACAGATAGCTAGCTAAGATCGACTGTATTTAAATCGTAGTCTTCATTTCTTGGTTGTATTTCATGGGCACTTTTTGATATCCATGAATAGCTACTAGCACGCATTGGGCCCGAAACCAATGGACCCTCTCAACTTATTAACTGCCCTTGTCCTCTGTCCAGGAGTTGCAACTAGTTTCTGGTGTTTGTAGGATATGTGTTGGCGGCCGTGCGTAGCGCTGACCCTAGGGGTGGGCTATGATGCGGTAGATACACCGTGGCATGGTGTACCGGGCGCCTGTTTGTGTCTCGAGAACCCTGCACACAACGTTTGGGGCTGTGAGCAAAACTCCGGCCGGATCTCCTTGCGGATGGAACCCGAATAGGCGATAAACCTAGACTAGAGACTTGTGTGGTTAGTCAGGTCGTGGTCGACTCCCTCGCCAGGATTCCGCTTGAAGGTTGCCGAGATACACGACGTGTACATGGTGGTAAGTGGCGAGAGCATGTGTGAAGAAGTACACCCCTGCAGGGTTATAAATGATCTATTCGAATAGCCGTGTCCGCGGTAAAGGACTTCTGGGTTGGCTATAACAGTTCATAGACAAGTGAAAGTGGATACTCTAAAACTCGCAAGATAAGTGTGATTGCTATGGATGGCCTTCTCGTATGGAGACGGGAGCGGATCCATAGTGGTGTATTGAATGGTGAATATGTGGACTCGTGTGCGCCACCTCAAAAGAGTTGCTTGCATTCATAGTTCAGGTTAGCCACTGAGTCAAAGCTGGCTTGCTGCAGTTAAACTCCACCACCACCTTTATTGATACCGATGCATATGTAGATAGTTCTGATGTAAGTCTTGCTGGGTACATTTGTACTCATGTTTGCCTATTTTATGTTTTGTAGAGAGACGTCAATCTTGCTAGTAGTTCCGTGTGGGCTTCGACGTTTAGCTTGATACCTTAGCTATGATCTTGTGACCTCGGCAGGATCTGGTACATAGTCAGGCTTCTTAGCCTTTTTCATTTATAGATGTCTGTACTCAAACATGTTAAGCTTCAGCATGTGCTTTGATTTGTATGATATGATTGTTGGGTCATGAGACCCATGTTTGTAATATCTCGCTCCTCGGAGCCTAATGAATAAATACTTGAGTTGTAGAGTTATGTTGTGATGCCATGTTGTATTTACACATATCGAGCATATTGTGTGTATGATTGAAATGCTTGGTATGTGTGGGATCCGACAATCTAGTTGTTTATCCTTGGCAGCCTCTCTTATGGGGAAATGTAGTCTAGTGCTTCCATGAGCCATAGTAGTCCGCTACAGCCCGGTTCACCGGAGTCCTGTTAGCCCAGCACTACTGCTTAGGACACTTGACTGGCCGGCATGTGTTTCACTTTTTTCCTGTGTGTGTCCCTTCGGGGAAATGTCACGCGGTGACATCCGGAGTCCTGCCTAGCCTGCTACAGCCTGGGTTCCCGGAGTCCTGTTAGCCCAGTGCTACAGCCCGGATTCACATGCTGCTGACCAACATGCTCGATGTGATTCATGTATGCATGTCCCCATAGGTTAGTGCCGCTTTGGGTTCAACACTAGCCATGTCGGCCCGGGTTCTCTGTCATATCGATGCTAGCGACACTATCATATACGTGAGCCAAAAGGCGCAAACGGTCCCGGGCCATGGTAAGGCGACACCCGTGGGAATATCGTGTGTGAGGCTGCAAAGTGATATGAGGTGTTACCGGCTAGATCGATGTGAATTGGCATCGGGGTTCTGACAGCGCGCGAGCACCTTCTCGGGGACGAGGGATCTCTTGGCAGCTCCTTTCTTGCTGCGCAGGCGCCGGACGCGGAGGGTCTCTCCCCAGGGCTGCGCACCTTGGAGCCAGGGCGCCTTCTTGGGGAGGAGGTGGCGGAGGCACCTCCTGATCCTCGCCTCCTGCGCGGAATGGAGGGCGAGGCAGCGAGAAGGACGGCAAGGTGGAGCCCCCTCCGGTGCTGACAAGCTCGGTGATGCGGGCGAGCCAGTCCTCCTAGAGGTCGTCGACGGGGCGGTAGTGCATGAGCTTTCTTGCCAAGAGCAATGTGGCGTGCCCGTCCGTGGGGGCGTGGCGGGCGTGGGATGACGAAGCGGCTGGAGTCAGCAACGGTGTGGTGGTGCGGCCCTCCCGCCACACCGATGGATGCTGGGACGAGGCCTGCTGCTCATTCCCCACCGGGCCGGTGGCGGCAGGCGACGGGGAACGACGTGGGCATCCGCCGATGGGCTCCGTCTTGGCGACGCAGGCGGCGAGAGCAGCCCGGCGCTCCGCGCGAGCCAGACGAGCGTCAGCCATGGTCACGATGGAAGATCGCAGGCAAACAGCGGAAGAAAGATTCCGGCGCACCCCTACCTGGCGCGCCAAATGTCGGATTTCGGGTTCCGGAAGACCCTTGAGGTTCGAACACTGGGGTGCGCGCGGAGATCTCTCCCCTACCGATCTCCGTTCGATCTACTCGCGTGATCTAAGCTGGAAACAACGAACAACACAAGGAACACGAGGTTTATACTGGTTCGGGCCACCATTGTGGTGTAATACCCTACTCCAGTGTGTGGTGTGGTGGATTGCCTCAGGGGCTAATGATGAATAGTACAAGGGAAGAACAGCCTCACGAGAGGTGTTCTTGAGCTGGTGCAATGAACTGCTTGGGTGAGTTCAGTTGCCTCTCTCTCTCTCTACTAGGGCTCTATCAGATCTCTCGATGTCTAGGTGTGTCGATCTCTCAATCTCTAGATGTCTCTCGATCTCTGCCTTCTGCCCGATCTCTCCCTCTGCTCTGTGGTGGCAAGCTCTATTTATAGAGGTCCTGGGCCTCTTCCCAAATAACGAGCGGGAAGGGCGCCAACAATTGGTCGTTCTGAAGGGGAACATCTAGTACAAGTTATCCTGACCAAAGGTGGTCTTCACCTGCCAAAAGCACTGGTGATGACGCCGTCTTGGGCTCCACGGTGACCTCCATCCTGCCGCTCTGCTGGTCTTGGTCTTGTTGCACCAGAATGGCATCCTTTGCCTGATGCCTTGGCCTATGCTTGCCCCCTTTGCACCAAAGGGGAAACAAGGACACTGCGCAGGCCGGCGCCCGCCTGGTCTCGATCGTCATGGCTTGCGTCACGGGCTCCTCGCGAGGTACCCCTGCCTTGATCTCTCCACCTCCTCGTGAACCTTCCTGATGTGGCTGCCTCTGAGGAAGCTTCCTGTCGTCCGCCCTGCGAGGCTTGGCCCCTCATGAGGGTCTTAAGCTTGAGCTGATGAAGATGGGCCGCGCTGGGCTCCCACTTGAGCCACGCCGCATGCCGCAGGCAGGCAAGTCTGGGGACCCCCATTCCAGAACGCCGAGAGTAGCCCCCGGGCCCAAGGCACGCCCGGGCTTGGCCTAGCAGGGAAGCGAAGGGGCAAGCGCGAAGCACTGCGGGCCCCAACAACATGCGGCCTTGGGCGTCGCGTGGTGATTGATTGGACGTGGGCATCTGCGCTTCCCCATGACGCCTTGGCAACTGCCCATCTGACAAAAGTGGTGCCCGGGCCAGACTTACTTGCCTTGTTCTCGTTCGCCTCGCCCCAGATCCCCTTTCTCGCTCTCCTCCTAATTGCTCACGAAATCCTCCAAATGTGTCTCAATCCTTCTCATCCGGCACGCCATCGCGCCTCGCAAGTCCCCGATCGAGGCTTGGTACTCGCCGGCTCTGGATTCCCCAAACCTGCCGGAGAAGAACCTCGCCCTCATGCGCCTGATGATGTGGCGCAGGGCAGCAAGGGGGTGACTGCGCTCAAGACCGGCTCTGACCAGCCTTAGGGCAAGGGGAGCACCTTCTATCCGCTCTTTGTGAGCGCCATCATCGCCGGTCTGGTGCCTCCTTTCTCTGAGTTCTTCTTTGCTGTTCTCCACCAGTACAACTAGCAAGCTCTGCATCTCCACCCCAACTCCGTTCTTCTCCTAGAGATTTTTGCTTACTACTTTGAGGCTCACGTCGGGGTAAAGCCCTCGGTGGCCCTGTTGCATCACTATTTTTCCCTCCAGGTTTCTGGTAGCCATATCTCCGCATGTGCGAGCTTCATCACATACTCCAATTCCAATGCCATCTCGAAGCCGAGGAAGAAGATTGAAGGCTTCCCGAGTAAGTGGGTTATGGTGGACGTCGGGAGCCTCCACTCCCGTCTGGTGTTGCCTATGGCGCAGCCCAAGGCCGTCAACACGTGGTCCCGTGCGGAGCTCGTCGACACCTGGGCGAGGGCGGTGCTGAAGAGGATGCACGCGGACTTGAGGCCGAGCAACTTGGGGGCGGCGAAGCTGACCGGGGCCACGCTCCTGAGGGGGTTCTTGGAGCACTCGCTCCCATTGTGGAGGCTTGGGGAAGCGGACGCCGCCTTGCGCCTAAGCTCTAAGGCCCTGACCGACGAGAATCTAGTCGCGGCCCTCCATTCTTTGGTTGGGGGAGACGTGGCGAAGCCGGTGGGCGCCCCGTCCCCCTGTTCCTTCGTGATGACTGGGAGCAGCTGGTGAACGCCATGCCCACCTTCAATGGTGAAGGGCAGGTGCCCACGGAAGCTCCCGAGGGTCTTGCGGCGCTGGCGATGGTGAACGTGTCCTCCGACAGCTCCAGCGGGAGCGAGGGGGAAGAAGAGGCGGATGAGGAAGAGTTTGACTCTGAGGCGACTGGCGAGGAGTCGAGGGAGTCTTTCCATCGGCGCAGGTCCCAAGCCCTGCGCTCCATGCCAGACGACGACGAGGCCGGCGCTAGGCGAGGAAGAGAGGACTCTCCCTTGGTTGCAAGGAAGGGCAGGTCAGGGCTGGTTCCCCCAGGGTCTGTTCTGGTCCCTGCGCGGTCTGAGGCCAGCTCCAGCCCTCCTGACGTGCCCTGTGCTTCCGGGCCTCCCGAGGCTGACACCAGCTGCAGGCTCTCGGGCTTCGAGTTTGGCCCGAGGTTGCTTGAGTCCACGAGCGACAACCAGTAAGTGCTTGATTCATGCTTTGCTTGGTTTCTACCGCTGATGCTTGACGTCCATATTCTTTTTCAGGCTAGCGCCCGCGGCGAAGAGGTTGAGAGGGGTTTCTTCGGCCCTGCATGGGGCGAGTCCATCTGCTGGGGTGGCGCCTTCGTCCGCTGGGGAGGAAGATGGCGAGGCTCGCGCCTCCCCTGCCCGGTCGTCCTTGCAAGGCCGACTGGAACGCCTCGGCCAGGAGTCAGCCCCCGTGGCCCCACAGACCCTGGAGTCGACTGCGCTCGATGCTGCAGCTGGGGCAGCCAAGGCTCAGGGGATTCCTTCCTGCCCATGCCATTATCACGCTGCCGTCCTCTTCGGCCGCTCTGCCGGTTCCCGCTTCTTCTGTTCCCTCTACCGCCGTCCTGGACCAGCTCGCCAGTGAACTGAGCCAGCTGCGGGAGGATCTTCTGAGCACGGACCCTCTCCTAGCGGCCGGGCGCCTGGAGCTAGCTTCTAGCTGGGCCCGTTCCGCTGCCTCCGTCCGAACAGCGCTGAGCCAGGCCGTCAACCAAGCCCAGGCCGCTCGCGACGCTGCCCTGGGTGACGCTGCTGCTGCCAAGGCTCGCTGCGAGGCGCTGGAGACCGAGCTGCCGGGCCTGCGCGACGAGCTCGCCAAGGAGGTCCACGGCCGCCAGGAGAAAGCGAAGGAGATGAAGGCTCGGGAGGCTGCCATCAAGGACCAGGACACCAAGCTTGATGACCGCCACGGCAAATTAGAGACGCTAGAGCGGTTGCTGAAGGCGGAGAGGACCGAGCTAGACGCCAAGGCGAAGGTCCTGGTGGAGGATCGGGTGGCCTTCACGAAGATGGAGGAGAAGGCTCGTGCCGCGCTGAAGACGCTTTACGAGAGCGGCTTGGAGGAGCCGTTGGCCGGTGCAGAGGATGACCCCGCCAAGGTGCTTCCCTTCCTGGTTCGTGCGCTTGAAGATGTCTTAGACGGCCTTGGCCCCATGGCCGAGGCCGAGGCGTGTGCCCTATCTTCTGCGGCACTGACGCATGTCCTCAGCCACGTCTACCTAAGCGACCCCAACGTCGACTTTGACAGCCTGCTGGAACCCGTGAGCGGCGACCTTGCCGCTGCTGCCACTGAGGCCATGAAAGGCTGAGTTGAAGCTTTGCTGGGGAGGTTTCGCGCCTTCAGCGTCTTGCCTGGGCATGGCGCAGCCAGCTCCGCGGCCCCGGGAGGCGGAGTTGTCCAGCGTGACTCCAAAACAGGCGGCGACGCCACTGGAGAGTGATCCCTTCGCGGCTTCTGTCCTGTTTTCATTCCTGCAACATGCACCATGCCTCGCGGAGGCTTTTAAACTTGTGTTTGGCGTCGTGAAATGATCTATGGATTGTAATATTTGCTTTGAATTTCCTGGAATTCACATTTTTCTCCCCTACTTGCTCGCGCTCTATGTCGGCAGGGCCGACCCTGCGCATGCCTCACCCAGCGTTAGCCCCGATCGGAAACCAGGACGGGACTAAGGAGGAAGGGGCTACGTGGCAAGTTAGGCTCCTGAGTCGCGATGCTCAGGAGTCCCCCTTGAAGCGCAAGCAACAAGAAGGAAAGGGGGAATGAGGAGTGGATTAGTCGTTCTACATCGACAGGACCCGACCCCACGCGTACCTCACCCAGCGTTAGCCCCGACCAGAAACCAGGATGGGACTAAGGAGTGAGGGGCTACGGGGCAAGTTAGGCTCCTGAGTCGTGATGCTTAGGAGTAACCCTTGACGTTCAACCGGGTTTCCATACCTTGGCTCCGCTCAGGGAGGGGCGCATGATGACCAGGTCCGAGGGACCTGGCTGGGTGGCGTGCGCTCGGGCAAGGCCCGGGCGTAGCCCCTGGGTCCAGCCCCCTCGCGCGGTGCTCCCAAGGGGAGGCGTTGCGATGGTGCCGGACATTGAGCTCTGGGCTCCCTGAGGTTGGTATGGCCGTAGACCGCCCTTAGTTGTTTATCACCAGCGCAGAGCATAGCGCTTCCATATGTGTACGGGCATAGCCGCTCCTCTGCAGTGTCATGAGCCAGCGCAGAGCATGGTGCTTCCACTGGTACGTGTGAGGGGGCTCCCCTCCGGGAGGAGCCCCCGGTGCGTGTACAGCCCCGCCCTGAAACGTGGCCGGCACGGTAGGGCTAGGAGAGGTGTATCTGGGCACTCGTGAGCTAGCGCGGGACTCACGAGGCCCTACCTCGAGGCGGGTTGCGCCTGGCTCCGGGCCTTTATCAATGGTGTGTTCTTGCAGGGTGGTTAGAATGCAAATGCTCTAAGTCCTCAGGTCCCAGCCCTTGAGCTAGCTCAGCCGCCGCTGGTATGACAGGTCGCGATGCCGTGGGTCAAGGCCAGGGGGTGTGGGCTGGAGAGCCAGTAGGAGCCCATGAGTCGCGATGCTCAGGTACCCCCCTTTTAACGTGCAAGCGCTTTGCATGAAAGCGGAGAAGTCCGCGATAAGCAGTAGGTGACAATTAAGCTCGAAAGAGCAAATTCATTTTCAGTAGACGCGGGAGAAGCAAACGCCGCTGGGCTAGGCCCGAGCAGCCCGAGGATGATGCAGCCTGAGCGGTGCCCCCAACAAGGTAAGTAAAGAGCACAAGCAAAACGGATTCATGCCGCAGGGACGGACCCACGTGACCTGGGAATGATGCGGCCCTGTGGGCGCTCCCAGCTAAAAAAGGAACTTAGAAAGATGTCACCTGGTGCTGTTGAAGATGAAGTGATGTTGAAGAAGCGGGCGATGCGTGATGAAGACGTCGATCCTCACGAGCCCCCAGGCCCAGGAGCCTCGGGAGGCTCCGGGGGCATAGGTGGGTTTCCGAGGGCCATCTCCATCTCCGCCAGGGCCGCACAATGCCTGACCTCCTGGGCCTCCATAATGCTCCTCAGCAGGCGCTGATGAGCGGCGACCGCGTTCGGCAGGCCGAAAGGCATGCGAACGTAGCTGTGAGGTGGACCCTCGCAACGCCACACGCGCGAAGGTGAGAGGCGCTCCTTAGACGCGACTCGGTTGAGCCCTGGCACGTCGATGCAGACGCGCAGCCGACCATCCTCGCCTGGATGTGGGGCCACGGTGGGCAAGCGGCGGCTGCCGCGCATGACTCTCAAGTCCTGTAGCTCCTGGGTGTTTCTTGCGATGAACTCCTGAGGGTTTGGTCTTCCTTGCCTCGTACCTTCCCGAGGGAAACTTGCCTGGAAGCACCCCTCCAAGTGGTGCCCGAGCGCCTCCCTCACGACCTTGGCGAAGTCGGTGGCTCTCAAAGAAAGAGCCCCCGAGCCCTGCCTGAGGAGGGCACCAGGCACGCCTTCCTATGCGAGAGAGGGTGGCGCTCCCTAATTGGGCACAGATCCTGACGCAACACCTCCGGAGGCGCCTGCCTCCTTATGGCTTGGGCCAGGCAGAACCTTCTTCTTCTTAAGGCTCGCCTAGGGAAGTCTTCAGTTTCTGTAGTCCGGGTCTTTGATTGATGCGGCTTGGAATGCATGCTCAAGTGAACACACTGCGTCCCTTTCTTTACAGGGTACGGTTATGACTCCACCGCTTCCTGGCATCTTGAGGACATTGTATCCATGGTGAGTCACCTCCGTGAACTTGGCCATGGTTGGGTACCCGAGGATGGCGTTGTACGGCAGACGGATGTGGGTGACGTCGAAGTCGATGAGCTCGGTGCGGTAGTTGTTGCGCTACCCGAAGGTGACTGGAAGGCGAACCTTCCCTATTGGAATAGTGGAACCATCAGTGACTCCTGAGAAGGGCTTGGTCGGCTGAAGCTGATCGTATGGCACTTGGAGATTCTCGAACGTCTCGATGGACAGGATGTTGAGTCCTGATGCGCCGTCAATGAGGGTCCTGGTGACCTGCACGTTGCTGATGACTACGGAGCAAAACATCGGGAGGACTCCGGCCGTTGCCACGCACTTGAGCTGATCCACTGAGCTGAACGTGATAGCGCATGCAGACCACCTGAGAGGGTGCGTGGCCTCAAGCTTGGGGAGGACTGCGTTCACCTCGCGAGCAAACTGCTTGAAGATGCGCTGCGAGGCTGGGGCCTGCGATCCACCCAAGATGCAAGGGATTGCGCGCGGCTCCTGGAAGCCCCCAGCTCCCTCGTCTTGATGTTGGTCTTCATTCCTCCTTGGCGGTGGTGGCAGAGGAGGAAGGCCTGCGTTGCCGTGCGGGCAATCCTCACGAGGCCGATCTCTCCAGCCTCCCTCGTGAGGCTGGTCCTGCCAGCGATCCTCGCGAGGTCGGTCACGCCACCCTTGGCGAGGGCCACGGTCTTCCCATCGTCCACCACCTTTTCCTCCTCCTCATCCATAGCCCCTGTCGTTATGCTAGGGGCGTCGGTCGACACGTCCATCTCTCACGGCCCTGAGCTCTTGACATTCGTTGGTGTTGTGGGTGTGGAAGTCGTGGTACACGCAGTACCGGCTGCCCTTGGATGACTCAGGCTGATCACTGCCTCTCTTGGTGTCTAGTTCCACTGCAAGCACGTTAGCCCCCTTGCGCTTCACGTCCTTGGCCTTGGGCTTCTTCTCTTCTGGGTCGGCAGCTGGGAGTTCGAGGAGGGAAAGGCGCCCTTCTTCAGGCCTGGCGCACTTGGTCGACAAGTTGAACAGCTCCAGGGATGTGCATAGGTCTTCCTGGATTGCTAGCTCCTCCTTCATCTTGATGTCGCATACGCCATCGAAGAAGGCCGAGATGATGGCTTCTTCAGTCACCTTGGGGATCTTTAGGTGAGCATTGTTGAAGCGCTGGATGTATTTCCGCAGGGTTTCCCATTGCTGCTGCTTGATGCGGCGCAGATCGCTCAAGGCCGAGGGCCGATCGCGGGTGCCCAGGAGGAGATCGTGCCAGGGGCCAGGTTCAGGAGCCAGGTGCGGGCCCCGTCCTTGAGCGCCATGGGAAACCAGTTCGCCATGACCCTTTCATCTCCATTGGCGGCTTCGATGCATAGCTCTTAGAGCTGTAGGAACTCTGTGGGGTCTGCCATGCCATCGTAGCGAGGGGGCAAGTCAGGCTTGAAATTGCCTGGCCATGCGACACCGCGTAGCTCGGGGGTGAGGGCATGGCAGCCTGCTGTGGCCACCGGCGCCTTTCGCTGGTGCTAGGCTTGTTCCTGGGGATTACCCCGCGCCACCGCTTGGAGCAACGCGGGGTCTTGGCGTGCAGGTGCAGGGACGCGATCTTGGCGCTCGATCTCTTGGCAGCTCCTTTCTTGCTGCGCAGGCGCCGGACGCGGAGGGTCTCGCCCCGGGGCTGCGCGCCTTGGAGCTAGGGCGCCTTCTTGGGGAGGAGGTGGCAGAGGCACCTCCTGATCCTCGCCTCCTGCATGGAATGGAGGGCGAGGCAGTGAGAAGGACAGCAAGGGGGAGCCCCCTGCGGCGCTGACGGGCTCGGTGATGCGAGCGAGCCAATCCTCGTAGAGGTCGTCGACGGGGCGGTAGTGCAGGAGCTCTCTTGCCAGGAGCAGCGCGGCGTGCGCGTCCGTGGGGCCGTGACGGGCGTGGGAAGACGAAGCGGATGGAGTCGGCGACGGTGTGGCGGTGCGGCCCTCCTGCCGCACCGATGGATGCTGGGAGGAGGCCTGCTGCTCGTTTCCCGCCGGGCCGGTGGCGGCGTTGGCGGCAGGCGATGGGGAACGACGAGGGCGTCCGCCGACGGGCGCCGTCTGGGCGACATGGGCGGCGAGAGAAGCCCGGCGCTCGGCGCGAGCCCGAAGAGTGTCAGCCATGGTCACGGCGGAAGATCGCACGCGAACAGCGGAAGAAAGATTCCAGCGCACCCCTACCTGGTGCGCCAAATGTCGGATTTCGTGTTCCGGCACACCCTTGAGGTTCGAACACTGGGGTGTGCACGGAGATCTCTCCCCTACCGATCTACATTAGATCTCCTCGCCTGATCTAAGCTGGAAACAATGAACAACACAAGGGACATGAGGTTTATACTGGTTCGGGCCGCCGTTGTGGTGTAATACCCTACTCCAGTGTGTGGTGTGGTGGATTGCCTCAAGGGCTGATGATGAATAGTACAAGGGCAGAACAGCCTCGCGAGAGGTGTTCTTGAGCTGGTGTGATGAACTGCTTGGGTGAGTTCAGTCGCCTCTTTCTCTCTCTGCTAGGGCTCTATCAGATCTCTCGATGTCTAGGTGTGTCGATCTCCCAATCTCTAGATGTCTCTCGATCTCTGCCTTCTGCCCGATCTCTCCCTTTGCTCTATGGTGGCTAGCTCTATTTATCCCCAAATAACGAGCGGGAAGGGCGCCAACAATTGGCCTTTTGAAGGGGAACATCTAGTACAAGTAATCCTGACCAAAGGTAGTCTTCGGCTGCCAAAAGCACTAGTGATGACGCCGTCTTGGGCTCCACGGTGACCTCCGTCCTGCCGCTATGCTGGTCTTGGTTTCGTTGCACCGGAATGGTAACCTTTGCCCGATGCCTTGGCCTGTGCTTGCCCCTTTGCACCAAAGGGGAAACAAGGACACTACGCAGGCCGGCGCCCGCCTTGTC
The DNA here is from genome assembly GCF_018294505.1 of Triticum aestivum. Taxonomy (NCBI): domain Eukaryota; kingdom Viridiplantae; phylum Streptophyta; class Magnoliopsida; order Poales; family Poaceae; genus Triticum; species Triticum aestivum. Next base: position 555,084,021 of record NC_057812.1, on the reverse strand, counting down.
TCGATCGTCATGGCTTGTGTCATGGGCTCCTCGCGAGGTACCCCTGCCTAGATCTCTCTGCCTCCTCGCGAGCCTGCCTGATGTGGCTGCCTCTGAGGAAGCTTCTTGCCGTCCGCCCCGCGAGGGTCTTGAGCTTGAGCTAATGAAGATGGGCCGCGCTGGGCCCCCACTTCAGCCACGCCGCAGGCCGCAGGCAGGCAAGTGTGGGGACCCCCGTTCCTAGAATGCTGGCAGTAGCCCCCAGGCCCAAGGCGCGCCCGGGCTTGGCCTAGCAGGGACGTGAAGGGGCAAGCGCGAAGCGCCGAGGGCCCCAACAACCTGCGGCCTTGGGTGCCGCATGACGATTGATTGGACGTGGGCGTCTGCGCTTCCCCACGACGCATCGACAACTGTCCATCTGACAAAAGAGGTGCCCGGGCCAGACTTACTTGCCTTGTTCTCGTTCGCCTCGCCCTAGATCCCCTTTCTCGCTCTCCTCCTTCTTGCTCCCGAATTCCTCCAGTTCTGTCTCAATCCTTCTCATCCAGCATGCCATGGCACCTCGCAAGTCCCCGACCGAGGCCTGGTACTCGCCGGCTCTGGATTCCCTGAAACTGCCGAAGAAGAACCTTGTCCTCACGCGCCTGATGATGGTGGTGCAGGGCAGCAAGGGGGCGACTGCGCTCAAGGCCAGCTCTGACCAGCCTAAGGGCAAGGGGAGAACCTTCTATCCGCTCCAAGACGGGGAGGGGGGCACGACTACGGCATGCTCCAAGACGCGGCTTGAACCGCACTAGGGGCTTCCTACTCTTTTATTTTTCTCTTTCAGGACTTGAATCTCTGAAACCCTGTCCGGCAGCATGATGCCAAACACATGATGCAGCAACCAAGGAGGCAGAAAGCTATCTCACACCATGGAACTCCCAGGTGGATTACGATAACGAGTCAAATATTTGCCTTAATACTATTCCTCAAGATTGCCCTTGGAAGGGACATGTCAAACAGTCCTACTTGTATCATTTTGCTTTAATGCACCTTCTTGAATAAATAATGCATAGCATTAAGACTATTATTGCATTCTTCATTTACATATATATGGTCATTCATGACATCTAGAACCCGTACACTCTAGTACGGCCAATACTCCAGGGGCTTAAGCATACCCCATAATGCGGCGTGAGAAGTCCGAACACTTTCGACAGTGCGGCACCCCGAACTTATAGCATTATATGCATCAGCTTTGAATCATCTCTTGGGTCAATATTTGGGTTTGCCCGGCTCCCATGTTTTGGTACCTTACGTTTCGCTATATGGCTAAGGTAGCACTGGGAGAACTACTATGATTGTGCCCCGGTTCTGCTGGGCTAAGCACCTCAGTAGAGAAAGCTAAAACTGGCTGTCATGATAAGGCGAGAGACTGGTCGCTGTTCGAGAGGTTTCAAGTCCCTAAAGACTTATGCACTTGGAGCGAGAAGTCGGCCTTGTCTGGCTTAAGGCGTGTATCGCGCCCCGAACTCGGCCTTCCGAATACGAGGGGCTTCGCTGAAATTTAAAATTATAGAATTCTATGGCTAAGTGAGAGTGATAACGCATTATAGTCCGATTGCCTTGTTCGTTGTGCTGAGCACCTCCCTCGAAGGACCCAACAATGGGAACAAGAGTGCTCAGGTTTATCCCAAACACCACAGCACTCGTGCCGTGGGGGCAGTAGCCAACGTCTAGCCATCTCTCAGATTTGATAAACAGCCGAACAGAAGGCAATATTTTAAATTCAAACATGTGTTGCATAGCGCATATGAACAAGTTTTCATAATACAGGATTACACGAGCAAGTTTACTCAAATATTACATCTTTCACACACTCGTCCGCTACAAGATGGGCACCCTTCAGGACACCCTCATACTACATCTCGGGGTGGCGATGCTCCTTGCCCTGTGGCGGCCCTTCCTTCACCAGCTTCACAACATCCATCTTGGCCCAGTGCACCTTCGCACGGGCGAAAGCCCGACGTGCACCTTTGATGCAGACAGACCGCTTGATGACTTCCAGCCATGGGCAGGCATCCACAAGCCGCCTCACCAGGCCGAAGTAGCTGTTGGGAAGGGCGTCACCAGGCCACATCCGGACTATAAAGCCCTTCATGGCTTGTTCGGCCGCCTTGTGCAGCTCGACCAGTTGCTTTAGCTAGTCTCTCAGAGGCATCGGGTGTTCGGTCTCAGTATACTGAGACAAGAACAGCTTCTCCGTTGAGCTTCCCTCCTCGGCCTGGCAAAACTATGCGGCATCTGACACGCTGCGGGGCAAATCTGCGAATGCTCCTGGAGAGCTCCAGACTCGGGTAAGTAACAAGTAATTTACTTTCACATGCTTGCTTTGCATATTGAATGCCTTACCCGTCGCTACCTTCTTCATCGCATCAATCTCCTGGAGGGACTTTTGGGTCTTAGCCTTGGCATTCTTTGCGCTCTCGAGTCAAGCTCCAACGCCTCGTGCTTCATCACAAGAGTGTGGAGCTCTTGCTGCACCTCGCCCACCCGAGCCTCCTTCCTTTCCCGCTCGGTGCGCTCCTTGGGCGCTTTGTTTTTGGCCTCGGATAGCGCTTGCTTCAGGGTCGCCACCTCGGTCGTGGCCCCTGGCAACTTTACGATGATCCTGTCATTTTGCAATTGCATTCTTTTTATATATATCCATAGACTAGGTACTACTTACCTTTGTTCTCCTCGAGATGCCTCTTGGCAAGGCCGAGCTCTTTCTTGGACCGTTCGTGGTCCTACTTTAGTACGGCGTCCTCCGCAGTCAGTGCGGTAGAGGTCAATAGCGAAGCCTGCATATGCATATAGACATACTTATATTAGATTCCTGTAGATATTAGTTGATCCTCTATTCGGCTTTTCTTTTTGAACACCAAACAGAGCATCAGGGGCTACTGTCTATGCAGTAATATTTTTCCTATATTTCAAATAATTACCTCAAAGCCTGTTAGAAGGCTGGCACAAGCTTCAGTCAGTCCGCTCTTGGCGGACTGAACCTTCTGGATCACCGCACTCATAATAGTGCGGTGCTCTTTGTCGATGGAAGCGCTGCGAAGCGCTCCCAGCAGATTGTCCGGTGCCCCTGGATGGGCAGAGGTCACCGGCATAGGCGTCTTGCCCCTTTTGGAAGGAGGTTGCCTGCCCGAGTCTGGAACCACTCGAGGCTCCGGCGCGGTTTTCGGCTGAGGGCCTTGGAGCTAGGGCGCCTTCTTGGGGAGGAGGTGGCAGAGGCACCTCCTGATCCTCGCCTCCTGCATGGAATGGAGGGCGAGGCAGTGAGAAGGACAGCAAGGGGGAGCCCCCTGCGGCGCTGACGGGCTCGGTGATGCGAGCGAGCCAATCCTCGTAGAGGTCGTCGACGGGGCGGTAGTGCAGGAGCTCTCTTGCCAGGAGCAGCGCGGCGTGCGCGTCCGTGGGGCCGTGACGGGCGTGGGAAGACGAAGCGGATGGAGTCGGCGACGGTGTGGCGGTGCGGCCCTCCTGCCGCACCGATGGATGCTGGGAGGAGGCCTGCTGCTCGTTTCCCGCCGGGCCGGTGGCGGCGTTGGCGGCAGGCGATGGGGAACGACGAGGGCGTCCGCCGACGGGCGCCGTCTGGGCGACATGGGCGGCGAGAGAAGCCCGGCGCTCGGCGCGAGCCCGAAGAGTGTCAGCCATGGTCACGGCGGAAGATCGCACGCGAACAGCGGAAGAAAGATTCCAGCGCACCCCTACCTGGTGCGCCAAATGTCGGATTTCGTGTTCCGGCACACCCTTGAGGTTCGAACACTGGGGTGTGCACGGAGATCTCTCCCCTACCGATCTACATTAGATCTCCTCGCCTGATCTAAGCTGGAAACAATGAACAACACAAGGGACATGAGGTTTATACTGGTTCGGGCCGCCGTTGTGGTGTAATACCCTACTCCAGTGTGTGGTGTGGTGGATTGCCTCAAGGGCTGATGATGAATAGTACAAGGGCAGAACAGCCTCGCGAGAGGTGTTCTTGAGCTGGTGTGATGAACTGCTTGGGTGAGTTCAGTCGCCTCTTTCTCTCTCTGCTAGGGCTCTATCAGATCTCTCGATGTCTAGGTGTGTCGATCTCCCAATCTCTAGATGTCTCTCGATCTCTGCCTTCTGCCCGATCTCTCCCTTTGCTCTATGGTGGCTAGCTCTATTTATCCCCAAATAACGAGCGGGAAGGGCGCCAACAATTGGCCTTTTGAAGGGGAACATCTAGTACAAGTAATCCTGACCAAAGGTAGTCTTCGGCTGCCAAAAGCACTAGTGATGACGCCGTCTTGGGCTCCACGGTGACCTCCGTCCTGCCGCTATGCTGGTCTTGGTTTCGTTGCACCGGAATGGTAACCTTTGCCCGATGCCTTGGCCTGTGCTTGCCCCTTTGCACCAAAGGGGAAACAAGGACACTACGCAGGCCGGCGCCCGCCTTGTCTCGATCGTCATGGCTTGTGTCATGGGCTCCTCGCGAGGTACCCCTGCCTAGATCTCTCTGCCTCCTCGCGAGCCTGCCTGATGTGGCTGCCTCTGAGGAAGCTTCTTGCCGTCCGCCCCGCGAGGGTCTTGAGCTTGAGCTAATGAAGATGGGCCGCGCTGGGCCCCCACTTCAGCCACGCCGCAGGCCGCAGGCAGGCAAGTGTGGGGACCCCCGTTCCTAGAATGCTGGCAGTAGCCCCCAGGCCCAAGGCGCGCCCGGGCTTGGCCTAGCAGGGACGTGAAGGGGCAAGCGCGAAGCGCCGAGGGCCCCAACAACCTGCGGCCTTGGGTGCCGCATGACGATTGATTGGACGTGGGCGTCTGCGCTTCCCCACGACGCATCGACAACTGTCCATCTGACAAAAGAGGTGCCCGGGCCAGACTTACTTGCCTTGTTCTCGTTCGCCTCGCCCTAGATCCCCTTTCTCGCTCTCCTCCTTCTTGCTCCCGAATTCCTCCAGTTCTGTCTCAATCCTTCTCATCCAGCATGCCATGGCACCTCGCAAGTCCCCGACCGAGGCCTGGTACTCGCCGGCTCTGGATTCCCTGAAACTGCCGAAGAAGAACCTTGTCCTCACGCGCCTGATGATGGTGGTGCAGGGCAGCAAGGGGGCGACTGCGCTCAAGGCCAGCTCTGACCAGCCTAAGGGCAAGGGGAGAACCTTCTATCCGCTCCAAGACGGGGAGGGGGGCACGACTACGGCATGCTCCAAGACGCGGCTTGAACCGCACTAGGGGCTTCCTACTCTTTTATTTTTCTCTTTCAGGACTTGAATCTCTGAAACCCTGTCCGGCAGCATGATGCCAAACACATGATGCAGCAACCAAGGAGGCAGAAAGCTATCTCACACCATGGAACTCCCAGGTGGATTACGATAACGAGTCAAATATTTGCCTTAATACTATTCCTCAAGATTGCCCTTGGAAGGGACATGTCAAACAGTCCTACTTGTATCATTTTGCTTTAATGCACCTTCTTGAATAAATAATGCATAGCATTAAGACTATTATTGCATTCTTCATTTACATATATATGGTCATTCATGACATCTAGAACCCGTACACTCTAGTACGGCCAATACTCCAGGGGCTTAAGCATACCCCATAATGCGGCGTGAGAAGTCCGAACACTTTCGACAGTGCGGCACCCCGAACTTATAGCATTATATGCATCAGCTTTGAATCATCTCTTGGGTCAATATTTGGGTTTGCCCGGCTCCCATGTTTTGGTACCTTACGTTTCGCTATATGGCTAAGGTAGCACTGGGAGAACTACTATGATTGTGCCCCGGTTCTGCTGGGCTAAGCACCTCAGTAGAGAAAGCTAAAACTGGCTGTCATGATAAGGCGAGAGACTGGTCGCTGTTCGAGAGGTTTCAAGTCCCTAAAGACTTATGCACTTGGAGCGAGAAGTCGGCCTTGTCTGGCTTAAGGCGTGTATCGCGCCCCGAACTCGGCCTTCCGAATACGAGGGGCTTCGCTGAAATTTAAAATTATAGAATTCTATGGCTAAGTGAGAGTGATAACGCATTATAGTCCGATTGCCTTGTTCGTTGTGCTGAGCACCTCCCTCGAAGGACCCAACAATGGGAACAAGAGTGCTCAGGTTTATCCCAAACACCACAGCACTCGTGCCGTGGGGGCAGTAGCCAACGTCTAGCCATCTCTCAGATTTGATAAACAGCCGAACAGAAGGCAATATTTTAAATTCAAACATGTGTTGCATAGCGCATATGAACAAGTTTTCATAATACAGGATTACACGAGCAAGTTTACTCAAATATTACATCTTTCACACACTCGTCCGCTACAAGATGGGCACCCTTCAGGACACCCTCATACTACATCTCGGGGTGGCGATGCTCCTTGCCCTGTGGCGGCCCTTCCTTCACCAGCTTCACAACATCCATCTTGGCCCAGTGCACCTTCGCACGGGCGAAAGCCCGACGTGCACCTTTGATGCAGACAGACCGCTTGATGACTTCCAGCCATGGGCAGGCATCCACAAGCCGCCTCACCAGGCCGAAGTAGCTGTTGGGAAGGGCGTCACCAGGCCACATCCGGACTATAAAGCCCTTCATGGCTTGTTCGGCCGCCTTGTGCAGCTCGACCAGTTGCTTTAGCTAGTCTCTCAGAGGCATCGGGTGTTCGGTCTCAGTATACTGAGACAAGAACAGCTTCTCCGTTGAGCTTCCCTCCTCGGCCTGGCAAAACTATGCGGCATCTGACACGCTGCGGGGCAAATCTGCGAATGCTCCTGGAGAGCTCCAGACTCGGGTAAGTAACAAGTAATTTACTTTCACATGCTTGCTTTGCATATTGAATGCCTTACCCGTCGCTACCTTCTTCATCGCATCAATCTCCTGGAGGGACTTTTGGGTCTTAGCCTTGGCATTCTTTGCGCTCTCGAGTCAAGCTCCAACGCCTCGTGCTTCATCACAAGAGTGTGGAGCTCTTGCTGCACCTCGCCCACCCGAGCCTCCTTCCTTTCCCGCTCGGTGCGCTCCTTGGGCGCTTTGTTTTTGGCCTCGGATAGCGCTTGCTTCAGGGTCGCCACCTCGGTCGTGGCCCCTGGCAACTTTACGATGATCCTGTCATTTTGCAATTGCATTCTTTTTATATATATCCATAGACTAGGTACTACTTACCTTTGTTCTCCTCGAGATGCCTCTTGGCAAGGCCGAGCTCTTTCTTGGACCGTTCGTGGTCCTACTTTAGTACGGCGTCCTCCGCAGTCAGTGCGGTAGAGGTCAATAGCGAAGCCTGCATATGCATATAGACATACTTATATTAGATTCCTGTAGATATTAGTTGATCCTCTATTCGGCTTTTCTTTTTGAACACCAAACAGAGCATCAGGGGCTACTGTCTATGCAGTAATATTTTTCCTATATTTCAAATAATTACCTCAAAGCCTGTTAGAAGGCTGGCACAAGCTTCAGTCAGTCCGCTCTTGGCGGACTGAACCTTCTGGATCACCGCACTCATAATAGTGCGGTGCTCTTTGTCGATGGAAGCGCTGCGAAGCGCTCCCAGCAGATTGTCCGGTGCCCCTGGATGGGCAGAGGTCACCGGCATAGGCGTCTTGCCCCTTTTGGAAGGAGGTTGCCTGCCCGAGTCTGGAACCACTCGAGGCTCCGGCGCGGTTTTCGGCTGAGGGCCGAACTCGGAGCTCTCGGGAGCCTTACTCCCTCTGCTCCTGGAGTCCGGAAGGTCGCCTTGAGGCGCCTCCGGGAATGTCTCCCCTCGACCCGGTGCCTCTTCAGACAATACCTCGGCATTATCCGTAGGGCAAGGGGAGGTGGCGGTCGGAAGTGGATCGCAATCCATATCCGATGAGTCCAAGGAGCCGCCCGACGAAGATACGTCGATACGGGCTTGGGGCGGTCTTCATAATCATATTCGGCGTTAGGAGAAGCAGTGCAACAAAGGTATGCTATGAGTTACTCTAGTACCCGAATACTTACGATTTCGCCAGGGGCTTGGCCCTGAGCAGCCACTCGTCTTCGCCTTCGGCGGTAGAGGTGGAGTAGTCCGAAAGGAGGGTCCTCCCCTTCTTGGACCCTTCGCCCCCCGCCCCCCCCCCCCCGGTCGGGGCGGCCTTCCTTTTCTTGTCTCCCCCGACTGAAGGGGTGCATCTTCATCTTCATCCTCGTCTTCGGGGGAGGAGTGCGTCGCGGAGTTATCGGACGATGAGTCTGATACCACCTGGCGCCGGGAACTCTTTCGGGTTCCCTTGGCCTTCTTGGTCTTCTCCGGCACCTTGTAAGGAGCCGGAGTCAGCATCTCCGTCAGGAGAGTGTCTGCAGTGTCTTTGGGTAGAGGGGCCGGACAGTTAATCTGCCCCGACATCTCCACCTAGTCCTGTCAAAGGCATGGAGCTCAGACCCTGCACATGGTTAAGCTAGGGGAAATAAATATCCTACCGGATGTATATAACTCACCGAATGCGCTAGGCGCTTCGTGCTTAGCCCGCGGTCCTCAGTAAGAGGAGGGACCTCGGCGCCCTTGAAGAGCACCCTCCAGACATCCTTGTGCATCGTGTCGAAGAGCTCGCTTAGAGTCTGGTGCCGGGCTGGGTCAAACTCCCATAAGTTAAAATCCTGTTGTTGACACGGGAGGATCCGGCAGATGAGCATGACCTGGACTATGTCGACAAGCTTGGCCCTCTTGCTTGCCATATCCTGGATACATTTCTGGAGTCCGTCCAGCTCCACCGATGAACCCCAGGACATGCCCTTCTCTTTCCAGGAGGTGAGCCGCGTGGGGATTCCAAATCGAAACTCGGGGGCCACCACCCAGTTGATGTCGCGCGGCTCGGTGATGTAGAACCACGTCGATTGCCATCCCTTTATGGTCTCCACGAAGGAGCCTTCGAGCCATATAACATTGGGCATCTTGCCCACCATGGCTCCACCGCATTCTGCTTGTTGGCCTCCCACCACCTTCGGCTTGATATTGAAGGTCTTCAGCCATAGGCCGAAGTGGGGCCGGATGCGGAGGAAAGCCTCACACACGATGATGAATGCTGAAATGTTGAGGATGAAGTTCGGGGCTAGATCATGAAAGTCTAGCCCGTAGTAGAACATAAAACCACGGACGAATGGATGGAGGGGAAACCCCAGTCCACGGAGGAAGTGCTGGAGGAAAACTACCCTCTCGTGAGGTTCCGGGGTAGGAACAATCTGCCCCGCAGCGGGTAGCCGATGAGCGATATTCGCGGCTAAGTATCCGGCTCCGCGCAGCTTCTTGATGTGTCCCTCCATAACGGAGGAAGCCATCCATTTGCCTCCCGCTCCGGACATGTTTGGAGAAGGTTGAGGGGAAGGATGTGGACTTGGGCGTTGGAGCTCGAGTGCGCAAGAATGGATGAGCAAGGAGAAAGAAGGCGTGGGTAGAGAAAGGTTAAACCTTATCCCCTTATTAGGGCGGCCGAAATTATGCGCCCCCACTAGCCTGGTAAACCTCGCTTATCCTCCAAGAATCGTAATTGATGGTGCGGTTGGGTTACCCACGCCCGTATTGATGAGAATCCCGTAATAAGGGGGACATGATGTCTGCTTTGACAAGACGTGTCAGGAAACTGCCTCGCATTATGTGCGGGGCTAGTTAAAGGAAACGGTTCGAATAATCACCGGACCGTGGCATAATGTCATGTTGCCAAAACGTGTCAGCAGATTAGATTTGTGGAAATAGTATTCTCTCTACGGTGGTATGTGGAACTTATTTTGTAGGGTCGGACACTATCCTTGTATTCAAATTCTTTCGTGGTGTATTCAGAGGAGGAACCCGCCTTGCAATGCCAAAGACAACACTGCGCGTCGGACTCATCGTCATTGAAGCCTGGTTCAGGGGCTACTAAGGGAGTCCTGGATTAGGGGGTCTCCGGACAACCGGACTATATCCTTTGGCCGGACTGTTGGACTATGAAGATACAAGATTGAAGACTTCTTCTCGTGTCCGGATAGGACTCTACTTGGCATGGAAGGCAAGCTAGGCAATACAGATATGTATATCTCCTCCTTTGTAACTGACCTTGTGTAACCCTAGCCCCTTCCGGTGTCTATATAAACCGGAGGGTTTTAGTCCGTAGGACAACAGGCAATCATACCATAGGCTAGATTCTAGGGTTTAGCCTCTCCAATCTCGTGGTAGATCAACACTTGTAATACTCATATCATCAAGAATAAATCAAGCAGGACGTAGGGTTTTACCTCCATCAAGAGGGCCCGAACCTGGGTAAAACATCGTGTCCCCTGCCTCCTATTACCATCCGCCTTAGACGCACAGTTCGGGACCCCCTACCCGAGATCCGCTGGTTTTGACACCGACACTCTGTGTTGCGATTTCTCTTCGTGGAAATATTTTTGTGCGTGATTTCCGTCATTGAGATTGGTTTTCTCATTGTAACATCCCAAATTTTCAATTTGGAATGTTATACATAGATCATCCTTGCATATCATATTTTATTGCATTTCATCTCGCGATCCTGGAAATCCTAAGCAACTCAAGGACCCTCGGGGAGAGTTGGGGATTTCCCCGGTTTTCAAATTTGATTTTTATCAAATTTCGAAACGAGGATTTCTGGTTTTAATTATTTTTCTCTCCGAAAATATTTCATATTAAAATATATAAGAGGAGATAATATGACTTCTCCAAAATAAATGAAATATTGGAGGAAAAATATTAAAATCAAAATTTGATTTTATTTGGATTTTATTGCAATTTTGTTTGCATTAGAAAAATTGCACGTTTTCAAAATTGCATTTTAGGGCCAAAAAAATGTTCATCTCATTTTAAATATTTTATTTAGACGGAGAAAATTTGTTTTCGCATTTTTAGATTTGTATTTTCTAGGATTTTTCATAGTTCGGCGGAATTATTTAAAAAAACGCGCCAAGGGCTAACTGAGCCAAAGCCCAGCTACCGGCCCACCACCCCCGCGCCGCTGTCTCCTAGCAGGAGCCACCGCCGCCGCGCCGCCCGAACCGGAGTCCGGCTCGGACTCCGCTTCCCCGCGTGCCCCCTCCCCTAAGGCACCGCCCTCTCCTTAAAAGCCGCCGCCCTTGGAGCCACCCCACCAAGCCGCCGCGAGCTGCCCCGCCGCCCCTTGCCCGCTGTCGTGCCGCCCGTTGCCCGGAGCCGCCGCCGTTGCCCGCGCCGCCGCTGCCCCACCCTGCGCCACCCCTCGCCGGAGCCGCCGCCGTGCCGGACCTCGCTGGAGGTATAGCGCCGTTCTTTTTTTTAGCAAACTAGATCGGTTTTCGTTAAAAAAACCTAAGTCCTTCTTTTCGGTTCGCCGGTTTTTCCTGGTTTTTCTTTTTAGCGGACATTCATTTTAGCGAACGGTTTTCGTCTGTTAGTTACAGACAACGAACGTTCGTTCGTTAGCCTGTTCGTCAGTTTTCTTTTATCGGATTAATCCACGATTATTCCTAATCACGATTTCTGATCCGATTTTCGTTCTAGTTTATCTTTTCGCTCGTTAGTCGGAATCAGGCGATTCAAGCGTCTAGATCTTCGTCTCGAGACCCTCTTTTTGCTTAACCAACTTGCACAAGTTTTTGCTACTGTAAAATTTGTCCTAGGTCCAGATTAGTAAACGGATCTTGTTTCTTTTGCTGTTTGAGTTTTGTTACTCCGTTCGATTTGATTCTTTTTGCAAACCGGAGTTCTTAAGTTGAAATTTCTGGTTAGATCTTCTTTCATTGAGTTTTACCCATGTTTCTTTGCTTGATTGCTTATGTATGCTATTGTTTGTTTGCATAGAATTCCCGGAGTGCGAAGCGTGTTATTTGGAGTCCCTAGGTTTCGCGGATCATTAGCAAGGCAAGTAACACTCTGATCATACCCTTTTATCACCTAGTTTTTATGCATTAGTACCAATCCTCAAACATTGCATGGTTAGGATGTCATTAACATGTGGGTTGGTGTGGTAGAGCTTTTACCCTATTACACTCAAACCCTTGGGTGTCACTCTTACGCGTTGCTTATATTGCTATGCTATGCTCATAGACGAGGTTTGGGTGAGTGAAATCCATGACAAATGTGAGATTTTGAATTAATGGTTCAACTTAAGGTGGCAACTGAAAATACACATCTGGGTGGATTGAGGCACCTGGAGAACCCAGTGTTGCCTGTATTTTTTTGGAAATCCTGAAGTACCCGTGTGATCTTCCTATGGACCGCCACCGAGGCTCAAAGGGAACTGAGATTATTCATATTAGAAACTTCCGTGTGCAGCCACAAGCTATTATGGGCACTAGCATAGTTGAGTAAGTTATGTGAAGCTCTTGAAGAGGTAGATCAGCAGGTAGTGGGGTTGTAGGTTTGGTATGGTCTGCCCGGAGTAGAGAGTTAACGTTTCTGAAAGACTGTGTCTCGGTCATCCGTTTCTCAAACACCAAGTAGTGCGAGAAATTCAACGGAGGCAATCGAGTCTTGTGGGGAAAAGTGCACAAACCTTTGCAGAGTGTATAAACTAATCATGGTTGGCCGTGTCCCCGGTTATGGACAAATCTTCAGTATCTAGTATTTGGAGTATCTTAAGTATCTCATCACTCTAAATTAATATTGTTGGGTTGTTAATTACTTTAATTGGGATTGAGTTGGAGGAACCTTCTCAATGATGTTTCAACTACCATGATAGTTAAAATTAAAATCTATTGCTTTGTTGTAGGGAAAAATTGGCTTTTCGCAAAAACTATAACCATAGAGCTTTCCACCAGCCAAATATGCATGTAGTGATAGCATTATTCTGTTCATGCTCTACTATGTTATTTTGCCAGCATATTCCATGTGCTGACCCATTTTCGGGCTAGAACGTATTATGTTGCAGACTTTTCAGACGAGGAGTATGGTTCGTTAGGTCATTGTCGTGCAGCTCAGCTATGTCGTTGGAGTTGATGGACTCACTTTATCTTCCAACCCTTCCGCTGTTATCGTATTAGATGGCCTTAAGCCATATTTATTGTAATAAGTTCACTTTGGAGACATTTGATATAATAAGTGTGTGATTGCTACTCTATTATAAATCCTCAAGTAGTGTGTGTGTCAGTATTGCCGATCCAGGGATGACACTGAAGCACAGAGACTTGACCGTTTGAGGTCGGGTTGCTACAAGATGGTATCAGAGCACACGCTGAGTGTAGGACACGACCACTAAGCTAAAAGCCCTAGATCACTATTCTATTCTCACTTCTGACTCATCTCCATTTAATACTCTTTAGGATGGCGGATGCAAGGAACAAGTTTGCACAACCGGATGAAGAAGCACCTTTAGGACAACACTTTAAGGAAGTCACTACGTACCTGAACATAGGAATACCCAGCTTCACCGAGACCTACAACGCCACTTTACCAGATGAGGAGTGATGGATGATTCAATTTCAAGTTCCAGGAAGGACCTTCACGCCAGTCACTAAACCCATAGAGTTTTCCTTTGATGCACCAACCTGGAGTCTAGGAAATAGTATGGCAGCTGACATCACCATGGGACGCATTGGAGAAGTTTATCAGAAGGAGCTTAAGGATACTATCTACCAGATCTGTGGGCACCAAGATGAGCAATGGGAGATGATCAGCACCAGGAAGGATAGATCAATTGCAGCTTTCATCCAGGAACTAAACCAGCACATTCGATGCCAGGAGAATCAGATGTGTGCAGGCATGATAGATCTGAAGAAGGCAATGACTAGGATCGCGGAACTGGAGGAAGAACTCAAGGCTACACATGAAGATTATGAGGAGGAAATCGTCGTACTAGTGGAGAAGAATGACGACCTGATCAAGAAGATCAGAATATTCATGGGAGACCCCACACCAGTAGAAGAAGACGAAGAACCCAAGGATATTCGCCCAGAGGACTACACCATCATCGACGACACCGACTCCGACCTTAGCGATGATGACTTTGAAGACGAAGCTGGAGCAGATATCATGGAGTCTGCAACCGAGGAATATTTTTTAGTAGACCACCATATCATTAGTAGTATTCCACCATGTAAATAGAGTAGTCCAAGCACTTTTACGATAGTTAGACCGATTGTATGCCTTGCTTGATTGATTGAGTGAAATGTTTGTGTTTTTCTCTTGTGCATATGGGTAGTGCTTTCTCATTAGACCTCATTCTATTCTAATCTCTCCCCTCTGAACCCATCAGATGCCTCCGAGACGTGACCCCAGATTTGCTTTCCCACCAGAGCTCACTCAGTTGATCCAACAGCAGAATACCCTGATGCAGTTGTCAGTTCTGAACCAAAGCAACAACAACAACAACAACAACAAAAATCCACCACCACCACCACCACCAGTCGACAACTTAGCCCGTTTTCTGAGGTTGCAGCCGCTGGTGTTTTCCAGTAGAGCCGAGCCTATAGTAGCAGATGATTGGCTCTGCAGGATTGGAAGGGAGTTAACCACTACAGGATGTACTGATGCTAAGAAGGTGCGCTTTGCCGCACATCAGTTGGATGGACCAGCAGCATCATGGTGGGAGAATTACACTGTCACCTACCCTATAGCCACGGTGACATGGGACCAGATTCAGCAAGCCTTCCGTACAGCTCATGTCTCCACTAGAGCAATGAGTAGGAAGAAGCGTGAGTTTCACAACCTACGCCAGGGGAACCGTACTATGGCTCAGTACGCGGATGAGTTTATCAAGTTATCTTGCTATGCCCCTGATGATGTGGCCACAAATGCCGCAAAGCAGGAGAAGTTTATGGAAGGGCTGAATGATGAGATGAGTATGCAGTTGATGGTGGCAACATTCACCAACTACCATGAGTTGGTAGATAAGGCTCTTATGATTGAAGGGAAGCAGCAGCAGATCGTGAGCCGTAAGAGGAAGTATGGACAAGGGAGGTATAACTCGGGAGCTCAGCAGAAGCCTCGTCTAACCCCGAACTCGGGAGAACTTGTTCATAACCATGGAGGCCACACCCATAATGGAGGAAGTAACCATAATCATACTAGCCCTAGGAATGGGAATAGGAATGGTGCCAGCAACAATCAGAACCACCCAAATCCAGCCACACCCACCAAGAGAGACCTAAGCCATGTTACTTGTTTTAAGTGTGGGAAGACTGGACACTATGTCACGGAGTGCCCTGAAGGGAAGAATGGAAACAGAAATGAGAGCGCTGGGAAGAAGCCCAATCCATTCAACAAAGGACAAGTGAACCACGTTAACGTGGAGGAGGTTGAAGAGCAGCCACACGCGGTTATAGGTATGTTTTTGGTTAAGTCATTTACCGCTCTCGTTCTTTTTGATACTGGTGCATCGCATTCATACATATCAAGGGAATTCGTGGATAAGTTTAAACTACCGACCCAAACCCTTAGGACCCCTCTGTTAGTAAGTTCACCTGGAGCAGAGTATATGGCTAGTCGATGGTGCGACCTGATACCCTTAACCATTGGCAACCATGTTATTCCGTCCAACCTAATTATCTTGGAGTCACAAGGATTGAATGTGATATTAGGAATGGACTAGATGTCAAAGTATGGAGGAAACATTGACTGTGTTAGTAAGTCAATTTGTCTCACCACCCCGGAGGAAAAATGATCAAGTATATATCTAGGCACGCGCCAAGAAGTAGCCAAGTAAATACCCTCAGGGGAGTTGTTCAGGAGGAAGTGCCTGTAGTAAAGGATTATCCAGATGTTTTCCCAGAATAGTTACCAGGCATGCCACCGGATCGAGATATGGAGTTTTTAATAGAGTTATATCCAGGCACAGGGCCAATATCCAAGAGACCCTATAGGATGCTCGCGAATGATCTGGAGGAGATTAAGAAACAGATAAGGGAGTTATTGGAAAAATGTTACATTTGACGGAGTTCATCACCATGGGGAGCCCCAGTGCTTTTGGTTTAGAAGAAGGATAAATCCCTAAGAATGGTTGTTGATTATCGAGCCTTGAATGAAGTGACGATCAAGAACAAGTACCCATTGCCGATGATCAATGATCTGTTTGACCAGCTGCAAGCAGCTAAGGTGTTTTCAAAGATCGATTTGCGATCAGGATATGATGAGTTGAAGATTCACGAGAAGGATATACCAAAGACATCATTCACCACATGGTACGGGTTATACTAATATACGGTCATGTCGTTTGGACTGACTACGCCCCTGCCTATTTCATGAGCATGATGAACAAAGTGTTCATGGAATATTTGGATAAGTTTGTTGTGGTGTTCATTGATGATATAATGGTATATTCGAAGAATGAAGAGGAACACAAGGAGCATTTGCGTTTAGTTCTCGAGAAACTCAGGGAACATCAGTTGTATGCCAAGTTCAGCAAATGCGAGTTTTGGTTGAAGGAAGTCGGATTCCTTGGACATGTTATATCAGGAGAAGGTATAGTAGTAGACCCCACCAAGGTTCAGTCAGTCACTGAATGGTTGGCACCCACTTCAGTTAGCGAGATCCGCAGTTTTCTTGGACTCGCAGGATACTATCGGAGATTCATTGAGAATTTTTCCAAGATCGCAAAGCCAATGACACAATTGTTGAAGAAGGATACCAAGTTTAAATGGACGGAAGATTGCGAGGAAAGTTTTCAGGAGCTAAAGAAACGTTTGACTACAGCCCCAGTGCTGACATTGCCAGATATACGAAAGGATTTTCAAGTGTATTGCGACGCCTCTCGCTTAGGACTTGGAAGTGTGCTTATGCAGGACGGAAAAGTTGTTTCGTATGCCTCACGACAACTAAAACTACACGAGTTGAATTATGCCACGCATGATTTGGAGCTAGCAACCGTAGTGCATGCGTTGAAGACTTGGAGACATTACCTTATTGGAAACCATTGTGATGTGTACACGGATCATAAGAGTTTAAAGTACATTTTCACCTACAAGGAACTGAACCTTAGGTAGAGAAGATGGTTGGAGCTTATAAAGGATTATGACATGAAGCTGCACTATCATCCAGGAAAGGCCAATGTAGTAGCAGACGCTTTGAGCCGGAAGAGCTATGCTAATAGCCTAATAAGCACGGGATTGCCGAAGGAGTTAGCCGAGGATCTCCGGGAACTTCGATTGGAGATTGTTCCTAGAGGTTTTGTTGCAACAATGGAGGTTCATTCTACATTGTTAGGAGAGATTTGAGAAGCTCAGAAGGATGACAAAGAGATTGCCGAGATAAAGGAGAAAATGAGCGAAGGAAAGGCCAAAGGTTTTCGTGAGGATGAGCACGCCACCTTATGGTTCGAGGACCATGTTTATGTGCCCAATAACATAGAGATCATTAAGTTAATTCTTCAGGAGGCTCATGACTCACCATACTCGATACACCCCGAAAACACCAAGATGTATTTGGATTTGAAGGAACGTTTCTGGTGGATAGGGATGAAGAAGGATATCGCCGAGTATGTAGTCGTATGTGATGTATGTCAGAGAGTGAAGGCTGAGCATCAAAAGCCAGCAGGATTGTTACAGCCTATGTCGATACCCGAATGGAAGTGGGATAAACTTGGCATGGATTTTATCACCGCATGGCCCAATACCAAATCAGGAAATGATTCTATATGGGAAGTAGTTGACCATTTGACCAAAGTGGCACACATTATCCCAGTGAAAACAACTTATACCAGTGCAAAGTTGGCTAAGATATATATGACCAGGATCATATGTCTGCATGGAGTTCCGAGGACCATCGTATCAGATAGGGGAACACATTTTACTTCAAAGTTTTGGCATCAGCTGCACCAGACTTTGGGAACGATATTGGAGTTCAGTACAACATTTCACCCACACACGGATGGACAGACCGAGAGAGTCAACCAGATTCTGGAGGACATGTTGAGAGCATGTGCGCTAGATTATGGATGGGATGACAATCTGCCTTGCGTAGAGTTCTCATACAACAATAATTACCAAGCCAGTTTGAATATGGCACCGTTTGAAGCCCTGTGTGGACGAAGGTGCAGAACACCATTGATGTGGGATGAAGTTGGAGACCGACAGTTGTTTGGACCAGACTTGATCAAAGAGTCTGAGGAGAAGGTTAAACTGATTCGAGATAGACTGAAGATAGCTTAGTCCAGACAGAAGAGTTATGCGGATTCGAAACGCAAGGAGGTAACCTATGAAATTAGAGATAGAGCATATCTGCGAGTATCACCTTTGCGAGGAGTGAAACATTTTGGAGTTAAGGGAAAGTTTTCCCCAAGATTTGTAGGACCGTATCGTGTTTCGGAACAGATGGGAGAAGTGGCCTACAAGTTGGAGTTACCTGAAGGACTGTCAGGAGTTCACGATGTGTTTCACGTTTCCCAGTTGAAGAAGTGCCATGCTGAGATGGCCGACATACCGCTAAGAGATACCGTACCCTTGGAGGCGATTCAGTTGGACAATGACTTGACTTATGAGGAGAAGCCAATCAAGATTTTGGAGTTTGCCAGCCGAGTCACCCGCAGCAAGGTTATCAAGTTTTGCAAAGTTCAGTGGAGCCACCATACCGAGGACGAAGCCACGTGGGAATGAGAGGATGATCTCCGCAAAGACCACCCACACCTATTTTCTAGCCAACCCGAATCTCTTGGGCGAGACTCATCTTAAGGGGGGTAGGTTTGTAACATCCCAAATTTTCAATTTCGAATGTCATACATAGATCATCCTTGCATATCATATTTTATTGCATTTCGTCTCGCGATCCTCGAAATCCTAAGCAACTCAAGGACCCTTGGAGAGAGTTGGGGATTTCTCCGGTTTTCAAATTTGATTTTTATCAAATTTCGAAACGAGGATTTCTGGTTTTAATTATTTTTCTCTCCAAAAATATTTCATATTAAAATATATGAGAGGAGATAATATGACTTCTCCAGAATAAATGAAATATTGGAAGAAAAAATATTAGAATAAATTTTTGATTTTATTTCGATTTTATTGCAATTTTGTTTGCATTAGAAAAATTGCACGTTTTCGAAATTGCGTTTAGGGCCAAGAAAATGTTCATCTCGTCCTAAATATTTTATTTAGACGGAGAAAATTTGTTTTGGCATTTTTAGATTTTTATTTTAATTTCTATGATTTTTCTTAGTTCAGTGGAATTATTTAAAAAACGCGCCAAGGGCTAACTAGGCCGAAGCCCAGCTGCCGGCCCACCACCCCAGCGCCGCCGTCTCCTAGCGAGAGCCGCCGCCGCCGCGCCGCCCGAACCGGAGTCCGGCTCGGACTCCGCTTCCCCGCCGTGCCCCCTCCCCCAAGGCACCGCCCCCTCCTTAAAATCCGTCGCCCCGCCGCCCCTTGGAGAAACCCCACCCCGCCGCAGCGAGCCGCCGACCCCACCGCCGCAAGCCGCCGTGCCGCCTGTCACCGCTGCCGCGCCGCCCGGAGCCGCCGCCGCCGTTGCCCACGCCGCCGCCCCGCGCTGGGCCGCCCCTCGCCGGAGCCGCCGTCGTTGCCCGCGCCGCCGCCCCGCGCTGCGCCACCCCTCGCCGGAGCCGCCGCCGTGCCGGACCTCGCCGGAGGTATAGCGCCGCTCGGTTTTTTTAGAAAACAGGATCGGTTTTCATTAAAAAAAAACCTAAGTCGTTTTTTTTCGGTTCGCCGGTTTTTCCCGGTTTTTCTTTTTAGCGGACGTTCGTTTTAGCAAATGGTTTTCTTCCGTTAGTTACAGACAACGAACGTTCGTTCGTTAGCTTGTTCGTCAGTTTTCTTTTATCGTATTAATCCGTGATTATTCCTGATTGCGATTTCTGATCTGATTTTCGTTCTAGTTTATCTTTTCACTCATTAGTCGGAATAAGGCGATTCAAGCGCCTAGATCTTCATCTCGAGACCCTCTTTTCGCTTAACCAACTTGCACAAGTTTGTGCTACTGTAAAATTTGACCTAGGTCTAGATTAATCAACAGATCTTGTTTCTTTCGCCGTTTGAGTTTCATTGCTCCGTTCGATTTGATTGTTTTTGCAAACCGGAGTTCTTAAGTTGAACTTTCTGGTTAGATCTTATTTTATTTGAGTTTTATTCGTGTTTATTTGCTTGATTGCTTATATATGCTATTGTTTGTTTGCGATAGAATTCCCGGAGTGCGAAGCATGTTATTTGAAGTCCCTAGGTTTCGCGGATCATCAGCAAGGCAAGTAACACTTTGATCATACCCTTTTATCACCAAGTTTTTAAGCATTAGTACCAATCCTCAAACATTGCATGGTTAGGACGTCATTAACATGTGGGTTGGGAAGTAGTTGATGTGGTAGAACCTATTACCCTGTTACATTCAAACCCTTGGGAGTTACTCTTACGCGTTGCTTATATTGCTATGCTATGCTCGTAGACGAGGTTTGGGTGAGTGAAATCCGTGACATATGTGAGATTGTTAATTAATGGGTCAACTTAAGGTGGCCACTTAAATACACATCTGGGTGGACTGAGGCACCTGGAGTACCCAGTGTTGCCTGTATTTTTTTTGGAAATCCCGGAGTACCCGTGTGATCTTCCTACGGACCGCCACCCAGGCTCAAAGGGAACTGAGATTATTCAGGCTAGAAACTTCCGTGTGAAGCCACAAGCTATTATGGGCTCTAGCATAGTTGAGTAAGTTATGTGAAGCTCTTGAAGAGGTGGATCAGCAGGTAGTGGGATTGTAGGTTTGGTATGGTCTGCCCAGAGTAGAGAGTTAACGTTTCTGAAAGACTGTGTCTCGGTCATCCGTTTCTCAAACACCATGTAGTGCGAGAAATTCAACGGAGGCGATCGAGTCTTGTGGGGAAAAGTGTGCAAACCTCTGCAGAGTGTATAAACTAATCATGGTTAGCCGTGTCCCCGGTTATGGACAAATCTTGAGTATCTAGTACTTGGAGTATCTTAAGTATCTCATCACTCTAAATTAATATTCTTGGGTTGTTAATTACTTTAATTGGGATTGAGTTGGAGGAACCTTCTCAATGATGTTTCAACTACCATGATAGTTAAAATTAAAACCTATTCCTTTGTTGTAGGGAAAAATTGGCTTTTCGCAAAAACTATAACCATAGAGCTTTCCACCGCCAAATATGCATGTAGTGATAGCATTATTCTGTTCATGCTCTACTGTGTTATTTTGCCAACATATTCCATGTGTTGACCCGTTTTCGGGCTGCAACGTATTATTTTGCAGACTTTTCAGACGAGGAGTAAGGTTCGTTAGGTCGTTGCCGTGCAGCTCAGCTATGCCATTGGAGTTGATGGACTCACTTTATCTTCCAAGCCTTCCGCTGTTATCGTATTAGATGGCCTTAAGCCATATTTATTGTAATAAGTTCTCTTTGGAGACGTTTGATGTAATAAGTGTGTGATTGCTACTCTGTTATAAATCCTCGAGTATTGTGTGTGTCAGCATTACCGATCCAGGGATGACACTGAAGCACAGAGACTTGACCGTTTGAGGTCGGGTCGCTACACTCATGCCGAGCTGTAAGGTTCAAACCCTCTACTTGGTGTACATCGTGTGCGCGGGCGAGAGGTTGCTACTACTAAAGGTGGCATGTCATGGAAGATCGGACCATAACAACATATCAGATCTCGCAATCGACGTTCGGCCTACATCAACTGGTTGTAACATCCCAATTTTCAATTTGGATGTCATTCATTAGATCATCATGTTCATCCATAATTTATGCATTTTCAATTTCTTTAATTTGGAATTTTGATCCTAGAAACCTTAAGCAACTCATGGACCAATTCAGAGAGTTGGAGGTTTTCACGAAAATCCATTTTTGATTTTTTTTTCAAAACTGGCAAATTCGGTCAAAGGGATTTTATTGGAAATTATTTTTCCAATTATTTCAAAATGAATAAAATAATGAGAGAAGATAATGACTTCTTCAAAACAGCTAGGAAATATTGGGAATTTAATTTTGAAAATAATATATCTTATTTGAATTTTATGTCCAATTTTATTTGGTTGTATTTTATTAAATTAGGGAAAAGATGCATTTTTGAAAATTGCATTTAGTCCAGAAAAATGTGCACATTATCCCAAATATTAGGAGGGAATGCTGAAAATTGTTTTTGGAATTTTAGGAATTTTTATTTTATTCAGATTTATCTTCATGACGCTATTTGTAAAAAAATACAGTTTGCGGCCGAACTGGGCCAGCCCAGCTAGTGCCAGGCAGCGGTGCGGCTGCCACTGCATCGCCGGTCCGCCTTCGGGACGGAGTCCCGTGCCGTGCCGCCACCCGTCAAAGTCCAGGTCGGACTCCTGGCTGCCACCGCCTCCTCTTTGCCCTCCCGCAAGCCGCCGCACCACCCGGCCCCTTTAAATACCGAGCCGACTCGGCCCCTCTCCTCCTCAGGTCGCCATCGCCTCCACAACCACCGCCACCGCCGAAGCTCGTAGTCGCCGCCACCAACGCCGCCGCCCCGCGCCAAAGCCACCGTCGCTCGCAGCCACCCGTCGCCGCCGCTATCCACCGCCACCCGCAGCCACTGCCGCCGCCCAAAGCCGTCGCCGGAGCCCGCTTCCACCACCATCCGTCGCCGCCGCCGCCGGATTCCCCTCCGACGACGAGCCGCCGTGGACCGGTATAAACCGCCGACCCCGATCTGGTTTTTTTAGTTTTCATTTTTTTCTACAAAACCTGGTTTATTTTTGGTTTAGTTTATTTAGTAAACGTTCTTTAGTTAGGGTTCTAGAGCGAACAGTTTTCATTCATTAGGTATCTGTAGCGAACATTCGTCCGATAGATTTTTCTTTTTCTGTTTATTTTTGGTCAGGGACCTATCCATAATTATTTTCTTAGCAGATTAGTCCCTATTCTTTAACCAATCACAACTTTTTGCTCGGTTATCCAAATCCAATGAAACCAACACCAAATTCTTCATTATGAACCCCTCTGTCCAGATAATCAACTTAAACATGTTTTTGAAAGTATAAAATTTGGTTTCAAACAGATTTGAATTTGAACTTATTTTGATCGTAACTTGAGTTTCGTATCTCCCATTTGATTGCTTCTTTTTGCAAATCGAAACTCTTCACTTGAACTTTCTGGTTAGATATTTTCATTTGGTTTTACCTTTGCATCTTATGATTTTGTGCTTATGTATGCTATTGTTTGTCTATGATAGATTTTTCGGAGTGCGAATCTTGCTACTACGAATCTCTAGGTTTTTCCGATCATCAGCAAGGTAAGTTACACTTTGATCATACTTTTCATACCTAGTTTTTATGCATTAGTTATACCCCTCAAACATTACAAGAGTAGGATTGGGAACATATGGTTGTTGTTAAGTAGTTGATGAGGTAGGAACCTAATACCTTTTATCACCCCGAGAATATGCATTATGCTCATAATGCTTAGCCATGCTCGTATACGGGATTGGTATGTGTGATTCATGAAAGTTGCGAGAGTAATAACTAAGGGAAACTTTAGGTGGCTACCTGAATACACATCTGGGTGGATTGGTTGTAGGCACCTGGAGAATCTAGCATTGTCCTAGGATATCCTAGAGTACCCGTGTGATCATCCTACGGAATGCCACCCACGCTCAAAGGGATCATAATATTATTCATGCTAGAAACTTCCGTGTGCAGCCACAAACCATTATGGGCTCTGGCATAGTTGAGTAAGTTGTGTGACCTCTTTAAGTGGTAGGCTAGTAGATGTAGGGGAAAGTAGGTGTAACTGTCTACCCAGAGTAAAGAGTTAATGCTTCAGAAAGACTGCGTCTCGATCTTCAAATCATGGATGTGGTGAAGTCTTGTGGGGAAAAGTGCGCAAACCTCTACAGAGTGTGAAAACTAATCATGGTTAGCCGTGTCCCGGTTATGGACATCTTGAGTATCTGGTATTTGAATTATTGAGTGATCTCATCACTTTACTTGATGAATTTGTTGAGTTATTAATTTTATTTCAGGGTAATTTGGGATTGAGTTGGGGGAACCTTCTCAATAATGGCATAAACTTGGTAGTTAAATAAAATCTTTTCCTTTTGTTTTATGGAAAAATTAGCTTTATGCAAATATTAAACTTAGAGCCTCCACCAGCCAAATATGCATGTAGTGATAGTCATTATTTCATCATTTTTCTCTATAGTGTGATCTTGCCAGCATATTCCATGTGCTGACCTACATGGCTGCAATGTATCATGTTGCAGAATTTTCAGACAAATACTAAGGTGCATAGGTCGTTGTCATGCACGCAGTTCTGCCATGGAGTTGGATGGACTCATTTATCTCCGAAGCTTCCGCAGTTATTTAGCTGGCCTTCAGCCATATTATTGTAATAAGCACTATTTATGAGACACTTGATGTAATAAGTATGTGATCGAACTCTGTTATAAATCCTCGAGTACTATGTGTGTCAGCAATACCGTTTCAGGGATGACACTCATGCATAGAGACTTCGATCCATTGGGATCGGGTCGCTACAAGATAGTATCAGAGCACACGCTCACTGTAAGATGCGACCACTAGGAAAAGCTACATGATACTCTTCTCTACTCATTTCTAACTCTTATCAATTTCTACACTATAGATGTTGGACCCAAGGAACATGTTCACTCAACCGAATGATGACACCCCTTTCGGACGACACTTGAAGAACTCACTAGGTACCTGAACATTGGCATACCAAGCTTCACCGGAACCTTCACTGCCACTTTACCAGAAGAGGAGCGATGGACGATTCAAGTTCGTGTTCCGAGAAGGACTTTTGCGCCAATTACCGAGCCCATCGAGTTTTCCTTTGATGCACCAACTTGGAGCTTAGGGAAGAGCATGGCCTCCCACATCACCATTGGACGCATAGGTGAGGTGTACAACAAGGATCTTAAAGACACCACCTACCAGATATGTGGACGTCGAGATGAGCAATGGGAGATGATTCGCACCAGGAAGGATAGATTTATTGCAACCTACATACAGGAGTTGAACCAGCACATTCGTTGTTATGAGAACCAAATGTGCGCTAACATGGTAGATACGAAGAAGGTGATGACCCAAAATATGAGGCTAGAAGAGGAACTCAAGGCTACACATGATGGATATGAAGAAGAAATTGTTGTACTACTGAAGCAAAATGAAGACCTGGAGAGGAAGCTAGGAATACCCGTGGTGAAGCCCGAGCTGAAGTTGACATTCATTCTGAAGACTACATCATAATAGACGACACAGACACAGACCCTGATAGCGATGATGAAGAAATTTATGATTTCGAAGACGAAGCTGGAGCGGATATTATGGAGTCTTCCACTGATCAAAATTTCTAGACAACCACCATATTACTATTAGTATTCTTCCAAGTAGTTAGAAATAGTTGAGAGATTTTGTAACAGTAGCTTAGGACGATTATATGAATCTTGTTTGAATTGAGTGGTGTGAAATGAATATGTTTGTCTCATGTGCATATGAACTACAAAAAAATACACTTCCGTGATGATACGTGTTTGTCACAGTAGGTCACATTTTTTGTCATGCATGTACATCCATGACGATTTTATGACAGAATCAAAATAGTCATACCCGTGATGTCGTAGAAGTGTTCCATGACATTACCAAAATTATCATCACAGAAGTGTTCACTTCCATGACGATAAATCGCGCGTCATAGAAGTGCTTTCGTCAAGGGCGACTGACATATGGCATCCACCGTAACGGAACGTCGTTAAGCTATCGGGTCGGGTTTTGGATCCGATAACCCGTTAACAGCCCCGACCAATGGGGATTTTCCATGTGTAAAGTCATCATTAGCTGGAGGAAACACGTGTCGGCTCATCGCTGGGACAAATGTCATCCACTCATTGGACAGAAGGCGCCTATGATACGTCGACATGTGGCACGGCCCAACAGAGGCCCATTCCTATGAAAAGGCCGGCCCGTTTGACTTGGTCAAAAGGTGGCGGGCCGGCCCATGGAAAGCCTGTTAACGGCCTATTTGCATATAGCCCATTTTCAGCCCGCAAACCCAAGGCCCATTACGCCCTATTCGAATTAGGCCCAGTAGCGTAATCTGGGCCATCCAATATGATTCCAGCCCGTTTTTACTTCTGGCCCATGTATGGCCCATGACGTCTTTCGGCCCGTATGAGGCCCTATGTAACTCTTGGCCTATAACGGCCCGTGGTGAAACTGGCCCTTAATGAACAGTGTATCACTTTACACCCATTAACGGCCCGTGGTGAAACTGGCCCGTAAAGAACAGTGTATCACTTTATACCCATTAACGACCCGTTATTCTGTTGGGCCGTTTCCAGCCCATGTTATCTTTCGGCCTTCTCAGAGCCCATTTATTCTTGGGCTATTTTCCAGCATTCTTTAACTTACGACCCGTTACTGTCATTTTCTGCTTGTGGGCCAAATTCAGCCCGTGGTTACAGTCGGCCCGTTTGTGGTCCGTTAATACGCTGGGCCGTTTTCATAGCGTCATAAAATACGGCCTATTAACGATGGCCCATTATGGTCGTCCCATGAACGAACGATTCCAACTCTAGCCCGTTTACAGCCAGAATGTGGTCTGTTTGGCCCATGTTTGGCCAATCGATCATATGGCCCATATAAGGCCCATTGATGATACGTCCCGTAGAAGGCCCATTGTTTCTACGGCCCGTAGAAGGCCCACTATTTATACGGCCCGTAGAAGGCCCACTGTTTCTATGGCCCGTAGGAGGTCCAGTGTCACTACAGTAAATATTAGCCCATGGTTATTGTGGCCTAGTTTTAAAAAATAGGTTATTGTAGCCACTAGCAAACTGCAGAAAAAGAACTGCACTGACTACAATCAAACAAATAAACAAGACAACAAGGAAATAAATAAGCAAGCAACTTACACTGGGCTATCACGGCTATTACACATATTACATCCACTGGGCATCAAAGTTTGCCACCAGTGCAAATATAGGGAATACAACAGCATATAAACGCTGCAGCAAAACAAGTCCAGAACTGAAACCACTTTAGAAGAGCTCAAGAAACAATATCCTAGGTACCCATAATGCTGGCAAGATGCTTAGCAAGCTTATTAACTTTCTCTTGTTTGGCGCTTAAGTCCTCCAACGCTTGTTGTTGCACCAGAAATTATGCATCTGAATTCTGCAGGGACTTCCTCAGTCCTTCGGCTTCCTGTCGCATAACATCTGATCGATGTCTTTCAACTTGAAGTTGAGACTCAAGAAGCTGAACTGATTCAGGCAACGAGTTCGAAGAGCTGGTGCCAGCAGTGGTAGCCAGTAACTCGAACACTATATCAAGACAGGACTTTGGGGTTGTCTCAGTGTCTACAATATAGTTTTTATCATCTTTCTTGGAGACCAACAGGGATGTCTCACTATCTTGAACCTTATCTGCATTACTTCCTTTACCATTGCATAACAGGGTACTCTTCTCCAATGTTTTATCCGTGTTCTAAAAGAGAAACAAACAAACACATCTCAGGTTTATAATGTAGTATATGAAACTCATTTTGGTAAACTAGTTCAGTAGTAAGGTGGACAGGATAACAGCATGAAACAAACATGTATCTATGTAGTATGGTCACTGTATGGTCTATATCATTCTAGTTTATGTTGCCAAATCAAGATAGATACAGTTCGAATCATATCTATTTAAGACAAAGCAGCATAGACAGAATATAAGTGTGGGAAACTACAGAGCAATAACAACACTTGTAATGTGCATGGCATGAGAACATAACTGTTTATTCAATTGAAACTGAAATCAACATAGAGCAAGTTACAACAGAAAACAGCCAAACACGTTGAAGAAACAGGTTTAAAACATACCTATAGTGCCATTGGAGTTGCAATTGCATCCTTCAAATTTGAAATTAGTTGGTATCAGTAAATACAGTGATGCAAGAGCAAAGTAGTATGAACCATAGCTACAGAACATGACCTGAGAACAATTCTTCTTCTACTTTAAGAGTTGACTTCGGGTTCGGAGTGGTGGTCCTCGTAATTTGGGCACTGTGGTTGCCTTACTAACTTCTCGTGTTTGGGTGCTCTATGGTGGAGACGGTGCTGTGTCAACGGGAACTGGGTGTCTATCTGCTGGGGTTGGGGTTAGAAGGGTGTAGCTAGTTCCCTGTCCAACTGGGTAGGGCTACAATCTGCATGAGTGTGCGTTATGTGTGTTGGGGCTGGTTCTTGGGCAAGTACAACCATGGTTCTATCTGCATCGACAGGTAGCGCGATCTTTTCTGAAGACCATGTTTTTACTCCCACAGAAACTGCCATCACTCCCTCCAATTGAAATCGTAGATAAACAAGAAAAGTAATTGAATGTACAGACATTGTAAGATAGACAAGTGCAATGGATAGTAGGGAAGAAAACAGGACATGAAATAATTCACATTTATGTTGTCTAAGAAAACAGAATAGCAGGACATAATTTCACATATATGATGTCTAATTAAATAGGATAGCATGACACAATTTCACATGTATGATGGCTAACTAAACAAGATAGAATGACATACTTCAAAATATGATGACTATACGATGTGTCTATTAAAGTGGTTGGCATGCCATAAATCACAAACATGTCGTCAATGGAAACATGATGGCATGATATAATTCACGGATAGAATGACATAATTTAAAATATGATGAATATGTAAACATGATGAGATGATATAATTATATTATGTCTTTAGAAAATGGGTTGGCATGCCATAATTCAGATACATGTTGTCTATGTAAACATCATGGCATGACATAATTCAAATATATGATTTATATACTAAGGAAGTGAGCAGAGGGCAATCGCATATATGATGTGTCAACTAAGGAGATGGCATTCAATATTGTGTATATGATGTAAAAACTAAGCATTGCAATACAACATATGCATTATATGAGTAATATAACCCTGCCAAGTTTGAGCATACACCTCAGGGGGATAATAGGACTGGTCATCTGCCTCTGAATCCTCCTCTGAAGAGCTATCTGTAACCAGCAAGATATCTGCTTCAGCAGGTAGCATTGTCTGCTCTAAAGACCTTGTTTTCACTCCAGATTTCTCCATCACCAATTCAAATGGCTGATGCACAGGAAGAGCAGTTGAATATACAAACATTGTCAACAAAAGCAATGAGAAATACAAAAAAAGGACGGCATGATATAATTCACATATATGACGCTTGCCTAAACAGCATGGCATTGCATGCCTTGCAACAAGATAACATTGCATAATTCACATATATAATGTCTTGCAACAAGATGGCATTGCATAATTCACATATATGATAATTAGACACTAAACAGGTGGCATTCACACAAAGCATGTCTAAATTAAACAAATGACATAGCAATGCAAGATACCATACGCACGATATGAGCAACATAACCCTGCCAAGTTAGGGCATGCACCTCGGGGGGGGGGGGATATGACTGGTCATCTGTCTCTGAATCCTCCTCTGAGGAGCTATCAGTAACCAGTAAGACATGCGCTTCGTCAGATAGTATTGTCTGCTCTAAAGACCTTGTTTCCACTCCATATTTTTCCATGACCGTGCCGAATGGCTGATGCACAGGAAGAGTAATTGAATGTACTAAAATTGTTGATAAATTTAACACGTAAAAAAATGATGGCATGATATAATTCACATATAAGATGACTGGCTAACCAGGGTGGCATTGCAAAATTCACATATATGATGCCTGGCTAGACAAGATGGCATTGCATGATTCACATATACGATAAAGAAACTAAACAGATGGCATTGACACAAAGCATGTCTAAACTAAGCAGATGACATCTTTAATGTATACAGTAAGCAATGCAAGGCACGATATGCATGATATTACCAACATCAGCATGCCAAGTTAGAGCGAAGACCTCATGGGGTAAATAGGAGTGGTCTTCTCCTTCTGAATCCCCCTCAGAATAGTTATCTTCCTCTTGATTATGATCCGAAATGGGTGGAGGGGGGCTGCCTTTGCGCCCACCATGGAACAACGTCTGCATGAAATTTTATTGCCACGAAAGGCTTGTCTCTTTTGCTCTACATTATCAGTTCCATTGTGTACATTAACTGGCATGCATAGGAATAAAACATAGTGAGATTATGTAAGGAGTGCATGCACAAATCCAGAGTGATGGTAGCAAACTATGGATAGACCCAAAACCAATGATAGCAGGCAGATAACAGCTTTAGTTAAAAAATACAGATAATGGCTCCTTTAATGTTTGTTTACACCCAACATGAAACTCATAGTAGACACCGGAGATTAGCTAGATAGTACTGATTGCTGCCCCAATATGTACCCCACAACCATTTAAAAACTCAAGTTTCAGCATTAGTTTGGACCTGACTCAGAGTCTAATAGGTGAACACGACGATAATGTAGCATGTCATCATATTAAGCGACACATAACTTAAGCAAACATGGAAGAGTGCGACCTCTCTTGCGGACCCGTGTAGTCCTCAAGGTCATATGCTCAATTGATGATGGTAATGTAGTTGTCGTGGCTGCCGGCGGTGGGGAAGAAGATCTGAGGCAGCGAAAGACAGTCTGGAGAGCGGATCCCTGCTGTGGTGAACCCTTCCGTCGTTGGAGCAGCTGAGCTGGGGTGGAACACAGCGCCGCAGGAGCAGGACAAACCACACAAGGTTTTCTTTGACACATATCTGCAACAGAAGTAATTGAGTAAGGGCTTGTTTGAATTTGAGGATTCTAACAATGCAGGGATAGGAAATAGACAGGAATAGGATAGGAATAAATGTGCAAAACAGCGAATTTAAAAACACAGGATTTCTGCCAATCTGGGTGTTTGATTCACAACAATTGGAAGATCACAGGATGTAAAAAAGCATGGTGAGATTAAGTCAACCCACAAGAAAATGTACGGTTATAATGCTATTATGCTACTATCTCTTAGTCTTGTGCTTGATGAATAGGAATATGAAAAGGAGGAGAAGTGGAAATTAGAATTCCTACGGTTTTTCTTTCAAGGAGACACTAAAGGAACAAATCCTACAATTTTCCTTTGCTCCATTCCTTTGCACCAAATTCATGAAAAGTAGTACCATAGGAAACTTTCTAATTCCGATGCTTTTCATTCACTTTTCCTTTCAAGCACTAGCGATTCTAGTAGGCAGGCTTGAGCAAGGAAAATCCTACACTAAAAAATGTTTTTGTGCTACTTCTATTACTTTGGACCCAGGCCACTGCCATACTAACTCTACTCCCAGGCCCATCGACAAATGCACATCTCAAACGCGCAGAGATAAATAATGATGGCATTTAAGAGAGTCCATCACGGGTAGCTAAGTTACCTGGTACCTCACTGGTTGTCATGTGGTAGGATAAAATAATTGTATTTCCCATTACTACGAGTGCTCAACGGACAATATATATAACATGTAGAGTAAAAAAGAGATGCAACAAGTGTACAACCTCTTTGGCGAGGCCATGTCGATCTCAGCGTGATTTGGTTAGCCGGTGAGGATGCTCCGGCTGACTTGGCTATCGGAGGAGGGGAAGAAGATCTTAGGCGTTTGGAGATGGAGCCCAAGGTACTGCTCCACTGTGATGGAGGGTTTCGTCGTTGGAGCAGCTCCGGTGAGTTGTACGACGCCGAGGCTGAAGCAGGACAAGAGAGACAACGGACAACGTTAACCTGAGTGGAATTCTAATAGCATCTCCAATACATGACGTAAAATACATAACCACAAAGTGCTAGATGTAAAATATATCAGCCGCTCATCTCTAAACTTAACTGTCGAAACTGAATTTAACTGTCGAACCTGAACTTAACTGTCAAAACTCAACTTAAGTGTCAAAACTGAATTTTGCTGTCGAAACTAAACGCACTAGCAAGGTGAGGCTACACGTCGGTCGACTGAATTTTTCATCTCTGTTCAGTCGATTTTGCAGCCGTTGGATACAAAATCAAGGGCCTGTGGTTCATCTTCAACCTCCACCCCCCTGAGCCGCCAGCCACCACCGGCCAAACAGCAGCCCCCGCCGCCCGTGGCCGGCGGTGCACCGCCCCGCCCGCCCCGAAAACACTCCCCACCATCGGTCCGCCGCCGCCCCGGCCATCCCTCTAGCCCCTCCCCTCCCCCCGTGCCGAGCTTTTTCTCCGGTGATCCCCATGCCACCGCCCCGCCACCGCCGGCGACCACTGCCCCCATCCTGAACCCTAAGATAGATAGTGGGGTACCTCTCCGGCGAGCCCCCCTCCCCGCTGCGGCTGGTTCTTCCTTCACCCCGGCGAGCTGATACATCTCCAACGTATCTATAATTTTTGATTGCTCCATGCTATATTATCTACTGTTTTGGACTATATTGGGCTTTATTATCCACTTTTATATTATTTTTGGGACTAACCTATTAACCGGAGGCCCAGCCCAGAATTGCTATTTTTTTGCCTGTTTTAGGGTGTCGAAGAAAAGGAATATCAAACGGATTCCAAACGGAATGAAACCTTCGGGAATGTGATTTTCTCACTGAATACAACTCAGGAGACTTGGACCCTACGTCAAGGCACGTAACAGGAGGCCACGAGGTAGGGGGCGCGCCCTACCCTACCAGGCACGCCCCCACCCTCGTGGGCCCCCTGTTGCTCCACCGACGTACTTCTTCCTCCTATATATATCCACATACCCCCAAACGATAAAAACGGAGGCAAAAACCTAATTCCACCGCGGCAACTTTCTGTATCGACGAGATCCCATCTTGGGGCCTGTTCTGGAGCTCCGCCGAAGGGGGCATCGATCACGGAGGGCTTCTACATCATCATCCAAGCCCCTCCGATGAAGTGTGAGTAGTTTACTTTAGACCTACGGGTCCATAGTTAGTAGCTAGATGGCTTATTCTCTCTTTTTGGATCTCAATACAATGTTCTCCCCCTCTCCCGTGGAGATCTATTCGATGTAATCTTCTTTTTGCAGTGTGTTTGTTGAGATCGATGAATTGTGGGTTTGTGATCAAGTCTATCTATGAATAATATTTGAATCTTCTCTGAATTCTTTTATGTATGATTGGTTATCTTTGCAAGTCTCTTCGAATTATCAGTTTGGTTTGGCCTATTAGATTGGTTGTTCTTGCCATGGGAGAAGTGCTTAGCTTTGGGTTCAATCTTGCGGTGTCTTTTCCCAGTGACAGAAGGGGCAGCAAGGCACGTATTGTATCTTTGCCATCAAGGATAACAAGATGGGGTTTTTATAATATTGCATGAAACTATCCCTCTACATCATGTCATCTTGCTTAAGGCGTTACTCTGTTTTTAACTTAATACTCTAGATGCACGCTGGATAGCGGTCGATGAGTGGATTAATAGTAGTAGATGCAGGCAGGAGTCGGTCTACTTGTCTCGGACGTGATGCCTATATACATGATCATACCTAGATATTCTCATAACTATGCTCAATTCTGTCAATTGCTCAACAATAATTTGTTCACCCACCGTAGAATACTTATGCTCTGGAGAGAAGCCACTAGTGAAACCTATGGCCCCCGGGTCACTTTCTCATCATATCAATCTCCATCACTTTATTATTGCTTTGCTTTTACTTTTCTTTTACTTTTTACTTTGCATCTCTATACCAAAAATACCAAAAATATTATTTATCATCTTTATCAGATCTCACTTTCGTAAGTGACCGTGAAGGGATTGACAACCCCTAACCGCGCTGGTTGCATTCAGCTATTGTTTTTGTGTAGGTATGAGGGACTCATGTGTAGCCTCCTACTGGATTGATACCTTGGTTCTCAAAAACTAAGGGAAATACTTACGCTACTTTGCTGCATCATCCTCTCCTCTTCGGGGAAATCCAACGCAGTGCTCAAGAGGTAGCAAGAAGGATTTCTAGAGCCGTTGCCGAGGAGACTGCGCAAAAGTCAACATACCAAGTACCCATCACAATCCCTATCTCCCGCATTACATTATTTGTCATTTGCCTCTCGTTTTCCTCTCCCCCCAACTCACCCTTGCCGTTTTATTCACCGTCTCTCTCTCTCTATCCTCCCTCTCTTCCTTTATTTGCCTCTTTTGCCCATTTGCTTTTTGTTTGCTTGTGTGTTACTTTGCTTGTTTGTCACGATGGCTCAAGATAATACTAAATTGTGTGACTTCACCTATACCAACAACAATGATTTCCTTAGCACTCTGATTGCTCCTCTTACCGATGCTGAATCTTGTGAAATTAATACCGCTTTGCTGAATCTTATCACGAAAGATCCGCTCTCCGGCCTTCCTAGTGAAGATGCCTTACCCATTTTAATAGTTTCGTTGATTTATGTGACATGCAAAACAAGAAAGATGTCAATAATGATATTGTTAAATTGAAGCTATCTCCTTTTTCGCTTAGAGATCGTGCTAAAGCTTGGTTTTCGTCTTTGCCTAAAAATAGTATTGATTCATGGAACAAGTGCAAAGATGCTTTTATCTCTAAGTATTTTCCTCCCGCTAAGATCATATCTCTTAGAAACGATATTATGAATTTTAAGCAACTTGATCATGAAGATGTTGCACAAGCTTGGGATAGAATGAAACTAATGATACATAATTGCCCTACTCATGGTTTAAATTTGTGGATGATTGTTCAGAATTTTTATGCCGAATTGAATTTTACTTCTAGAAATCTTTTAGATTCAGCCGCGGGAGGCACTTTTATGGAAATCACTTTAGGAGAAGCTATTAAACTCCAATATAATATTATGGTTTATTATTCTGAATGGCATACTGAAAGATCTACTAAAAAGGTGCATGCGATAGAAGAAATTAATGTTTTGAGTGGAAAGATGGATGAACTTATGAAATTATTTTCTAATAAGAGTGTTTCTTCTGATCCTAATGATGTGCCCTTGTCTACTTTGATTGAGAATAATAATGAATCTATGGATGCGAATTTTGTTGGTAGGATCAATTTTGGTAACAACGTGTATAGAGGAAATTTCAATCCTAGGCCTTATCCTAGTAATCCCTCTAATAATTAAGGTAATTCCTACAACACTTATGAAAATTATAATATTATGCCCTCTGATTTTGAATCTAATATTAAAGAATTTATTACTTCGGAAAAGAATTTTTATGCTATGATTGAAGAAAAATTGCTTAAGATTGATGATTTGGCTAGGAACGTTGATAGAATTGCTCTTGATGTTGATTCTTTGAAACTTAGATCTATTCCACCTAAGCATGATATCAATGAGTCTCTCAAATCCATGAGAATTTCCATTGATGAGTGCAAAGAAAGAACCGCTAGGGTGCGCGCTAAGAAAGATGTCTTTATAAAAGCGTGTTCTTCTAGTTCCTATGAAAATAATGATGAAGATCTAAAAGTTATTGATGTGTCCCCTATTAAATCTTTGTTTTGCAATATGAATCTTGATAATGATGGGACTGAATATGATCCACCTCTACCTAGAAGGCGTTCCAATAATTCTGAATCTTTTGATCTTGATGCTAAATTTGATAAAAGTGGGATTGAAGAAATTAAAACCCTAGATATTGCTAAACCCACTATTATGGATTTGAAGGAATTTAACTATGAAAATTGCTGTTTGATTGATTGTATTTCCTTGTTGCAACCCGTGCTAAATTCTCCTCATGCTTATAGTCAAAATAAAGTGTTTACTAAACATATCGTTGATGCCTTGATGCAATCTTATGAAGAAAAACTTGAATTGGAAGTTTCTATCCCTAGAAAACTTTATGATGCGTGGGAACCAACTATTAAAATTAAAATTAAAGATCATGAGTTTTATTCTTTGTGTGATTTGCTAGATTTCCGTAATTTTGATGATTGCTCTCTAAACGTGCATCTCGCGGATTACACTATTAAGAAACCTATGGGAAGAATTAATGATGTTCTTATTGTTGCAAATAGGAATTATGTGCCCGTAGATTTTATCGTTCTTGATATAGATTGCAATCCTTCTTGCCCTATTATAGTATTCTCGGTAGACCTATCCTTAGAACGGTTGGTGCAATTATTGATATGAAGGAAGGGAATATTAGATTCCAATTTCCATTAAAAAGGGCATGGAACACTTCCCTAGAAAGAAAATAAAATTACCATATGAATCTATCATGAGAGCCACTTATGGATTGCCTACCAAAGATGGCAATACCTAGATCTATTCTTGCTTGTTATGCCTAGCTAAAGGCGTTAACGATAGCGCTTGTTGGGAGGAAACCCAATTTTATTTTTATTCCTTGCTTTTTATCCTGTTTAGTAATAAATAAATTATTTAGACTCTGTTTTGATTGTGTTTTTTTTGTTTAATTAGTGTTTGTGCCAAGTAGAACCGTTGGGAAGATTTGGGGAAAGTCTTGTTGAACTTGCTGCAAAAAACAGAAACTTTAGCGCTCACTAGAAATTCTGTCATTTTTATTTGGAGAGTGACATTTAGTTAATTCTTTTTGCAGATGATTAACAGATAAATTCCTCACGTCCAGAAATTTAGTTTAGAATTTTTGGGGTTCCAGATCTTGCGCTAGCTACAGATAACTACAGACTGTTCTGTTTTTGACAGATTCTGTTTTTCGTGTGTTGTTTGCTTATTTTGATGAATCTATGGCTAGTAAAATAGTTTATAATACATAGAGAAGTTGGAATACAGTATGTATAACACCCATATAACTAAATAATGAGTTCATTACAGTACCTTGAAGTGGTCTTTTGTTTTCTTTCGCTAACGAAGCTCATGAGATTTTCTACTTTAAGTTTTGTGTTGTGAAGTTTTCAAGTTTTGGGTAAAGATTTGATGGATTATGGAACAAGGAGTGGCAAGAGACTAAGCTTGGGGCTACCCATGTCACCCCAAGATAATCTAAGGACACCTAAAAGCCAAATCTTGGGGATGCCCCGGAAGGCATCCCCTCTTTCGTCTACTTCTATCGGTAACTTTACATGGAGCTATATTTTTATTCACCACATGATATGTGTTTTGCTTGGAGCGTCTTTTATAATTTGAGTCTTTGCTTGTTATTCTACCACAATCATCCTTGCTGTACACACCTTTTGAAAGAGCCATACATAATTTGGAATTTGATAGAATACTCTATGTGCTTCACTTATATCTTTTGAGTTATATAATTTTTCTCTAGTGCTTCACTTATATCTTTTAGAGCACGGTGGTGGATTTGTTTTATAGAAACAATTGATCTCTCATGCTTCACTTAGATTATTTTGAGAGTCTTAATAGCATGGTAATTTTCTTAATAATAAATATGCTTGGTATTCAAGATTTGTAGAACTTTCTTTTGAGTGCGTTGAATACTAAGAAAAAAATTGATGCTTGATAATTGTTTTGAGATATGAGGATGGTGATATTAGAGTCATGCTAGTTGAGTAGTTGTGAATTTGAGAAATGCTTGTATTAAAGTTTGTGATTCCTGTAGCATGCATGTATGGTGAACCGTTATGTGATGAAGTCGGAGCATGATTTATTTATTGATTGTCTTCCTTATGAGTGGCGGTCGGGGACGAGCGATGGTCTTTTCCTACCAATCTATCCCCCTAGGAGCATGCGCGTAATACTTTGCTTTGATAACTTCTAGATTTT
The DNA here is from genome assembly GCF_018294505.1 of Triticum aestivum. Classification (NCBI taxonomy): domain Eukaryota; kingdom Viridiplantae; phylum Streptophyta; class Magnoliopsida; order Poales; family Poaceae; genus Triticum; species Triticum aestivum. The sequence goes on along the minus strand of NC_057812.1, from coordinate 555,046,585 downwards.
TGCAATAAGTATATGAGTTCTTTATTACTAATGTTGAGTCCATGGATTATACACACTTTCCTTCCTTCCACCATTGCTAGCCTCTCTAATACCACGCACTTTCCGCCGGTATCATACACCCACCAAATACCCTCCTCAAAACAGCCACCATACCTACCTATCATGGCATTTCCATAGCCATTCCGAGATATATTGCCATGCAACTTTCCACCGTTCCGTTCATTATGACACACTCCATCATTGTCATATTGCTTGCATGATCATGTAGTTGACATCGTATTTGTGGAAAAGCCACCGTTCATAATTCTTTCATACATGTCACTCTTGATTCATTGCATATCTCGGTACACCGCCGGAGGCATTCATATAGAGTCATATTTTGTTCTAAGTATTGAGTTGTAATTGTTGAGTTATAAGAAAATAAAAAGTGTGATGATCATCATTTTTAGAGCATTGTCCCAAGTGAGGAAAGGATGACGGAGACTATGATTCCCCCACAAGTCGGGATGAGACTCCGGACGAAAAAAAAGAAAAAGAGGCCATAAAAATAGAGAAGGCCCAAACAAACAAAAAAAAAGAGAGAAAAAGAGAGAAGGGACAATGTTACTATCCTTTTACCACACTTGTGCTTCAAAGTAGCACCATGATCTTCATTGTAGAGAGTCTCTCATTCTGTCACTTTCATATACTAGTGGGAATTTTTCATTGTAGAACTTGCCATGTATATTCCAATGACGGGCTTCCTCAAAATGCCCTAGGTCTTCGTGAGCAAGTGAGTTGGATGGACACCCACTTAGTTTCTTTTGTTGAGCTTTCATGTACTTATAGCTCTAGTGCATCCGTTGCATGGCAATCCCTACTCACTCACATTGATATCTATTATTGGGCATCTCCATAGCCCGTTGATACGCCTAGTTGATGTGAGACTATCTTCCCCACTTTTTTTCTTCTCCACAACCACCATTCTATTCCACATATAGTGCTATATCCATGGCTCACGCTCATGTATTGCGTGAAGATCGAGAAAGTTTTGAAAATGTCAAAAGTATGAAACAATTGCTTGGCTTGTCATCGGGGTTGTGCATGATTTAAATACTTTGTGTGGTGAAGATAGAGCATAGCCAGACAATATGATTTTGTAGGGATAGCTTTCTTTGGCCATGTTATTTTGAGAAGACATAATTGCTTTGTTAGTATGCTTGAAGTATTATTATTTTTATGTCAACATGAACTTTTGTCTTAAATCTTTTGAATCTGAATATTCATACCACAATTAATAAGATTTACATTGAAATTATGCCATGTAGCACTCCGCATCAAAAATTCTGTTTTTATCATTTACCTACTCGAGGACGAGCATGAATTAAGCTTGGGGATGCTTGATACGTCTCCAACGTATCTATAATTTTTGATTGCTCCATACTATATTATCTACTATTTTGGACTATATTGGGCTTTATTATCCACTTTTATTATTTTTGGGACTAACCTATTAACCGGAGGCCCAGCCCAGAATTGTTGTTTTTTTCCTGTTTTAGGGTTTCGAAGAAAAGGAATATCAAACGGAGTCCAAACGGAATTAAACCTTCGGGAACGTGATTTTCTCACCGAATACAACTCAGGAGACTTGGACCCTACGTCAAGGCACGTAACAGGAGGCCACGAGGAAGGGGGGTGCGCCCTATGCTACCAGGCGCGCCCCCACCCTCGTGGGCCCCCTATTGCTCCACCGACGTACTTCTTCCTCCTATATATATCCACGTACCCCCAAATGATCAGAAACGGAGCCAAAAACCTAATTCCACCACCGCAACTTTCTGTATCCATGAGATCCCATCTTGGGGCCTGTTCCGGAGCACGGCCGGAGGGGGCATCGATCACGGAGGGCTTCTACATCATCATCCAAGCCCCTCCGATGAAGTGTGAGTAGTTTACTTTAGACCTACGGGTCCATACTTAGTAGCTAGATGGCTTCTTCTCTCTTTTTGGATCTCAATACAATGTTCCCCCCTCTCTTGTGGAGATCTATTCGATGTAATCTTATTTTTGCGGTGTATTTGTTGAGACCGATGAATTGTGGGTTTATGATCAAGTCTATCTATGAATAATATTTGAATCTTCTCTGAATTCTTTTATGTATGATTGGTTATCTTTGCAAGTCTCTTCGAATTATCAGTTTGGTTTGGCCTACTAGATTGGTTGTTCTTGCCTTGGGAGAAGTGCTTAGCTTTGGGTTCGATCTTGCAGTGTCCTTTCCTAGTGACAGAAGGGGCAGTAAGGCACGTATTGTATCTTTGCCATCGAGGATAACAAGATGGGTTTTTTTATCATATTGCATGAAACTATCCCTCTACATCATGTCATCTTGCTTAAGGCGTTACTCTGTTTTTAACTTTATACTCTAGATGCATGCTGCATAGCGGTCGATGAGTGGAGTAATAGTAGTAGCTGCAGGCAGGAGTCGGTCTAGTTGTCTCAGACGTGATGCCTATATACATGATCATACCTAGATATTCTCATAACTATGCTCAATTCTGTCAATTGCTCAATTGTAATTTGTTCACCCACCATAGAATACTTATGCTCTGGAGAGAAGCCACTAGTGAAACCTATGGCCCCCGGGTCTCTTTCTCATCATATCAATCTCCATCACTTTATTATTGCTTTTTCTTTTACTTTGCTTTTACTTTTTACTTTGCATCTCTATACCAAAAATACCAAAAATATTATTTATCATCTTTATCAGATCTCACTTTCGTAAGTGACCGTGAAGGGATTGACAACCCCTAAGCGCGTTGGTTGCGTTGAGCTATTGTTTTTGTGTAGGTACGAGGGACTTGCATGTAGCCTCCTACTGGATTGATACCTTGGTTCTCAAAAACTGAGGGAAATACTTACGCTACTTTGCTGCATCATCCTCTCCTCTTCGGGGAAATCCAACGCAGTGCTCAAGAGGTAGCATGAGCCCCCCCCCCACCCCCTAAAAATCGACTGACCCAAAAGTCGATTCAGTCGACTGAAGTGTAGCTAAATCAGAGCTGCATCACAAGCAAGATCAAGAGTGAGAGCAGCAGCGCGAGCAAGAGCAATAGCAAGAGCAGACAAGGCAGGGGACCAAGAGCAAGAGCAGAGCAGCAGCACGAGCGAGAGCTAAAGAAGCAGCAGCTCCTACTGATGTGGATGTCGCCGCCGAGGGAGCGATGCCGCCGTGGATGGAGTCGCGCCATGTTGGCTCGGGACCGAGCGCTGGCAGCACCGTGAGATCGAATTAAGAAGAAAATGTGACTATTAGTGTACAACCTCTTTGGTGGCACCGATTAGGCCGCAACTTCATCCGAGGAAACGGTGATGATGATGCTCTTCCGGTGGTGCAGGTGAAGACGGCGGTGTGGGAATGGAGGTGGCACGAAAGATGAGGGGAACATGTGGGCAGCTCCTTGGAGATGGAGGACGGGGTGGCTGAACCGGCGGGACGATGAGATCGACGACGGATCCTCATCCGGTACGGTGGATGAGAGACATCAAGGTGTTGCCGTGGACGACGTCGTCGGGGAAGAGGCTCCGGCTGGGTGGCGTACGGAGCAGGGTGTGGGGTTTTGTCACGGGTTTTCGCGGCCTCGGTGTACGAATGGGTGGGCGGATGGGATGGCAGTGGGGAACCATGGCTTAGAGACGCGCTTGTCCGAAATGTGGGGTAAGTTACGAAAGTACCCCCACTGATTTGAGGCGGTTCTTTCGGTTCAGGGGTACCACGGGCATTTCGCGTGTCGGGATTTCACAGGAGGTGGGAGTTTTCGCGCGCGTTGTAATTTCGGAATAGCAAGGCGCGGGTTGAGATGGAGGGAGTTGTCGGAGCACAATGAGACAAAGATATATCTTAAATATTTCGGGCTAACAAGGCGCGGGTTGAAGAGGCGGGAGTTTCGCAGCACGATAGACAGAGACGCTAGCTTGAATTTTTGGCATAACAAGGCGCGGCTTGAAATTTCGGAAGAACAAGCTTAACGTGTACCAAAAAAAGACAATTTGCACCTCAACACATACAACACATACACAAACACCATTTAGACTAGAGTAAGGTACACATGCATTGCACGCATGAGATTTGGCAACCAAATTATGAATAAATACCACATTATAGCATGCTAGCTTTGAGTCATATATGCATGATGTAGATGTTCGTTTAATTCTTATAGTTCATTTCATTCAAAAATCATCTAGTTTTTATAAGAAAGCTAATCTATTTTATGATTCATGGAATTGTGCGTCATAAGACATAAAGTAAAAACAAATAATAAATCATGTAGAAAAACATTTGGGTAATTCTGATACGGAATATTCTAGAACAAATAAGAAGTGCTTGTGTTTTGATGTTTGCGCATTATGCTTAAGTTCAACCATGGAGTCTTCTAGATTATACATGTGGCGAAATCTGGTGGAATCTAGATGATATCCATCGGCCAGTAGTCCTCAAATTTGCCATCTTTGGACCATCGGATTCGCCTCATCCAACGACCATCTTTCAAAGTTAAAGTTACCTGCACACAATATAAAAAAATATAATATATAATATATATAGGGCTATAGATATAGATCTGTGATGCAAAAGCCGCCCATCATCTCCAATTAGAACAGTGTGTCCATGCACAGATGTGACATGGCCAAATGATGTCTGCCATCGGTATCTCAAATTCAAATCAGTCTGACCTTGTTCAATGTGTATATATTACAACATGCTCGTTTCCAAACCACACCGCGCAGATCTCCGTTATATTCATGCATGCATGGGTTTGAAACATCAGGATCTCTTATTCAAATATTTGAATTCAACTTTACATTGATTATGACCTCACCTATTCTTTTACACCCACACAGTAGTCTTCTCTTTATAATTGTACCACTAACTTTCTCTCGTGCATGCATGCACACACACTACCAGCGGCATTATCCATCGCACACATGCAATCTTTTTCTTCAGGTCGGTCTCCAATGAAGGCACACACCCACACACATCCCCCTCTCCATCATATCGGTCATTCTTTATCCCTCATGCGTTCATGCGCAACAATCGATGTTCCTCTATGTATGTGTGTATATATCTAGGTCTTTCATAGTTTTCCACACAAACTGATCAATTGATATATCCAGTGAGGTCTCACCCTCTTTCCCACGTCCACATCGATCAATCTATACCTCTCTATATAGGATTAACATATATAGCTAATACACCCACATTAATTATATATCCAACGTCCCCCTCTCATCATCCATGCCTTCCGCTTCATCTCTCACACGCGTGCACAATGGCGAAGACGGGGGGCAGTAAGGGCCCTGCCCCCTCCCCCCCTAACATCACTATATATCGAGGCTAATATGAATGTGATCATTAGACAATTGCTACTAAAAATGGTTTAAGTTCATGAATTGACCCTCCTCGTAAAGGATTAGCAATGCTTGGCCCCCTAGCTCATTTATTTTTCATGGCTCCGCCACTGCGCGCAACAGCGCACGTGTTCGCCCCCTCTCTCTAAATATCGATCTCGCACTTTTGCATTCCTTCATAGTCTACCTCCACTCGGCCCCTCGCACCATCTTCTAGCCCCCACCGGATTTTGCCACATGTACAATCTAGCAGACTCCATGGTTGAACTTAAGCATAATGCACAAACCTCAAAACAACAGTGGTTCTCTTTTGTTCTAGAATCTTCCGTATCATAACTGCCCAAACTTTTTTTCTAGTTGAATTGCCATTATTTGTTTTTACTTTATGCTTTACAACGCACAATTCCATGAATCATAAAATAGATTAAGGGCTTCTTTGATTCAAAGGATTCTCAAAGGAATTTTGGAGGATTCTAATCATTAAGAATTTTTCCTATCTTGGTTGTTTGATTCGTAGGATTGTAAACCATAGGAATTTTTCCATATGATTCATTTCCACTAGATTTCATAGGAAACATCCCATCCACTCAAACCTCTTTGAAAGAATTCTGCATTTTTTCTATGCACAATCGAACACTCATACAATCTTGTAGGATTCAAGACGACATTCCACTATAATCCCATGTTTTTCCTATTCCCGCGTTCTTAGCTTTTTTTATAAAAACTAATCGATTTTGAATGAGACGAACTATAAGAATTAAACGAAGGGCTACATCAGGCATATATATGACTCAGAGCTTACATGCTATAGTGTGGTATTTATTCATAATTTGGTTGCAAAATCTGATGCGTGCAATGCACGTGTACCTTACTAGTACTTCGAGTATGTGCAAAACACGTAAATTAGAATACCAATGGCACGCTACACAGTGTCTCTCTTATAGTTCGTGAAGCCACGTGGCACATGTGGAGGCGTTGTCGCGACCTCCTTGCGTGGATTGAACACAGTGACGTGCTGCTGGTTCCAGAAGAATGTACTCGTCCTCCCTAAGCCATACTGGCGGTACATGCACGAAGCGAAGATGTGCACGCACGCCACGCATGCACTCAATCCCTCGCACGCACACGCGGGTACACGGGCGGACGGTCATTCCCGCCGTTTTGGCCGCATTTTGAAACGGGCATGAAAAATTAAAAAAAATCAAAAAATTAGAAAACCTTTGCATTGTGTCATTATATGTGACCAAGTTATCAAGAAAAATTATAAACTTGTAATATGGAAATTATTTTAAAAAAGTGTTCTCAGAAACGAGCTATCATGCATGAAGATTCATTCATGGCTTTCAAGTCAAATGATCAATCTTATGGCTACATTCATGACTTAGTTTGTTCAAATGATCTCATATTGTGCACAAGGGTGCATCTTGGAATGGCAAACAATGTTGCCTAAGGGAGTTTTCATTTTCTTTGTACGAAAAAATCATTTTCCATTTTTTGAGTGCCCAAAATGAGGGTTTTTTGTGAAGGACCTACCATATATTTGTTGCAAAATTGTACCGAATCAATTTTCTAAAATACTAGGACATATTTAATGGACAATTGACCAAATGGTTGGGTGTAAAATTTTTTGATCCACCTCTCGTGAAAAAGACAAATTCCCGCCGATTCAGGTGGAAGCGGGTAAAATTTGAACTGTAGCTACCTTGTAGTTTGCGCTTTATTTTTTCCAAAAATCATTTCTAGGTACATAAGTGTCTATTTAATCATAGAAACACCAAAAAAATCCAAGATTCAACAACTAGCTAGGAACGGTCAAGCCCGCCATTTTGACCGCATTTTGAAACGGGCATAAAAAATTAAAAAAAAAAATTGGAAAACCTTCTCATTGTGTCATTATATGTGACCATGTTTCCAGGAAAAATAATAAACTTGTAATACGGCAATTATTTTAAAAAAGTGTTATCATAAATGAGCTATCATGCGTGAAGGTTCATGGCTTTCAAGCCAAATGATCAATCTTATGGCCATATTCTTGGCATAGTTTGTTCAAATGATCTCATATTGTGCACAAGGGTGCATCTTGGAATTACAAACAATGTTGCTTAAGGGAGTTTTAATTTTCTTTGCATAGAAAATACAGTTTCCATTTTCCGAGTGCCCGAAATGAGTTTTTTTGTGAAGGACCTACCATATATTTGTTGCAAAATTGGACCAAATAATTTTTTTAAAATACTAGGCCATATTTAATGCACAACTGAAAAAATGGTTGGGTGTCAAAAGTTTTGATCCACCTCTGGTGAAAAAGACAAATTCCCGCCGATTCAGAAGGAAGCTGGTCAAATTTGAACTGCAACTGCCTTATAGTTTACTATTTATTTTTTCCAACAATCATTTATAGTTACGTAAGTACCTATTTAATCATAAATACATGGTTTGGTGGTGATATGTCGAGGTTTGAGCGGTGGCCGAGGCCCCCAACTCTAGAGCAAGTAAACTCGCATGCCCGCCGCGTGGTCACCGTGTGACCATGGTGTTGCCATGTGTTCTGGGCAGCCTAGGCATGTCTAGTGGGTTGGGCACTTCCCAGGTAGGTGCTAGGAAGAAAATTACAACATAAGATTCTCACACGGAGACCGATCGATGCTCAAACATGAATTAGCAGCCAAGTGTTTGATTAGCGGTATGGGAAATGTACATGGCTAATGGGCGTGAGTTTTGGCTCAGGATGATCAGTTACTAAGAAGACCGTCTTCACAAATTTTCAGCTCAAAAAGAGGAGCGTATGTGGTACTTTCTTTGCAAACTACCACACTGGACATAAATACGTATGTTGATGCTCGGCTCAAAATAATGAATGGATTGAGCTGGCAATTGGTGGAGGATGGTTATTTGGGCATATGAAATCACTGTAGAAAATGGATACTATTTGGACATGCCAAAGTGGTACTTCCTCCACAAACTGTTGTTCTGAACAGAATAGGAAAATGAATATTTTTGAACTAGGCAAGGAAGGTTTTTTACATATTTGACAAAGATATGACCCAAAAAATTTATGAATTTTTTTGGGAATTTTGGGAATGATAGAAATATAGGTTGCTTCACAACCTAGGGCAAAAACTGCCACATGGACATGACACATAGGCAAAACTGCTGAGGTGGCGCCTAGTCATAGCAACCCACCACAATTTACAAGGCTATGACCATCTATATTGGTCGTTAACAACTAGAAATAAGGTAGCGAACTAGTGTTGTTTGCTTTATGACCATTTCATGTAAGGAAATTACGACCTTTCTGACCAAAATGGTCGCAATGGTGTAGGGTTTGGAGCCTCCCGAACAGCTTTTGACCAATTGGTCTAAAATGGTCATAGATCTATGACCATTTCTTCCAGGGTCACTGACACAAGGTCACTAGTTGACATATTTCTTGTAGTGGTGGCGTACCACAAAACGGAGGAAACGGACCTCCTACGGTCAAAACGGGGGTCCTGTTGATCGGGAGGGGTGTGGCGTACCCCAAAACGGAGGAAACGGACCTCCTACGGTCGAAACGGGGGTCCTGCTGATCGGGAGGAGTGTGGCGTACCGCAAAACGGACGAAACAGACTTGTGTTGGAGCGCTACGGTCGAAACGGGGGTCCTGTTCATCGAGAGGGGTGTGGCGTACCGCAAAATGGGACTCCACGAGATACTGTTCATCTCCACCGTCGACCTCCTCCAGCCTCCACGGGCTACCGTCGACCTCCTCCAGCCTCCACGGGCTCCTGTTCATCCATCCTCCACCGCGCGCTACTCCATCGGCTACTGTTCAACCACCCCTCCACCGTCTACTGTTCATCCAGCCCTCCACACCACGGGGTCCTGTTCAACCACCCCTCCACGGGCACCCCTCCATCGTCTACTGTTCATCCAGCCCTCCACCACACCACGGGGGGCTGTCCATCCAGAGGCAATGCTCACTATTCATCCAACCCCCCCTGCAACACTCACTGTTCATCCTAGAGGCAGCATCGATCGGCTTCAGTTAGCAGTAGTAGCGAAGGAATCGCTCGATCGGGTTCAGTTAACAGCCATCGATCGATCGCTCGGGTTCAGTAACGCATAGCCTGCAGTGCAATCACTCGGGTTCAGTTAGAGCCCAACGCCTCACTCGGGTTCAGTCAGAGCCAACGCCTCGCAGACACGGGCGTACGTGTACGAGAAAAAAACGCATCGCTTGGCCCCCGACCTCCCACCATAACTGGGAACTCCCCGGAATTTTCCTCCCCCTCGCTTCTACCACAGTTTTTTCCTTCATGGACGGACCAAAGAATGTCATGCAGCTGCGTCTCTGGCCCGCCAAGGAAGAAAAGCCCATTTTCTGTCATGATTTTTTGTCATAGAAGTAGGAGTCCATGACATCTATGATGATACCGGGTTTTGTCACAATGATCGTCATGGAAGTGTCATATGTATGACAGAAAAAATTCGTTCGGCCCAAAATGTCACGGATGTATCTTTTTTTTGTAGTGATGGGTAGTGAAATATCTCTTTAGACCCTATTCTATTCTGTTCGCACCCCTCGGCACCTATCAGATGCATCCGAGACGTGTCCCCGAATTGGTTTTCCTGCCGGAGCTCACTCAGTTGATCAAACATCAGAATCTCTTAATGTAGTTGCTAGTCCAGAACCAAGGCAACAACAACAACCCACTGCCACCACCCCGAGTTGAAAACCTAGCCCGTTTCCTAAGGTTAAATCTGCCGGTGTTCTCTAGCAGCACCGAGCCGATTGTTGTTGATGACTTGCTCCACAAGATTAGAAGGGAGCTGACCACCGCAGGGTGCACTGATGCTGAGAAGGTACGCTTTGCCGCACATCAACTGGATGGACCCGCAGCCTCATGGTGGGAGAACTACACTGCCACTTTCCCCGTGGCCAATGTTACTTGGGATCAGTTTCAACAGGCCTTCCGCACTGCACATGTCTCAACTGGAGCCATGAGTATGAAGAAGCGTGAGTTCCACAACTGACGCCAGGGAAATCATACGGTGGCGCAGTACGTGGATGACCGCAAAGCAGGAGAATTTTCTTGAAAGACTAAATGATGAGTTGAGTATGTAGTTGATAGTGGCAACATTCACCAACTACCAGGAGCTGGAAGACAGGGCCCTCATGATAGAAGGCAAGCAACAACAGATAGAGAATCACAAGCGGAAGTATGGACAGGGGAAGTACAACTCTGGAGCCCAGCAGAAGCCTCGCTATTCCCCGTACTACACCACTGAGTGTCCTGAAGCAAAGAATGGTAATGGCAATGGAAGCTCGGGAAATAAGCCAAATCCCTTCACCAGAGGTCAGGTGTATCATGTCAACATGGAGGAAGATAAGAGCGTAAGTTTTTGATTAAGTCATTTATAGCCCTTGTTCTTTTTGACACTAGTGCATCGCATTCATACATATCAAGGGGATTTGTGGATAAGTTTGAGTTGCCAACCGTAGCCCTTAGGTCACCCATGTTAGTGAGCTCACCAGGAGCGGAATATATGGCTAGCCGAGGATGTTCTTAGTTGCCATTGACCATAGGTAAGCATGTTTTTTCCATGGATCTCAATATTTTGTAATCACAAGGATTGGATGTAATACTAGGCATGGATTGGTTACCAAAGTATCAAGGAAACATCGATTGTTCTAGTAAGTCAATTCTTCTCACCACCCCAGAGGGGAAACGGATCAAGTATGTGTCTAGGCATGCGCCAAGGAGGACTCAAGTAAATTCACTCTCGAGAGTTGTTCAAGAGGAAGTGCTAGTTGTGAAGGATTATCCCGATGTATTCCCGGAGGAATTACCAGGCATGCCACCAGACAGAGACATGGAGTTTTTGATCGACCTGCTGACAGTCACCGGACCAATATCCAAGAGACCGTATCAGATGCCCACAAATGATTTGGAGAAAATTAAGAAGAAAATTAAGGAGTTATTGGAGAAAGGTTATATTCGACCAAGTTCATCACCGTGGGGAGCCCCAGTGCTCCTAGTTGAGAAGAAGGATGGATCCTTGAGAATGGTTGTTGATTATCATGCATTGAATGAGGTGGCGATCAAGAACAAATACCCTCTGTTGATGATCAATGATTTGTTTGACCAGCTGTTGGGAGATAAAGTATTCTCCAAGATCGATCTTCGATCAGGATATCACCAGCTGAAGATCCTAGAACAGGATATACCCAAGACAAGTTTTACCACAATGTATGGGCTATATGAGTACACGGTCATGTCTTTTGGATTGACTAACGCCCCTGCCTACTTTGTGAGTATGATGAATAAGGTGTTCATGGAGTTCTTGGATAAGTTTGTTGTGGTGTTCATTGATGATATATTGTTGTACTCGAAGAATGAAGAAGAACACAAGGAACATTTGCGCTTGGTTCTCGAGAAGCTCAGGGAACATCAGCTATATGCCAAGTTCAGCAAATGTGGGTTTTGGTTGAAGGAAGTCAGATTTCTAGGACATGTTATATCTGGAGAAGGTATAGCTGTAGACCCTTCAAAGGTTCAGTCGGTCACCGAGTGGTTGGCACCCACCTCGATTGGAGAGATACACTGTTTCCTTGGACTCATAGGATATTATCGGAGATTCATTGAATTTTTTTCCAAGATTGCGAAGCCCATCATAGAGTTATTGAAGAAGGACACCAAGTTCAAATGGACCGAGGAGTTTGAGGCCAGTTTTCAGGAGTTAAAGAAATGTTTGGTTACAACCCCAGTGCTAATTCTTTCGAATATACGCAAAGATTTCCAAGTATATTGCAACGCTTATCGCCAGGGACTGGGAGGCCTTCTTATGCAAGAAGGAAGAGTTGTATCATATGCCTCACGATAGCTTCGACCTCATGAGTTGAATTATGCCATGCATGATTTGGATTTAGCAGCCGTAGTGCATGCGCTCAAGACCTAGAGACATTTTCTTATTGGAAACCGTTGTGATGTTTACACAGACCATAAGAGTTTGAAGTACATCTTCACACAGAAAGAATTGAACCTCAGGCAGAGGAGATGGTTGGAGATCATAAAGGATTATGACATGAAACTGCATTATCATCCAGGAAAGGCCAACGTTGTAGCAGACGCTTTGAGCCGCAAGAGTTATGTCAATACTCTCATAACCGGAGGATTACCTCAGGAGTTAGCCGAGAACCTCAGAGAACTTCGATTGGAGATAGTTCCAAGAGGTTTTGTTGCAGCGTTGGAAGTTCGGTCCACTTTGTTGGGAAAGATCCGAGAAGCTTAGAAGAATGATAAGGAAATTGCGGAGACAAAATAAAAGATGAGTAAAGGAAAGACCAAAGGTTTTCGTGAGGATGAACACGGAACTTTATGGTTTGAGGATCATATCTATGTACCCAATGATCCAGAGATCAGGAAGGTAATTCTTCAGGAGGCTCATGATTCGCCATACTCGATTCACCCAGGGAACACCAAGATGTATTTGGATTTGAAGGAACGTTTCTGGTGGACAGGTATGAAGAAGGATATTGCCGAGTATGTAGCAGTATGTGATGTATATCAGAGAGTTAAGGTAGAGCATCAGAAGCCAGCAGGATTACTTCAGCCTTTGTTGATACTCGAATGGAAGTGGGATAAGCTTGGCATGGATTTCATCACCGGGTTACCCAAAACACGTTCAGGATATGACTCCATCTGGGTAGTAGTGGATCGCTTGACCAAAGTGGCTCACTTTATCCCTGTGAAAACCACTTATACGAGCGTGAAGTTGGCAAGGATATATATAACCGGGATCGTGTGTCTGCATGGAGTTCCAAGGACCATCGTATCAGATACAGGAACACAATTTACCTAGAAGTTTTGGAATCGAGTACACCAAACATTGGGTACCAGGATAGAGTTTAGTACATCCTTCCATCCGTAGACAGATGGACGGACCGAGAGAGTCAACCAGATTCTGGATGACATGTTGAGAGCTTGTGTGCTAGATTATGGATCTAGTTGGGATGATAATTTGACTTGCGCAGAGTTCTCATACAACAATAGGTATCAAGCTAGTTTGAAGATGACCCCTTTTGAAGCTTTGTATGGAAGGAGATGCAGGACACCATTGATGTGGGATGAAGTTGGAGATCGACAATTGTTCAGACCAGATTTGATCAGAGATTCTGAAGAGAAGATCAAGTTGATTCGTGATAGACTCAAGGTAGCCCAGTCTAGGCAGAAGAGTTATGCCGATACTAAATGCAAGGAGGTAGCCTATGAAGTCACAGAAAGCTCTTATCTTCGTGTGTCACCACTTCAATGAGTTAAACGATTTGGAGTCAAAGGAAAGTTAGCACAAAGATTTGTAGGACCATACCGAGTTTTGGAACGTATGGGTGAAGTTGCTTACAAGCTGGAGTTACTCGAAGGTTTGTCAGGAGTTCATGATGTGTTTCATGTTTCCCAGTTGAAGAAATGACATGCAGAGATAGCCGATATTCCTCTCAGAGATACAGTGCCCCTGGAAGCAATTCAGTTGGCGAGTGACCTGACCTATGAGGAGAAACCAGTCAAGATTCTCGAGTTTGCCAACCGAGTTATGCGTAGCAAGGTCATCAAGTTTTGCAAAAGTTAAGTGGAGCCACCATACCGAGGAGGAAGCTACTTGGGAGCGAGAAGAAGACCTCCGGAAAGACCACCCACACCTTTTTGCTAGCCAACCCGAATCTCGAGGGCGAGATTCATCTTAAAGGGGGTAGGTTTGTTACATCCCAATTTTCAATTTGGATGTTATTCATTAGATCATCATGTTCATCCAAAATTTGTGCATTTTAAATTTATTTTATTTGTAATTTTGATCCTAGAAACCTTAAGCAACTCAAGGACCAATTGAGAGAGTTGGAAGTTTTCACGAAAATCCATTTTTGATTTTTTTTCCAAAATTGGCAAATTGGATCAAAGGGATTTTATTCGAAATTATTTTTCTAATTATTTCAAAATAAATGAAATAATGAGAGAAGATAATATGACTTCTTCAAAACATCTAGGAAATATTGGAAATTTAATTTTGAATAAAAATATATCTTATTTGAATTTTATCTGCAATTTTATTCGGTTGCATTTTATTAAATTAGGGAAAAGATGCATTTTTTAAAATTGTATTTAGTCCAGAAAAATGTGCACATTGTCCCAAATATTAGGAGAGGATGGTGAAAATTATTTCTGGAATTTTCGGAATTTTTATTTTATTCAGATTTTTCTTCTCGACGAAATTTAAAAAAATTACAGTTCGCGGCCGAACTGGGCCGGCCCAGCTAGCACCAGGTCGCGGCCCAGCCGCCACCGCCTCGCTCATCCGCCTCCGGGACGGAGTCCTGTGCCGCGCTGGCACCCGCCGTAGTCTGGGTCGGACTCCTGGCTGCCGCAGTCGCCTCCTCTTGCCCCTCCCGCAAGCCGCGACACCCCTCGGCCCCTTTAAATACCGGGCCGACCCTGCCCCTCTCCTCCTGAAGTCATCGCCGCTGCAACCACCGCCGCCGGAGCCCAAAATCATCGCCGCCGATGCCGCCGCCCCGCGCCGTAGCCGCCGCCGCTCGCAGCCACCCGTCGCCGCCACTAGCCACCCATCACCGCCGCAAGCCACCACAACCCGCAGCCACTGCCGCCGCCCAGAGCCGTCGCCGGAACCCGCCGCCATCGCCACACATCGCATCCGCCGCCGGATTCACCGCCCCCGACGAGCCGCCGTGGACCGGTATAAACCGCTGACCCCGTTCTGGTTTTTTTAGTTTTCGGTTTTTTCTAAAACCTAGTTTATTTTTGGTTTAGTTTATTTAGTAAACGTTCTTTAGTTAGGGTTATGTAGTGAACGGTTTTCGTACGTTAGGTATCTGTAGCGAATGTTCGTCTGATAGATTTTTCTTTTTCTGTTTATTTTCGGCCAGGGGCCTATCTGTAATTATTTTCTTCGCATTACTCCATGTTCTTTAAGTGATCACAACTTAAACATGTTTTTGAAAGTTTAAAATTTGGTTTCACACAGATTTTAATTTGAACTTCTTTTGCTCGTAACTTGAGTTTTGTATCTCCAATCTGATTGCTTCTTTTTGCAAATTGAAGATCTTCACCTGAACTTTCTGTTTAGATATTTTATTTGGTTTTACCTTTGCATCTTGTACTTGTGTGCTTATGTATGCTATTGTTTGTCTATGATAGATTTTCTGGAGTGCGAAGCTTGCTACTACGAATCTCTAGGGTTTTCCGATCATCAGCAAGGCAAGTTACACTTGGATCATACTTTTCATACCCAGTTTTTGTGCATTAGTTTTACCCCTGAAACATTTCATGAGTATGATTGGGAAGATGTGGTTGTTATTAAGTAGTTGATGAGGTAGGAACCTAATACCTTTTATCACCCTGGGAATATACGTTATGCTCATATTGCTTAGCCATGCTCTTAAATGGGGATTTGTATGTGTGATTCATGAAAGTTGCGAGAGTAATAACAAACGAAAACTTAGGGTGGCTACTTTAATACACATCTGGGTGGATTGGTTGCGGGCACCTGGAGAATCCAGTGTTTTCCTATGATATCTCGGAGTACCCGTGTGATCATCCTACGGAATGCCACCCAGGCTCAAAGGGATCATAATATTATTCATGCTAGAAACTTTCGTCTGCAGCCACAAGCCATTATGGGCTCTAGCTTAGTTGAGTAAATTGTGTGACCTCTTTCAGTGGTAGGCTAGCAGATGTAGGGGAAAGTAGGTGTAACTATCTACCCAGAGTAAAGAGTTAATGCTTCAGAAAGACTATGTCTCGATCTTCCGATCATGGATGTGGTTGAGTCTTGTGGGGAAAAGTGTGCAGACCTTTGCAGAGTGTGTAAACTAATCATGGTTAGCCGTGTCCCGGTTGTGGACATCTTGAGTATCTGGTACTTTAATTATTGATTGATCTCATCACTTTACTTAATGAATTTGCTGGGTTATTAATTTTAGTTCATGGTAATTTGGGATTGAGTTGGGGGAACCTTCTCAATAATGGCACAAACTTGGTAGTTATATAATATCTATTCCTTTTGTTGTAGGGAAAAATTAGCTTTATGCAAATATTAAACTTAGAGCCTCCACCAGCCAAATATGCATGTAGTGATAGTCATTATTTCATCATTTTTCTCTATAGTGTGATCTTGTCAACATATTCCATGTGCTGACCTACACGGCTGCAATGTATCATGTTGTAGAATTTTTGGACGAAGAGTAAGGTGTGATAGGTCGTTGTCATGCACTCAGTTTTGCCGTGGAGTTGGATGGACTCACTTATCTTTGAAGCTTCAACAGTTATGTAGATGGCCTTCAGCCATATTATCGTGATGGGTTTTTATCATTTTTGCCACTAGTTGTGTCCCACTAATCAGTTTTGCCATTAGAAGTTACAACTACTCAAAAATGCCATCGATCCGTGAGATGTTTGCTCAAAAATGCCATCGTTCCGTTAGATGTTTCCTCAAAAATGCCATTAGACATCGTTATTTTCACATCAAACTCATTGACCATGTTATATGACAAAAATAAGTCTAGACCCACATGTCAGTTCTCTCTATCTCACAATGATAAGTGTTGCCCCACTTGTCAGGAGTAACCAAGCAAATAATTTTACAGGAAAATAAGAACGTCGTTGGGATCAAGTGGGACCCACACTTTATTGTAGTGAGATAGAAGGAGAGCTGGCATGCTGGTTCATAGGTATTTATGTCATTATAAGATGGCAAAAGAGATTTGAGATCACAATAATGGTGCCCAGTGGCATTTTTGAACATGTGTCTAACAAAGTGATGGCATTTTTGAGCATTTGAAATTCCTAGTGGCAAAACTGAGTAGTGAGACACAACCATCGTAATAAGTACTCTTTATGAGATACTCGACGTAATAAGTGTGTGATTGAACTCTGTTATAAACCCTCGAGTACTATGTGTGTCAGCAATACCGATCCAGGGATGACACTTATGCACAGAGACTTCGATCCACTGGGATCGGGTCGCTATAGTGGCATTCAGAGCAAGGTTGTTCACGACACTATGTAGAAGATGACTGGACTATCATGGAAGCTAAGCTATGGATTTCAGTTGGAGGAGGAAGGCCGATGGGATGGACTTTTTCATACTCGTGTTGTGGTACAAGAGAGATCATGTCCTATGACAATCGACCACATGACATTGATTAATGCCACAAGCATCGAGATGGTGGAGAAGTTGGAACTACCGATGAAACTTCGTCGACAACCATACTCGTTCCGTTTGGGTCATGAAGATCTCATGGTCACCCACTAGACCAAGGTACCGTTTCTGTTGGGAAAATATTTTTGTCAGGTTTTTTGCGATGTGATTCCGGTATCGATGATTTCGTGTCACTTGTTGTTGGGTGAGCCATGATACAAAGAGAATGATGTCGAATATGATTGCCAAACACACAAATATATTGTCAAGAAGGATAAGAAGTGTGACCTCCTGCCCATGGGTGAGGATCTTTTCATTGTTTGGAGGAAAGAACACATGGAGAAGATAAAAGAGTGGAAAGAAGCAAAGAAAAGGGAGGTCGAAGCTACTGAAATTTTTACGTTATTGTTCAGTTTGCAACTACAAATATTATTGAAGAGATAGACTCTAAACCAGGGACGATTTCGTTTCAAGGAGGAGAGGATGATATGACCGCATGTATTTGAACTAAGATGATCGCTGATGATACAATAATGTCTATACCTAGTACTGAATGTACTACAGACATTTTCCAAGATGGAGATATGCTAATGAAGATGGGTATTGTTGGGACTAAAGAATAAAATGGAAAAATACAAATACGGATGGTAAAAGGAAAACAAGAGCGTCCAGAACCAGCACATGCATGCGATTGTTTTGGTAATCTCGGTGGACATGCAACTTGGGACTCTAAATTTTATGGAGTAACGTATGCATGCAAGGCGTTAGGATATAGTAAAAGAGAAAGTATATTTGTTGATTCGTTGGGATCCGTCAAGAGGATAACTAGCAGATATTTATTTCTCTTCCCTCCACGCAAGGAAAAGGCTCCTTGCTAAAGAAGTTGTGCATGTGCCCAACTCTCCTAGAAAGAAGTTGGATTGGGTCCACCTACAGTACGGGATGCACTTCAAGATGGCGTTGAGATAGAGTCCATATTTATGTCAGCTAGTAGTTTGTTTAAGTCAGTTGTTATTTTTAGGCAGGTAGTCTTTATTCCCAATTTGTTGTGCGGCCAGTGTGTTGGTCAAACAAAGTTTGAGTCGGCTAGTGGTACTAGTATAAATATCCATAGTGTGGTCATTGTGAAAGCAGGTTATATTTTTGTGATAGACACAATGTATTTTTAGGGTAAATACCCGTATCAAGTTTTGTGGGAAGCTGTCTAAAATTGCCTAAGTTTTGGAGGAAGCTTTAGAAAACCTCTGTGTTGCAATTTTTTCTCTTCATGCAAATTGTTTTGTGCGTGAGTACAGTCATTGAGATTAGTTTTCTCGTGCTGAGCTGTAAGGTTCAAACCCTCTACTTCATGCACATCGTGTGCGCGGGCGAGAGTTTGCTACTACTGAAGGTGGAGTGTCGTGAAAGATCGGACCATAACAACATATCGGATCGAGGTTCGGTCTACATCAGGTGGTATTCATAGCAAGGTTGTTCACGACACTGTGCAGAAGATGACTGGATTATCATGGAAGCTGAGCTATGGATTTCAGTTGGAGAGGGAAGGCCGATGGGATATTCATTTTCGTACTCGTGTTTTGGTACAAGAGAGATCATGTGTTATGACAATCGACCACATGACTTTGATTAATGCTACAAGCATCGAGACGGTGGAGAAGTTGGAACTATCGATGACACTTCATCGACAACCATACTCGTTCCGTTTGGGTCATGAAGAGCTCACTGTCACTCACTAGACCAAGGTACCGTTTCTGTTGGGGAATTTTTGTGTGAGGTTTTTTGTGACATGATTCCAGTATCGATGATTTCGTGTCACTTGTTGTTCGGAGAGCCATGGTACAAAGAGAATGATGTCGGATATGATTGCCAAACACACAAATATATTGTCAAGAAGGATTAGAAGTGTGACCTCCTGCCCATGGGTGACGATCTTTTCATTGTTTGGAGGAATGAACACATGGAGAAGATAAAAGAGTGGAAAGAAGCAAGGAAAAGGAGGTCGAAGCTACTGAAATTTTTATGGTCGTTGTTCAGTCTGCAACTACAAATATTATTGAATAGATCGACTCAAAACCAGGGACGGTTTCATATCAAGGAGGAGAGAATGATATGATCGCATGTATTTTAAATAAGATGATCACTGATGATACAATAACGTCTACACGTAGTAATGAATGTACTACATACATTTTCTAAGATGCAGATTTACTAATGAATATGGGTATTGCTCAGCCTAAAGAATAGTACGGAAAGAAATACAAATTCGGTCTGGTAAAAGGAAAACAAGTGTGTTCAGAACCAACACGTGCATGTGATTGTTTTGGTAATATCGGTGGACATGCAACCCGGGACTCTAAATTTTATGGAGTAATGTATGCATGCAAGGTGTTAGGATATAATAAAAGAGAAAGTATATTTGCTGATTCGTTGGGATCCGTCAAGAAGATAACTGGCAGATAATTATTTCTCTTCTAGGCACGCAAGGAACATGCTCCTTGCTAAAGAAGTTGTGTACATGCCCAACTCTCCTTGAAATAAGTTGGATGGGGTCCACTTGCAGTACAGGAGACACTTCAAGATGGCATTCAGGTAGAGCCAATATTTATCTCAGCTAGTAGTTTGTTTAAGTTGGTTCTTATTTTTTAGGCAGATAGTCTTTATTTCCAATTTTTTATGCTGCCAGTGTGTTGGTCAAACAAAGTTAGAGTCGGCTAGTTGAACTAGTATAAATATCCATAGTGCAGTTATTGTGAAAGAAGGTTATATTTTTATGATAGACACAATGTGTTTTTAGGGTAAATACTCGTATCGAGTTTTGGGGGAAGCTGTCTAAAAATCCCTAAGTTTTGGTGGAAGCTCTAGAAAACCTGTGTGTTGTGTTTTCTCTTCACGGAAATTGTTTTGTGCATGAGTACCGTCATTGAGATTGGTTTTCTCGTGCTGAGCCTATGGCTCAAACCCTCTACTTGGTGCACATTGCGTGTGCCGGTGAGAGGTTTCTACTACTGAAGGTGGAGTTGTTGGGAAATGGAGCATGCAATTTCAAAAAAATTCCTATGCTCACGCAAGATCTATCAAGGAGATGCATAGAAAGAGGTGGCAAGAGTGTGTCCATGTACCATCGTAGAATGAAAGCGGAAGCATTTGACAACATGGTTGATGTAGTCGAACTTCTTCTGGCTCAGACCGATCGAGAACCGAACGTACGGCACCTCCAACTTCTCCACATGTTCAGCGCGATGACGTCCCTCGTCTTCTTGATCCAGCAAGGTGTCGATGTATTAGATGAGTTCCGTTAGCACAATGGCGTGGTGACGGTGATGGTGAAGTGATTTTCATAGGGCTTCGCCTCAGCACAGCAAAACTAAGACCGGGGGTGCAAACTGTGGAGGGGGCGCTACCCACAGCTAATGATTGTTGTTGTGTGTTCTAGGCACCCCCTCCCCATGTATATATAGGTGGGAGGGGAGGGGAGCAACCATGGAGCGCCCCAAGTAGGAGGAATCCTACTTGGGGTCCTCTCCCAATTCGGCCTCCCCCTTCCTTACTTCTGAAGGGGGAAAAGGGAAGAGGGAAGGGAGGAAGGAAAGGGGGGAGAACCCCCTCTTCCTTCTCCAATTTGGCCTCCTGCCTAGGGGGGGTGCGCCACCCCTTGTGGGCTGGTGTGCTCCCCTCTTATGGCCCATATGGCCCATATCTTTCCCCCGGTGGTTCCGTTAACCCCCCGGGACTCCGATAAATACCTGATACTATCCAGAACACTTCCGGTGTCCGAATACTATCATCCTATATATCAATCTTTACCTCTCGACCATTTCGAGACTCATCATCATGTCTGTGATCTCTTCCGGGACTCCGAACAATATTCATTCACCAAATTGCATAACTCATATAATACTAAATCGTCATCGAATGTTAAGCGTGCGGACCCTATGGGGTCGAGAACTATATAGACATGACCGAGACACCTCTCTGGTCAATAACCAATAGCGGAACCTGGATGCTCATATTGGCTCCTACATATTCTACGAAGATCTTTATCGGTCAAACTGTTATGACAACATACGTTATTCCATTTGTCATCGGTATGTTACTTGCCCGAGAATCGATCATCGGTATCCACATACATAGTTCAATCTCGTTACCGGCGAGTCCCTTTACTTCTTCCATAATACATCATCCTACAACTAACTCATTAGTCACTTTTCTATGATGTGCATTATCGAGAGGGCCCAGAGATACCTCTCTGATACTCGGAGTGACAAATCCTCTCGATCTATGCCAACCCAACAAACACCTTCAGAGATACCTGTAGAGCATATTTATAATCACCCAGTTACGTTGTGACGTTTGATAGCACATAAGGCATTCCTCCGGTGTCCGGGAGTTGCATAATCTCATAGTCAAAGGAATATGTATTTGACATGAAGAAAGCAATAGTAATAAAACTGAACGATCATTATGCTAAGCTAATGGATGGGTCTTGTCCATCACATCATTCTCCTAATGATGTGATCCGTTATCAAATGACAACTCATGTCCATGGTTAGGAAACCTTAACTATCTTTGATCAATGAGCTAGTCAAGTAGAGGCTCACTAGGGACACAGTGTTTGTCTATGTATTCACACATGTATTTGGGTTTCCGATCAATACAATTCTAGCATGAACAATAAACATTTATCATGAATAAGGAAATATAAAATAACAACTTTATTATTGCCTCTAGGGCATATTTCCTTCAGTCTCCCACTTGCACTAGAGTCAATAATCTAGTTCACATCGCCATGTGATTAACACCCATATTTCACATCATCATGTGATTAACACCCAAAGGGCTTCCTGAAGTCAATAATCTAGTTCACATCTTCATGGGATTAACACCCAAAAGAGTACTAAGGTGTGATCATGTTTTTCTTGTGAGATAGGTTTAGTCAACGAGTCTGCGACACTCAGATCCGTATGTAATTTGCAAATTTCTATGTCTACAATGCTCTGCATGGACCTACTCTAGAAAATTGCTCCAAATTTCAATATGTATCCAGATTGAGACTCAAAGTCATCTGAATCGGTGTCAAAGCTTGCATTGATGTAACTCTTTACGATGAACTATTTATCACCTCCATAATCGAGAAATATTTCCTTAGTCATCTTAGTTAACTAAGGATAATTTTGACCGTGGTCCAGTGATCTACTCCTGGATCACTATTGTACCCCCTTGCCAAACTCATGCCAAGGTACACAATATGTCTGGTACACAGCATGGCATACTTTATAGAACCTATGGCTGAGTCATAGGGAATGATTTTGTCGTGGTTGGGTTTTGAGTCTTACTCAACTTCACCCTTGCAACACAGGCAAGAACCCTTTCTTTGACTGATCCATTTTGAACTTGTTCAAAATCTTGTCAAGGTATGTGTTTTTGAAAGTCCTATTAAGCGTCTCGATCTATCCCCATAGATCTTGATGCCCAATATATAAGTAGCTTCACCGATGTCTTTCATTGAAAAAATATTATTCAAGTATCCTTTTATGCTATCCAGAAATTCTATATCATTTCCAATCAATAATATGCCATCCACATATAATATCAGAAATGCTATAGAGCTCCCACTCACTTTCTTGTAAATACAGGCTTCACCGAAAGTCTATATAAACCATATGCTTTGATCACCTCATCAAAGTGTATATTCCAACTCCTAGATGCTTCCACCAGTCCATAGATGGATCACTGGAGCTTGCACACTTTCTTAGAACCTTTAGGATCGACAAAACCATCTAGTTGCATCATATACAACTCTTCTTTAAGAAATCCATTAAGGAATGCAGTTTTCACATTCATTTGCAAGATTTCAAAATCATAAAATGTGGCAATAGCTAACATGATTCGGACAGACTTAAGCATTGCTACGGGTGAGAAAGTCTCATCGCAGTCAACTCCTTGAACTTGTCGAAAACACTTTTGTGACAAGTCGAGCTTTGTAGACAGTAACATTACCATCAGCGTCAGTCTTCCTCTTGAAGATCCATTTATTCTCTATGGCTTGCTGATCATCGGGCAAGTCCACCAAAGTCCACACTTTGTTCTCATACATGGATCCTATCTCAGATTTCATGGCCTCAAGCCATCTATCAGAATTTGGGCTCATCATAGCTTCTTCATAGTTTGTAGGTTCGTCATGGTCTAGTAACATGACTTCTAGGGAAGAATTACCGTACCACTCTAGTGCAGAACGAGCTCTATTGGGAATATAACTACTGAGTATAAACCGCCCAGGAGGGGCCAGGTTATACTCATAGTGAGTTATTCATATTGAAGCCCACGAAGGAAAGGAGTATGGCGCTTTACGGAGGAGATTTAACAAGAAGGCCCAAGGCCCAAAGGCGGATTAAAGCCCATAGATGTAAACCGCCATAAGATGTATGACTTGTGTTGTAAGATAAGAAAGGGTAGAAATCGAGCCGGACACGTTTATGAGCCGGCCTGGATTCTATAAACCGCCGGGTGTCAACCTGTGTATATAAAGGGACGACCTGGCGACCGTTTAGGGACAAGAAACAAGAGATCGAGAGCTGGGTCAAGCGTATTCGCTCCCCGTTCATCGAAACCCTAGCAATACCAACTACAAATTGGACTAGGCTTTTACCTTCATCGTAAGGGGCTGAACCAGTATAAACTCCCCGTCTCCTTTGTCATGTCTAACCCCTTTAAGCTAACCTCAATGCGATGGCTCCATGACTAAGTCCTCACACTAGAACATCTGCCGTGATGTTTCCACGATAGTTGGCGCCCACCGTGGGGCTCTCGCACGATGGTTTCAAGTTCTTAAAGGGCAGCTTCGAAGGGATCAAGGGATACATCATGGGCCGGATGACCAAGAGTCGCCGCGGCAAGCTCTACATCGACGACACTGGCTGGGGCCCCGAGGCCGGCTCCATTGAGTATGGGTACCGGGTCTCCTTTGGTGGAATTCACGTCTTCATCGGCAAGATCGGCGAACCGGGCCATGAGCCGAACATATGCACCGATATCATCGAGACGGCTCAGCGTGCGAGATCCGCCAGGGTTCAGCCTGCCATGAAGCGTGCCTTCGTGGGAGTCATCCACAGGGCAGAATCTGAGGATAGATCGGTATCTGGTGGTCAAACCGTCGTTTAATGTGATGGCGAGTCATCTACTGGAGAAACCGAGTCATTGTACTAGCTGCAAGACGGCCAGCTTGGGGGCTATTCCGATGGCGATAGTATTCCGGATCCGCACGAGCCGCTGGACCGGGTTGCAATCTTCATGGCCGGTACACAGCCGGGGCAGGATTCTTCAACATTGGTGCTTTAATTGAGACTTCGCGCCAAAAACAAAACAGCGGCATTGGCCCTCAAGGCATTATCCGAAGCCCTCTCGGCCGAGGAGTTAACCATGCTACGCTCCATAGTGGACAGGGACGATGTGATGCTCGACAAGAGATCCAAGTCCACCTCTTTTAAACCAGTGGATGAAATAGTCTTAATTCCAAGTCCACCCAACGGACCCTACCAAAACAGCCTCCATCGGGGCACAGTTAAACCCCGCTGTGGACGCCGTACTACGGGAGTTCCAGCGCGAGAATTGGGACATATTCGCCTGGCATCCCTCAGACATGCCAAGAATCCCACGCAGGCTGGCCGAGCATAGCCTCAATATCCTAAAGGGATTCAAGCCGGTCAGGCAAGCTCTTCGGCGTTTCTCCGAACCTAAGAGACATGCCATGGGAGAAGAACTAGCCAAGTTATTGCAGGCCGGATTCATCAGAGAAATAAAACATCCAGACTGGCTAGCAAACCTGGTGATGGTACCAAAGAAGGACAAATCATGGCGCCTTTGTGTCGATTTCAAAGACCTCAATAAAGCTTGCCCAAAGGATCCCTTCCCCCTCCCACACATCGAGCAAATTATTGACGCTACCACAGGACACGAGTCATTGTGTTTCCTCGACGCTTACTCCGGTTACCACCAAATCAAGATGGCGGAGTCCGACCAAGCTACAACGGCATTCATCAGACCATACGGCCCCTTCTGCTTTAACACAATGCCTTTTGGACTCAAAAACACCGGCACAACATATCAGCGCATGATTCAGACATGTCTGGAGAAACAAATTGGCAAAACAGTAGATGCATGCGTAGACGATGTGGTCGTCAAAACCAAACACATCGACTCTTTGATAGACGACTTGAGGCTCACGTTCAACAACCTCCGAACATATGACATCAAGCTCAACCCGGAAAAATGCGTTTTCGGCGTACCAGCCGGAAAGCTCCTGGGATTCATCGTCTCCAGTAGAGGTATTGAAGCTAATCCGGCCAAAATCCGAGCTTTGTCACAGTAGGCTACCCCAACAGACCTCAAACAAATCCAGAAGTTAACTGGATGCGTGGCGGCTCTAAGACGCTTTATCTCCCACTTAGGAGAAAAGGCTTTACCCCTTTATCACCTCGTTCGGCGCACCGAACACTTCGAGTGGACGGACGCGGCCACAGCCGGATTGGAAGAAATAAAGGCCATTCTGGAAACCACCCCGATCCTGGCTGCGCCAAACATCGGCGAGCCAATGCTGTTGTACATTGCGGCAACTCATCAAGTTGTAAGCGCGGTGCTCGTTGTCGAACGGGAAGCGGATGGACACAAATTCCCTCTTCAAAAGCGGGTATACTATGTATCCACTGTCCTCACTCCATGCAAATCACGGTACCCACATTACCAAAAGATAGCATATGCGGTATTCATGGCATCACGGAAATTGCGACACTACTTTCAAGAGTGTTCGATTACAGTAGCCTCAGAAGTGCCACTTAATGATATTATCAACAACCGCGACGCTACATGCCGGATTGCCAAATGGGCCATTGAGCTCCTCCCATTCGACATAACATACAAACCTCGCCGAGCCATTAAATTGCAAGTACTGGCCGACTTCGTCACCGAATGGACGGAGGCCGAACTCCCTAAAGAGTACGGCGCATACTCCAATTGGATCATGCACTTCGACGGTTCTAAAATGCTAGCAGGTCTAGGGGATGGCGTCGTCCTGACGTCCCCAACCAGAGATACCATTCGGTACATACTGCAAATATTGTATACAGACTCCAACAATGCAGCCGAATACAAAGCTTTGTTGCATGGTCTTCGGATGGCAGTCTCCATGGGCATTCAACGCCTGGAGGTGCGTGGGGATTCAAACCTCGCAATATCCCAAATAAACGGAGATTTTGACGCCAAGGATCTGAAAATGGCGGCTTATCGAAACGCCGTCCTAAAAATGTCAGCTCGGTTCGAGGGACTCGAATTTCACCATGTGGCTCGGGAAAACAATCAGGCGGCGGATATCCTCGCCCGCATCGGTGCAAAACGCGACGCGGTCCCCCAACATATTTTTGGAAAGTCTTTTTAAGCCATCCGTAGTATGGGAAGGGGACACCGGTAACAGCAGTCCGGACCCGGCCAAAATACCCGATACCGAACACTCTGACATAATCGGAGGCTCCGCCACCGAAATAACATGGTCAGCCCATGAAATAATGGCAATTATTGCCCCATGGATAGAACCATTCCTGGCCTACCTAACTAGACAGGAACTTTCGGAGGACCAAAATGAGGCACGCTGCATAGTGCGGCGATCCAAGGCCTACAGGCTCCATGAGGGAGAATTATACAAGAAAAGCACTACCTGAGTCCTTCAAAGGTGCATCTCCGAAGAGTATGGGCGACATCTTTTGGCAGAAATTCACGCTGAACTCGGCGGTCATGACGCCACAGCCCGGACTCTTGTAAGCAAGGCCTTCCGTACAGGATTCTATTGGCCAACGGCCCGAGCAAACGCACATGACTTGGTCCAACGTTGCGCCGGTTGCTAGATCTTCGCAAATCAAAGCCACATGCCACCCATCGCCCTCCAAGCAATCCCCATTATATGGCCCGTTGCAGTCTGGGGGCTTGACATGGTTGGACCCCTTAAAGGGGGAACCCACAAGAAAAAATACTTATTGGTCATGGTGGATAAATTCACCAAATGGATAGAGGCCAAACCAGTTAAAACAGCCGAATCCGGACCGGTGATAGATTTCATATCCGAGGTTGTACACCGCTATGGCGTCCCCCACAACATCATCACTGATAATGGCACTAACTTCACGGCCGACGAGGTAAAACTCTGGTGCAGCAAAATGCGCATCAAGCTCGATTATGACTCAGTCTATCACCCACAAACCAACGGTCAAGTCGAGTGAGCAAACGGCCTTATAATGAGCGGCATTAAACCTAGATTAGTGCATTCCTTAACGGAGTCTAACACGCACTGGGTAGAGGAGCTCGACTCCGTACTCTGGGGGCTGCGGACCACGCCGAATCTTAGTACTGGATATACACCCTTCTTTATGGTGTACGATGCAGAGGCAGTCTTGCCCTGTGACATAATTCATGACTCACCTAGAGTGCGCATGTATGAAGAAAGAGAAGCCGAGCTCGATCGACAGGACAGTCTGGACACCTTGGAGGAGGAGCATGACGTAGCCAAAGCCCGTTCCGCATTTTACCAGCAATAGGCTCACAGATACCAAACAGAGAAGTACGTGCCAAAACTTATAACATTGGCGAACTAGTTCTACGCCTGCCGGATAAGAAAACGAACAAGCTCGATCCCAAATGGGAAAGTCCCTTCATTATTGACCAAGTTCTGACCGGTGGAGCGTACCGACTGCAGGATGCATCGACTAGTCGACTCGAGCCAAACCCATGGAACGCGGCCAGGCTCCGAAAATTCTACGCCTAGCACCGGGCTCTATGTTAGTCCCCTCCCTTTGTCCATTTTTTCACAAATACATTATCTGTCTTGTTTTCCTTTCTTTCTTTCTTTTCTTATTTCCCTAGGCCTTCAAGGGTCGCCTTGTGCCTTGGTTGCACATTACAGATGCGCTAGCCGCACTCTCCATACCTGGGGGCTTCTTTCACAGAAGCTTAAATTATTTACCTGGGCCTCACGCCCAACACATGTGTTATACTTCCGCATGTACCTTTTTTCACCATTATATGCATCGGTATGACTTAAGTTTTGGCCAAGGTGGGTTGCCTGGCTCTTGTATTTATGCCCTACATTCCCGTTAATTCCGCTAGAGCATAAGGGGAGCACCTCTTCGATTGTTACTGCCGGGTCAGCCGGATGTGTACCTCAGACTGGGTGAAGCCGAAAGCTAGCGTTCTTAAGGGAATATTCGGTCGATGAACAAAAGATGATTTTTATTTATTGTCCATATCTGCCCCCAGATGCTTTTTCCGTGTTTCTTATCGCAGTCCAGACATGCACTTTAGGGCATGCTTACCCAAGGAAAGGAACCCTTAACGGAACTATTCTCCCTGGAAGATGTTTCTTACTACCCATGTAATATAACATAACTAGTTGGGCACTTGTCTGATAAAGCACTAATGACCCCTACGCCTAGTCTCCACGCATACCCCGGTTCTTATATAACTGAGCGGGTATTCGGATTCACTCCGGACTATCGAGCACAGAGGTTGAAGCAAAAAGGTCCGCAACGATAAATGATCTACAATCCGGCTAGAAGGCATTATACATGTCACTTTAATTACATAGTCATGTAGACTGACTAAACTACTCCTCTATACCATCCAATAGGCGGTCTAGCTTACAATCCTATCGGGAATACTTTGTGGCTAATTCTACTTGCCCATAAACTAAGCTAACGGGGATCGCTTTTTTCACATCCCTAGTTCTGACAATGCCTAGTGCATGTATTAGAGTGTTACATCATGTTTAAATTTCATTTAAACCTGAGATGGGGATTGACTAAACCCTAGCATTAAATCAATTCAACTAGGGTCAAAATAAAATCTTTTTCAATGAACCCAAAGTGCCCTCTGAAAATGTTCATGATTTCTGGTAAAGGTGAAAACCTCTGCCAAAAATGATGCACATATTTCTAGGCCATTCTGGATTTTTGAATTAACACATATTGTATTTGAGTTGGAGAAAATATATGTTATATATATTTTTAATGCTTCAATAATTCTGATATTTTGTGAGGGGCTCTAGAATATTACTTTCAGTCCCTGCAAAAATTATTGGAAGAAACAAAAATGGTTTAGTGCTTGAACTAAATCAAAACAGATTGAAATAAATAGAAAACAACAATTAAAATAGAAACAGAGAAGGAGGGGGTACCTGTTACTTACCTGGCCCAGCAGAGAAGCCAGCCCACCAGGCCCATGTGCCAGTCATCCTCAACCTCGTGCCAGTGGGCACGAGGGTGTGTGGCCGCAGCGCGCCGGCACGCGTCCCGGCCACCTCCTGCTTGCCGCTTCCCCCTCGACGCCCTGGTGAAGCCACGACACCCCCCCTGACCGCCCCTCTCTCTCTCTCTGCACCCCCTCCTCCCCTCTGCTCTCTCTCACTCGCCGAGCGCAGCCGCAGCCGCGCCACCGTAACGCCGCGGCCACCGTCTCCCCCTCGACCCCTCGCTGTGCTTGCGAGCTCCGCCTCGACCCTCTCTTCCTCCCCACCGATCCACGGCCCTCCGGAAGCCCTGCATCGCCGCCCACGTCGCCGTTCCCCTCCTCGGCCACCGGAGATCGTCGCCGTCGATTCGCTGCACTCCGGCCGCCCCCGAGCCCACTAACCCTCCCTACAGCTCCGCGGTGAGCCTCCGTGCAGAACCCCTCTCTCTCCCCTCGCGTTTGCAAGCTCTAGGCCATAGCTCCGCCGCGGCCGAACTCCGGCCGCCGCTGACCTCGTCACCGCCGTCACTACAGCCGTTTGAGCTCGTCTCGGAGCGTGTCACCGCACTCAGGAAGCCACCAGGAGCCTAACGCATATCCTAACTCGCCCTCCCGTGCACCACAGCGCCAACCCCGCACTCACCGAACTCCGGCGCCGCCGCGAGCTCCGTTCCGGCGAGCCCCGGCGTCCCCGCAGCCTCCCACCTACCCCATCAGATGCGGGAGAGCCCGGGCTACGCCCCGGTGCCCTCAGCGCGCGAATCCGATGCCCCTAGCGCAAGTCCGGCGTGCTCCGCCGTGCTCTGTGGTCACCGCCGGCCAAACTCCGGCGGGCCGATGTGGCCACTTAGTTAGGGGCTAATCACCCTATGAGCCACTGCCATGTGGGCCCCTGCGCCTAATTAGGATTAGTATTTTTTCTGTTTAGTTTAGTCTAATTGCAGTGGCCCCACGCGTCAGTTTTGACCGTGCTGGCGTGGCCGTTGACTGGGCCCACCCGTCAGCGGCACTAAGCAGCCCCAGTCACTGACCAGTGGACCCCACTGGTCAGGTTTGACCTGAATCTGCCCCGTTGACCTGATGACGTCAAGGTGATGTCATGCTGACGCATTAAATGATTTTCTGGATTTAAAATAAATCAGAAAATCCAGAAAATTGTATAAACTTCTAAAATTCATAGAAAATTAACCGTAACTCCAAATTAAATAATTTATATATGAAAAATTAACAGAAAAATTCAAGGAATCCATCTGTACCATTTTCATGCATGTTAGAACAACTTATAGCTGCTGTTTAGCACAAATCAATTAAATGGCATTTAATAATCACATATGGAGTTTGAATTTGAATCTTGTATTCAAACCAACTTCATTTAATCTGTTGCTAGTTGCATTAGCCCAAAACACATTCATATTGCCATGTCATGAGCATGCATCATATTGTGCATTGCATTGATTGTGTTCCCTTCTGTGTTGCCGGTATTGTCCCCTCTCGATAGACGTGATACCGATGATGTGATCGTTGACACTGATGAAGACTCAATGTTATCTTCAGAAGTGCCAGGCAAGCAAAACCCCCTTGTTCATTCCGATAAAATCCCACTCTCTCGCTCCTGCTCTCTTTTACTGCATTAGGACAACACGACATATCTGTTACTTGCTGCGGTAGCTGAACCCCTTTATCCTTTGCATGACCTGTCATTGCCACAGTAAATAGATGAAACCCACTAGCATGAGTAGGAGTTGTTTGAGCCCTGATGTGCCTACTCATTCATGCTTGTTGTCATGCCTGCTATTGCTTAGAGTTGAGTCAGGTCTGATTCATCGGGGATGAATCAGAGGCGTGTGAACATGTCCTACTGTGTGTGAGCTAAGTGTGTGAACACGATTTGGTAAAGGTAGCGGTGAGAGGCCATGTAGGAGTACATGGTGGGTTGTCTCATTGCAGCCGTCCTCAGGAACTGAGTTCTGTGTTTGTGATCCATGACCAGCTACTACCACACATTGGAATGCTTAAGTGCCCCTCTCGACTTATTAATCAACATGATCTCTGTCCAGGAGTTGCAACTAGTTTCTGGTGTTTGTAGGTAGTGTTAGTAGTCTACCAAGTGGCACCCGGTACAGGTGGGCTTGGGACAGACTAGGCACAGTGGCACAGTGTACCAAGTGGCACCCGGATGGTGGGCTTGGGAACCCTGCTCACATCGTTTGGGGCCGTAAGCGACACCCCGGCCGGATCTCCTTGCGGATGGAACCCGAATAGGCGATCAACCTGGACTAGAGACTTGTTCGGTTAGTCAGGTCGTGGCCGACTCCCTCGCCCGGCTTCCGCTTGAAGGTTGCCGAGGTACATGACGTGTACAGGGCGGTAAGTGGCGAAAGCGTGTGTGAAGAAGTACACCCCTGCAGGGTTATCATTATATATTCGAATAGCCGGATTCCTCGGATATGGAAACGTGGACCCCTTATATCAGTTCATAGACAAGTGAAAGTGGATACTCTAAAATACGCAAGATAAGCGTGAGTGCTATGGATGGCGTTCTCGTAGGGAGACGGGAGCGGATCCATAGTGGTGTATTGATATGGTGAATATGTGGACTCGTGTGCGCCACCTCAAAAGAGTTACTTGAAGTCGTAGTTCAGGTTAGCCACCGAGTCAAAGCTGGCTTGCTGCAGTTAAACCCCACCATCCCCTTTGTTGATAATGGTGCATATGTAGTTAGTTCTGATGTAAGTCTTGCTGGGTACATTTGTACTCACGTTTGCCTATTTTATGTTTTTGCAGAGAGACTTCAGTCTCACTAGTAGTTCCGCGTGGACTTCGACGTTTAGCTTGTTACCTCAGCTACGATCTTGTGCCCTCGGCAGGATCTGATAGATAGTCAGGCTTCTCAGCCTTTTTCATTTATAGATGTCTGTACTCAGACATGATAGCTTCCGCTTGTGCTTTGACTTGTATGCTCTGATTGTTGGGTCATGAGACCCATGTTTGTAATATCTCGCTCCTCGGAGCCTATTGAATAAATACTTGAGTCGTAGAGTCATGTTGTGATGCCATGTTGTATTTGCACATATCGAGCATATTGTGTGTATGTTATTGAAATGCTTGGTATGTGTGGGATCTGACCATCTAGTTGTTTATCTTTAGTAGCCTCTCTTACCGGGAAATGTCTCCTAGTGTTTCCACCGAGCCATGGTAGCTTGCTACTGCTCCGGAACACTTAGGCTGGCCGGCATGTGTCCTTCTTCGTTCCTGTGTCTGTCCCTTCGGGGAAATGTCACGCGATGAATACCGGAGTCCTGTTAGCCCGCTACAGCCCGGTTCACCGGAGTCCTGCTAGCCCAGTGCTACAGCCTGGATTCACTCGCTGATGACCGACACGTTCGATGCTGGGTCATGGATGCCTGTCCCTGTAAGTCTGTGCCACTTTGGGTTTACGACTAGCCATGTCAGCCCGGGCTCCTTATCATATGGATGCTAGCGACACTGTCATATACGTGTGCCAAAAGGCGCAAACGGTCCCGGGCAAGGTAAGGCGACACCCGTGGGAATACCGTGCGTGAGGCCGCAAAGTGATATGAGGTGTTACATGCTAGATCGATGTGGCATTGAGTCGGGGTCCTGACAGCGTTGGTATCAGAGCTTGACTGCCTGTAGGATTACCAAGCCAAACTGGTCGAAGTTGAGTCTAGAAATTCTTTAGCTATATAAGGGAATTGATTGTGGGATGGAACGTAAGGCTCTTTTTACTCCTTATACCTCATGGCCTTCTGATCTGAGACATCATCTTCTCTTCTACGGGGATTAAGAACTAGGCTATCTCTTCTTCCCATCAGGATCACGTGTTACTAATCCGTAGACTTATAAGATTGTTGGATTTAAGTCTCAGTTCAGTTCCTACTACTTCCGTATGTTAATTGTTGATCTCGGAACCTTGATATTGTGCTTCTGAGTGGTTATGCCACCATTTTTGTGAATGTCTCAAATCTTTTCTGAGCATTTACAGCCGTTATGCTGTCCGAGTCATCCCAGGTTTCTAAATAGTTTGAAGCAATTTGCAAATTCCTTCCTCCCGCCTCGATGTTCCTTTGGGCCAGATTAACCACACTAATCGGTGTGTCGAGATAATTATTGCCTCGACATATATGTTGGAATTATTATTATGACCCTAAGTGCTTAGGGGATCATCTAGTGGTCTAGCCATGATCTGTGTTCCCAGTGTGAGATTCTGGCCTTTATTCTCGAAAGCATCCCGTGATGCTACTTAGTAGTAGGTATTCTACTCCTGGGTTCTGAACCCGAGATTCACTCTACCTACTTCATGTTGATAGTAATTGCTAGTGCCTTTAGGATATTAGTAATCTTTGCGATAGTCCTCGAGGTCCATGGTATATCGTTCTTCCAAATACCACGAACCATTTTGGCAGAAGTTTGTTGGATCAAAAGATCACAACAGGCCCTCTATGAGTTCTCCATGTTATATTGTGGCTCTGCCAGTTCTACCTTTCTGCATGGGTTATCCGGAAGAATTATGTTGAACTTCGTTCGACATGCTAAACCATGCATCCACAACTCACAAAATCGTATGTTCCTTTGAGTTGTCCCTCTTTAGTTGTCCTCTGACTCTCGCCTATCAATTGATAGTCAAGAGTATGCGTGCGTTCGTTTATCGATGCCTATTACTCTTGTGGTCCGTCAAGCCATTCTATCGTAGAATGATAGGAGAAACAAACTCCAGTACCTCATCCATATCTAGGATTGGGTCAAAGCAGTTGTATTCCGCAGATCAAATGCCAATCCAGCTTTAGTTCTGTTCTACCTTGGAGTATTACCCCCTTTATGTCAGAATTGTCATGAGAACTGCACCAACTCTCATGAATTTTGACGTAGTGATACTTCTCATCATCATTAGTCATTCCTCGGCCCTCGTGTTGATGCAACTGGAATACCGACAAATGAATTGTGATGTGTGAAATCAATACTCCCAGCAACCTCGTTGCTTGGTAGTTAAAGGACAATAATTTCATTCTTAGTGTGTTGGTTATTGGAATCATCCTTCTAAGACTAATCGTGCTACCTAGTCCTTATTTCGGTGCACCCTTCGATTGATGAGTTAGGATCTTGTCAAGTCCTCACTCATTTGATCATATCGTCTTGCCCCAAAAGCAAGATTGTTCTCGAGCTTAGTAACATATCGGTGGTTCGTGATTTTCCGAAGATCTTCTCGGAAGTACTACCAGGTTGTCACCTGACCGCTATGTTGAGCTCGTGATCAAGTTGGTTTATTGTAAACCACCCTTTCTCCAAGAATCCGTGTTAGATATCCCTGAGCTAGTTGGTTAAGCTAGACAACAACTTGGAGAGTTGGAGGATAAAAGCTTGCCTGACTTAGTTCGTTCCAAAGGGATAATCTTGTGTAGTGTGTGTTGAAGAAAGATGATATCTTCATCGATTGGTCCCTGTGATCAGTTGCTGGACCTATTGTCTTATCAATCCTTTGATTTGAGTGTGGGCTATCGTCAAATCAAATCAGTACCAATGATGCTCGTAATGTTGTCTTATTCGTGGTTGATCCCTCGAGCATACACCATTACATCTTTGGCCTGACCAATGCTATCACTTGTTCACTTAACTATGGAATTCCTTTTAAAGGGAAACCCGGATGAATTGTTGTTGAGCCCATTGACAACATCCTTATCTCCTCCATGATTTTGTTGAACATTAAGCTAGTGTTGGAAACTTTTGAAGGCATTTCCTTCATGCTAGCTCATGAAGTAATTGTTTGATGAAAGGAGTGACTTCCTCTTATACACGTGCATTTGGTGAAAGTTGCCGCCGTGAATTTGAGAAAGTTAGTTTTGCTTCCTCTGGAATCATCCCAAGCCAGTCATGCATACGTGCGAAGTATTCTGTGGTCTAGAGATTTGCAACCTCCATTCTATATGTATATCCTAGCACACCAAGCCATTGATTGACTCGTTCAAGGAAAAGAAGTCTATGCTTGGGATCTAATCCATGGACTCGCGTAAAGACTTCGATATCCTCGATGATGGCTCCCAACCAGAACTCGGTAGTGTTTTATTGTAAGACTACCATGTGGGCATGCTTGTCTGGAACAACGTGTTCACATGTTTGTAGCAGAACCAGCTCATGTTTTGGAGCTTGCTATCGTAGTTCATTTCCTGAGAATCTCGCAACGTCATCTCGTCGATTTGTGTTGCAAACTTTCATTTTTCTTCCTAGACTCGATGAGTCTGGAATATCCTGACACCAACCAGATCTGAATCTCAGGCAGATATGATGGTTGGAACATTTCCCAAGAACTATAATATTGGTCCCTCGATAACCGGTAAAGTGGATGTCGTGGCCAACACACCTAGCCGGAAGACCTATTATTGTAGTATCTTGTTTGAGGAAGTTGGCCACCTCCCCATAGGGATTTCGTAGGATTTACTCCCTAGTTGCCCCTATGGATTTTGAGATCCCGAAGTCCGACCTTTTACTTGATGTCCTAGATACCAGACCATTTCTATGAATGGGTTACACTAGCACATCAAGGAGAACATTAGAAGCGGAGTGCTAAATGTCTCTCGGTCGATCATCCAGATTTTGTTTCCTTGGCCTCGCTAAGATGAAATCTGAGAAGGTGTTATCTTCCTTTGCATCTGCATCATCCATCATCATTCATCATGGTAGCAAGTTGTGTTGCCAGGACCCTTGACACGGATGTTGGTAAAACCTTGATGAATATGGAAATGCTCAAGTTCTTGAGAGCACGCACAAGCGCTACGTGTATCATCGGCTCTAACTAGGATTCCTCCCGGTTTCCTCGGAAATGCTATGACCTTTTCAAACAGTGAATTCACTCTCTTTTGTTGGGTTCTTCCCCAGTTACCAGAATCATTCCCAGCATTTGCATTTTGTTCCCAGCTTGCACCGCCAATGTGCCATTCTACCATGGATCTCTTCCATTTCAGGTGATAAGCAAAATCATCCATTACGTTGTCTTCAACAAGGTAATCCACATCATCCAAGTCCGAGTATGCCATTCTACCGACCCCCTCCAAATAATCGCTTGTGATTTGCCTTAGGCTGATATAGAGAGTTTCAATGATCTCGGTATCAAAAGTAATTCTTTTTGCCACTTAAGGGGATATATCTTCGAGTCACCTTCCCTAAGGTGCATCATTATGGTGTCATGTCAACTTAACTCCTCGCTACGTTGACAATCGTTTACCACCTTCTTAAGTGTGGAATTATTGTCCACCTAGTGAACCTTCGTCATCTGCTTCACTCCATTCCTATGGATGTGTGCTATGCCTCTCAGCCCGAGAGAGGGTCCTATGTCTCATTCCGTGAGTTGTTCGATCTTCGAGAAGATCGACCCTTCTAGAGTCTCCTTCTTCCTCCATGTCATGTTGACAGGATTTCTCAGAGCAGGACTTCAAGACAATAATGGTGTTCAAATCAACGTTCCTATGAAGTGCAACCTGGATCGTGAAGATTATACTAGTTTGCGTTTCCCCTTCACCTTACCCTACGCTTGAATCTCGAGACGAGATTCTTGTTAGTGGGGGTGAGTTGTCACATCCCTAGTTCTGACAATGCCTAGTGCATGTATTAGAGTGTTACATCATGTTTAAATTTCATTTAAACCTGAGATGGGGATTGACTAAACCCTAGCATTAAATCAATTCAACTAGGGTCAAAATAAAATCTTTTTCAATGAACCCAAAATGCCCTCTGAAAATGTTCATGATTTCTGGTAAAGGTGAAAACCTCTGCCAAAAATGATGCACATATTTCTAGGCCATTCTGGATTTTTGAATTAACACATATTGTATTTGAGTTGGAGCAAATATATGTTATATATATTTTTAATGCTTCAATAATTCTGATATTTTGTGAGGCGCTCTAGAAATTTACTTTCAGTCCCTGCAAAAATTATTGGAAGAAACAAAAATGGTTTAGTGCTTGAACTAAATCAAAACAGATTGAAATAAATAGAAAACAACAATTAAAATAGAAACAGAGAAGGAGGGGGTACCTGTTACTTACCTGGCCCAGCAGAGAAGCCAGCCCACCAGGCCCATGTGCCAGTCATCCTCAACCTCGTGCCAGTGGGCACGAGGGTGTGTGGCCGCAGCGCGCCGGCACGCGTCCCGGCCACCTCCTGCTTGCCGCTTTCCCCTCGACGCCCTGGTGAAGCCACG
Source organism: Triticum aestivum (assembly GCF_018294505.1). Taxonomy (NCBI): domain Eukaryota; kingdom Viridiplantae; phylum Streptophyta; class Magnoliopsida; order Poales; family Poaceae; genus Triticum; species Triticum aestivum. Next base: position 555,008,537 of record NC_057812.1, on the reverse strand, counting down.
ACACCCCCCCTGACCGCCCCTCTCTCTCTCTCTGCACCCCCTCCTCCCCTCTGCTCTCTCTCACTCGCCGAGCGCAGCCGCAGCCGCGCCACCGTAACGCCGCGGCCACCGTCTCCCCCTCGACCCCTCGCTGTGCTTGCGAGCTCCGCCTCGACCCTCTCTTCCTCCCCACCGATCCACGGCCCTCCGGAAGCCCTGCATCGCCGCCCACGTCGCCGTTCCCCTCCTCGGCCACCGGAGATCGTCGCCGTCGATTCGCTGCACTCCGGCCGCCCCCGAGCCCACTAACCCTCCCTACAGCTCCGCGGTGAGCCTCCGTGCAGAACCCCTCTCTCTCCCCTCGCGTTTGCAAGCTCTAGGCCATAGCTCCGCCGCGGCCGAACTCCGGCCGCCGCTGACCTCGTCACCGCCGTCACTACAGCCGTTTGAGCTCGTCTCGGAGCGTGTCACCGCACTCAGGAAGCCACCAGGAGCCTAACGCATATCCTAACTCGCCCTCCCGTGCACCACAGCGCCAACCCCGCACTCACCGAACTCCGGCGCCGCCGCGAGCTCCGTTCCGGCGAGCCCCGGCGTCCCCGCAGCCTCCCACCTACCCCATCAGATGCGGGAGAGCCCGGGCTACGCCCCGGTGCCCTCAGCGCGCGAATCCGATGCCCCTAGCGCAAGTCCGGCGTGCTCCGCCGTGCTCTGTGGTCACCGCCGGCCAAACTCCGGCGGGCCGATGTGGCCACTTAGTTAGGGGCTAATCACCCTATGAGCCACTGCCATGTGGGCCCCTGCGCCTAATTAGGATTAGTATTTTTTCTGTTTAGTTTAGTCTAATTGCAGTGGCCCCACGCGTCAGTTTTGACCGTGCTGGCGTGGCCGTTGACTGGGCCCACCCGTCAGCGGCACTAAGCAGCCCCAGTCACTGACCAGTGGACCCCACTGGTCAGGTTTGACCTGAATCTGCCCCGTTGACCTGATGACGTCAAGGTGATGTCATGCTGACGCATTAAATGATTTTCTGGATTTAAAATAAATCAGAAAATCCAGAAAATTGTATAAACTTCTAAAATTCATAGAAAATTAACCGTAACTCCAAATTAAATAATTTATATATGAAAAATTATCAGAAAAATTCAAGGAATCCATCTGTACCATTTTCATGCATGTTAGAACAACTTATAGCTGCTGTTTAGCACAAATCAATTAAATGGCATTTGAATAATCACATATGGAGTTTGAATTTGAATCTTGTATTCAAACCAACTTCATTTAATCTGTTGCTAGTTGCATTAGCCCAAAACACATTCATATTGCCATGTCATGAGCATGCATCATATTGTGCATTGCATTGATTGTGTTCCCTTCTGTGTTGCCGGTATTTGTCCCCTCTCGATAGACGTGATACCGATGATGTGATCGTTGACACTGATGAAGACTCAATGTTATCTTCAGAAGTGCCAGGCAAGCAAAACCCCCTTGTTCATTCCGATACAATCCCACTCTCTCGCTCCTGCTCTCTTTTACTGCATTAGGACAACAATGATTCATCTGTTACTTGCTGCGGTAGCTGAACCCCTTTATCCTTTGCATGACCTGTCATTGCCACAGTAAATAGATGAAACCCACTAGCATGAGTAGGAGTTGTTTGAGCCCTGATGTGCCTACTCATTCATGCTTGTTGTCATGCCTGCTATTGCTTAGAGTTGAGTCAGGTCTGATTCATCGGGGATGAATCAGAGGCGTGTGAACATGTCCTACTGTGTGTGAGCTAAGTGTGTGAACACGATTTGGTAAAGGTAGCGGTGAGAGGCCATGTAGGAGTACATGGTGGGTTGTCTCATTGCAGCCGTCCTCAGGAACTGAGTTCTGTGTTTGTGATCCATGACCAGCTACTACCACACATTGGAATGCTTAAGTGCCCCTCTCGACTTATTAATCAACATGATCTCTGTCCAGGAGTTGCAACTAGTTTCTGGTGTTTGTAGGTAGTGTTAGTAGTCTACCAAGTGGCACCCGGTACAGGTGGGCTTGGGACAGACTAGGCACAGTGGCACAGTGTACCAAGTGGCACCCGGATGGTGGGCTTGGGAACCCTGCTCACATCGTTTGGGGCCGTAAGCGACACCCCGGCCGGATCTCCTTGCGGATGGAACCCGAATAGGCGATAAACCTGGACTAGAGACTTGTTCGGTTAGTCAGGTCGTGGCCGACTCCCTCGCCCGGCTTCCGCTTGAAGGTTGCCGAGGTACATGACGTGTACAGGGCGGTAAGTGGCGAAAGCGTGTGTGAAGAAGTACACCCCTGCAGGGTTATCATTATCTATTCGAATAGCCGGATTCCTCGGATATGGAAACGTGGACCCCTTATATCAGTTCATAGACAAGTGAAAGTGGATACTCTAAAATACGCAAGATAAGCGTGAGTGCTATGGATGGCGTTCTCGTAGGGAGACGGGAGCGGATCCATAGTGGTGTATTGATATGGTGAATATGTGGACTCGTGTGCGCCACCTCAAAAGAGTTACTTGCAGTCGTAGTTCAGGTTAGCCACCGAGTCAAAGCTGGCTTGCTGCAGTTAAACCCCACCATCCCCTTTGTTGATAATGGTGCATATGTAGTTAGTTCTGATGTAAGTCTTGCTGGGTACATTTGTACTCACGTTTGCCTATTTTATGTTTTTGCAGAGAGACTTCAGTCTCACTAGTAGTTCCGCGTGGACTTCGACGTTTAGCTTGTTACCTCAGCTACGATCTTGTGCCCTCGGCAGGATCTGATAGATAGTCAGGCTTCTCAGCCTTTTTCATTTATAGATGTCTGTACTCAGACATGATAGCTTCCGCTTGTGCTTTGACTTGTATGCTCTGATGTTGGGTCATGAGACCCATGTTTGTAATATCTCGCTCCTCGGAGCCTATTGAATAAATACTTGAGTCGTAGAGTCATGTTGTGATGCCATGTTGTATTTGCACATATCGAGCATATTGTGTGTATGTTATTGAAATGCTTGGTATGTGTGGGATCTGACCATCTAGTTGTTTATCTTTAGTAGCCTCTCTTACCGGGAAATGTCTCCTAGTGTTTCCACCGAGCCATGGTAGCTTGCTACTGCTCCGGAACACTTAGGCTGGCCGGCATGTGTCCTTCTTCGTTCCTGTGTCTGTCCCTTCGGGGAAATGTCACGCGATGAATACCGGAGTCCTGTTAGCCCGCTACAGCCCGGTTCATGGAGTCCTGCTAGCCCAGTGCTACAGCCTGGATTCACTCGCTGATGACCGACACGTTCGATGCTGGGTCATGGATGCCTGTCCCTGTAAGTCTGTGCCACTTTGGGTTTACGACTAGCCATGTCAGCCCGGGCTCCTTATCATATGGATGCTAGCGACACTGTCATATACGTGTGCCAAAAGGCGCAAACGGTCCCGGGCTAAGGTAAGGCGACACCCGTGGGAATACCGTGCGTGAGGCCGCAAAGTGATATGAGGTGTTACATGCTAGATCGATGTGGCATTGAGTCAGGGTCCTGACAGCTTTTCCGTCGGGCCCCACAGGTCTGACCTCGGCCATGTGATTTGGGTCTGCCTTGGTATACCGAGTGTTCACCATGGCCCAGGCCTCTCTGGCACCCTGTCGGTAGACCGATATCTTCCATAATCGGAGGTGCCGCCGTGCTCCCTTGAGCTTCTCCGTAAGCTCTGCAATGCCCTCTGGCAGGGAGATAGATGGCCACAAAGCCTGGGTAACACCTTGCATCACCTTCCAAACTTGTTCGTGCAGATGTGACAGCTCGGATAGAAGATCACCCGCAGACCCGGGCATTTCCTCTGCAGGACGACCCGTCAGCATACCTACAGACATAATGCTGTTAGTCGGCTTCTTCGTTGAATTCCTTTAAAAGGATTCGTTCAAGCACTTACTGAAAATGCCGCGCCAAAGCCGCTTATTCTCCTTCTTGGAGTCGGCAAGCTGGCCCCTAACGTCTTTTAGTTCCATGCTCAGCTTAATATTGACATCTTGGAGATTGTGTTTCTCCCGCCTAACCTCAGTCAGCACGCGTTTGCCAGCCTCTAATTGTCGCATAACATGCTGGTCCTCCGGATTTTCTCCGGATTCATCTGCAACATCTGTCGTTAGATCTGCAGCCATGCCGCACATTATATGGTAACCATCACTCTTTAAAATAAATGTTACCAGCAGGTGACTTTTTTGGTTCCTGCAATGCGGCCACAGCAGCCCGCAGTTGGGTCTTGCATTCCTCTAGCTCCTGTGTTAGCCTAGTATTCTTCTCTGTAAGAACCTACACAAATATGATCCTTAAATTAGTTCTGCTAACTATTTCAAGTCTCAGGGGCTACTGATACATATGAATCGTTAGATTCACTTACCCGTACATCCTTTACATATTGATCTGTGGCTCTGGCTAGGCCATCTTGAGCAGCATGGAGGTACGCCTCTCTGGAATTGAAGGCATCAAATGCCTCTGGTGAGAAACAAGCGTCCTGGAGTACGGCCCGGCGGCGCCTATGGTTCATGGCGCATTCCACTTCTGAGTTAGTAGCGGATAACCTATCCACATCCTCCGTAGAGGGATTATCCGGCGCCTACCCCATATCGGCTTCCGCCTCTATGTCCGGTCTTGGCGCCCGACTGGTGCAAGCATGATTAGTAACATTGCCGGACATATTCCGGCGAGCGTTTTTTCTGTTAAAGAAATGCGGGCGTCATTATATTTCAAGAGAGACGACAACCATGGAGCGGGGTTTGTTATACCTTTGCGCTGGCGTCTCCATCCTGACCGCCTTCCTTTTTGGCCTGCCCGGCCTCGGTGCCTCCTGTTGGCGCGTTGCCATGGGCTCGGCAGGGCGTCCCGAATGCCTACCCTGTAAAATGCCATGTGTATATGGTGGGTGAAGTGTCTAAAAGGGGATCCTAGTTTTGGAGTTGGGATTTTTTGGTTTTTTACGTGCGATGCAGGGAGCAGTCCGGGATAGTCGGCCGTAATGGCCACCATGGCATCATCGCAGCTTAACTAATAGAACTACCGGTCTATCAGCTCCATGGATATAACCGAATCTTCTTCGAGTCCGGAGTCGAGGGCCCGGTCAGGGTCCTCTTGTTGTGGAGAAAGGCTGTTGACCTCCTTTATGTCCTTTTGCAGTTCCTGCCACAAAGTGGCAAGGTAAATACTTACGACAAAGAATGCGGGGAAAATGGGAGCAGGGAGATATAACTTACCCAGCTTGGAGGATTGTACATGGAGAATCCCTCCCGTGGTTTGATGCGGGTGAACTCCTCCTCCTCACACTTGAATAGTTCGGTCAGAATCTTCGCTAGAGCGGCAGCATTGTCCGGACCCTTACGCCCGCAGCGGGTGGCGTCATCCTCCCCGTTATAACACCACAAGGGGTGCCCACGATATTGAAGTGGCTGCACTCCCCGCATTATGCAAATCGACATAACTTCAATTATTGTCAATCCTGATTGAGCTAGTGCTTTGATCTGGTTCATCAGATAGAGGACTTCTCCGTTGTCTTTTGCCTGGGGGCTCCGTGGGCGCCAACTTCGGCGCTTCTTCAGAGGAGCATTGTTCAACTCAGGTAGACCCCGCCGAACAGGGCCCGGAAGGGCACTAGTAGAAAAAGGGTCAAACGTGAAGCACATTAGTGCCGGTTTGAATTTGAGCCGGCACTAATGTGTGCATTAGTGCCGGTTCCAACGGCTAGCCGGCCGCTCTCATTAGTACCGGTTCGTGGCGAACCTTTAGCACCGGTTCGTTCCACGAACCGGTACTAAAGTGAGTGGTGGCAGGATGTTGTCAGTCCGGGGCCCCTCCAGCACCTTTAGTACCGGGTCGTATCACGAACCGGTACTAAAGGTCGTCCTACATAGACCCTTCGTCCACCCGAGCTCGCTCTGTTCTTCCCCTTTCCCCTCTCCTCTCTGTTCTTTTCCCTCTTCCTCTCAAGCTCATCACACATTTTGCCCAAAATCTATCAAGATTTGAAGGCCCCCATCCATTCAAATGATCACAAAGGTTAGCAACTTTGTCCTTTCATCTCTCATTGCTAGATTAGCTCGTGCAATGCTTTATATAGTGATTGATTTTTGAGTTTAGTAATTTGGGAGGAATTATATATATGTGCTAGTATTTGATTTATATGCAATTTGAGGTCAAAAATAACACTCAGTTTGCATATGTAGGTGTGGTTTACTTAGTACCTTCTAAATCTCCATCGTAACCACCGTCGATCGCTCGCAACGTCCCGTCGCCGGCACCACCTTGTGGTGAGCCTCTTGTTCATGAAGTTTTATATAAAAAATTGATGTTTGTGTGATTTGGATATATAGTTACTCATATAATTATCTTACCCATACGTTGTTTGTTATACATAGTGCTATGGTTTTGATATCCGTCCCCGTCAGCCCTCGTCCGGGTTATGATTCGGATGTGGTATATTCTTTTTTAAAACTATTCATTGCATTTCGTGTTTATGACAAATTATGCCCATCAAGTTGACATAGATATTTGTATGTAGGAGGTAGTTGAACCGGAAATTCCAACCGACCCTATTGTCGAGAGGGTAAATTTAGTTCAAAGAGAAAACGAGGATTTGAAGGAAAAGTTGAAAAGAATTGAGGGGGAGAAGATGGAATTGGAGTTGCATGTTGCCGATGTCGCCGATGATCACAAGATTAAGATGGAGAAAATGCGCTTGAAGATTAGAAAGATTAGAAAATATGCCATTCATAGTGAGGCTTGGTATCATTATGCTATTGGATCAATTGTTACCTTAGTTGCGACCTTGATCGCATTTGTTGTTGCATTTAAATTCTTTAGCTAGAGAGTTATTTGTTTGTTGCATTTAAGTGTTGTATGATCTTTATGTATGAACTTTATGTATTATATTAATTTGGTGTTTTCAGTGCTGTGTATTGAAGATGAGACGGCAATGGATGTAGGATGACCGATGCTGTCCCGAGTTCATTAATGGCGTGTGTACTTTTCTACTTGCGGCTGAGGCAAACAAGCGGGCAGATGGTTTTATGCCTTGTCCATGTGCTGGCTGTAAGAATGGTCACAATTACTCTACGTCAAGAACCATTCACGTCCACCTATTTGAGTCTGGCTTCATGCCCCACTATAATGTTTGGACCAAGCATGGAGAAAGAGGGGTTATGATGGAAGACAATGAAGAAGAAGAGGACGACGACAGCTATCCTGGCCATGGGTTCCCTGAATACATTGATACAACAATGAGGGAACAAGCTGAGACGATAATGCAGGAAGAAGCTAAGCCGGCAATGCGGGAAGAAGCTGAAGAAGAGGCATCGGATGAGCCCGTTGATGATCTAGGTCGGGCCATTGCCGATGCAAAGAGAAACTGCACAAGTGATTTGGAGAAGAAGAAGTTGCAGCGCATGTTAGAGGATCACCAAAAATTGTTGTACCCAAATTGTGTAGGTGACAAGAAAAAGCTGGGCACCACACTGGAATTGCTACAATGGAAGGCAAAGAATGGTGTATCTGACAAGGGATTTGGAAAGTTGCTAGTAATGATAAAGAATATGCTTCCAAAGGACAACGAATTGTCCGAGAGTACGTACGAAGCAAAGAAGGTTGTCTGCCCTCTAGGGTTAGAGGTGCAGAAGATACATGCATGCCCTAATGATTGCATCCTCTACCGCGGTCAGTATGAGGATTTGAACGCTTGCCCAGTATGCGGTGCATTGCGCTATAAGATTAGCCACGATGACCCTGGTGATGTCGAGGGCGAGCGCCCCAGGAAGAAGATTCCTGCCAAGGTGATGTGGTATGCTCCTATAATACCACGGTTGAAACGTTGGTTCCAAAACAAAGAGCATGCCAAGGGGATGCGATGGCATAGAGAAGACCGTAAGAAAGACAGAAAGTTGAGAGTACCCGCTGACGGGTCGTAGTGGAGAAAAATCGAAAGAAAGTACGGGAAGGAGTTTGCAGATGACGCAAGGAACGTATGGTTTGGTCTAAGCGCAGATGGCATTAATCCTTTTGGGGAGCAGAGCAGCAACCATAGCACCTGGCCTGTGACTCTATGTTTGTATAACCTTCCTCCTTAGTTGTGCATGAAGCGGAAGTTCATTATGATGCCAGTGCTCATCCAAGGCCCTAAGCAACCCGGCAACGACATTGATGTGTACCTCAGGCCATTAGTTGAAGAACTCTTACAACTGTGGAATGGAACAGGTGTACGTGCGTGGGATGAGCACATGGGGGAAGAATTTGACCTAAAGGCGTTGCTGTTCATGACCATCAATGATTGGCCTGCTCTCAGTAACCTTTCAGGACAGACAGGCAAGGGATACCGTGCATGCACGCACTGTTTGGACGATACCGACAGTATATATTTGGCTAATTGTAAGAAGAATGTGTACCTGGGACATCGTCGATTTCTTCCGAGCAGGCATCCCGTAAGAAAGAAAGGCAAGCATTTCAAAGGTGAGGCGGATCACCGGACGAAGCCTCACCACCGTACTCGTGCTGATGTAGATGATATAGTCAAGGATTTGAATGTGGTCTTTGGAAAGGGTCCTGGTGGACAACCTGTTCCGAATGACGCTGACGGATGCGCACCCATGTGGAAGAAGAAATCTATATTTTGGGACCTGCCCTATTGGAAAGACCTGGAGGTCCGCTCCGCAATCGACGTGATGCACGTGACGAAGAATCTTTGTGTGACCCTGCTTGGCTTCTTGGGCGTGTATGGGAAGACAAAAGATACACCTGATGCATGCGAGGACCAGCAACATATGCACAGAAAAGACGGCAAACATCAGGGTCATGCAAGCTACGCTCTTACCAAAGAAGAGAAGGAAATCTTCTTTGAATGCCTGCTCAGTATTAAGGTATCATCTGGCTTCTCGTCGAATATAAAGGGAATAATAAACATGGCAGAGAAAAAGTTCCAGAACCTAAAGTCTCATGACTGCCACGTGATTATGACGCAACTGCTTCCGGTTGCATTGAGGGGGCTTCTACCGGAAAACGTTCGATTAGCCATTGTGAAGCTATGTGCATTCATCAATGCAATCTCTCAGAAGGTAATCGATCCATAAATCATACCAAGGTTAGAGAATGATTTGGTGCAATGTCTTGTCAGTTTCGACTTGGTGTTCCCACCATCCTTCTTCAACATCATGACGCACGTCCTAGTTCACCTATGTGAAGTGATTAACATTTTGGGTCATGTATTTCTACACAATATGTTCCCCTTTGAGAGGTTCATGGGAGTCTTAAAGAAATATATTCATAACCGTGCTAGGGCAGAAGGAAGCATCTCCAAGGGCCATGAAAATGAGGAGGTCATTGAGTTTTGTATTGACTTTATCCTGACCTTAAGCCGATTGGTGTTGCTGAATTGCGGCATAAGGGCAGACTGGATGGAAAAGGCACGCTAGGAGGGGAACAAATAATATGTATGGACGGACATTCTCTCACTGAAGCACACTACACAGTTCTACAGAATTCTGCCTTGGTGGCTCCGTATATGGATGAACACAATAATTTGCTACGCTCCAAACACCCGGAGCGGTCTGATGACTGGATTACACGTGAACAAACTTGGAGTTTCACCAGCTGGTTGCAGACACGTACCATGCATGACGCCTCTATTGAAGATGACCTGTACTTGCTGTCCCAGTTACCATCTTCGAATATAATGACTTTCAAAGGGTACGAGATAAATGGTAATACATTTTACACGATCGCCCAAGATAAGAAGAGCACCAACCAAAATAGTGGTGTCCGCTTTGATGCCGAAACCAAGACGGGAAAGGAAACATATTATGGTTATATACAAGACATATGGGAACTTGACTATCGACGTGGTTTGAAGGTCCCTTTGTTTCGGTTGAAATGGGTCAATATGACACGAGGCGGGGTAACGGAAGACCCGCAGTACGGAATGACAACAGTGGATCTAAACAATCTTGCATATGCAGACGAACCATTCGTCCTAGCCAATGATGTGGCACAGGTTTTCTATGTGAAGGACATGTCTACCAAGACGAGAAAAAGAAAAGATAAGGAAGAGAATGCATTGTACGATGAGCAAAAGCGGCACATAGTTCTTTCTGGGAAGAGAAACATCGTGGGAGTGGATGAAAAGACAGACATGTCAGGAGATTATGAAAAGTTTGATGAAATTGCTCTATTCACAGTGAATATTGACCCGAGCATCCAGTTAAATGATGAAGATTTTCCATGGCTATGGCGCAAAGGGACACACACGGAGAAAAAGTTTCAGACCCGAAGATCTGGGATGTGATTGGCTTCACTATCATCACTTTCTTCTGTGTTTCACAGCCAGGAGGGAATCTCTGTAATAGTTAGGGTAGCTAGTTATGTGTTTTGGCATTTGAAACGTGAAGAAAATTTATGTGCAAGCAAATTCTTTCATGCATTTACTGAGTTTTTCCAGCTAAATGACCCTGAAATTGAAAAGCATTTCAAATGAACTCAGAAAAGGTTGAAAGTTAGCATGGTATCATAATTTCACCCACATAGCATGTGCAAAAAAGTAGAGAGGGTTACCGCAAAAACTGGATGCACTTCGTGTACAAAATGGACAATCTCTTTCGAAGTATCAGGGTTTCGGATGAAAACTCATCCGTTACAAAGGCATTTCATTTTTGAAATAACCTAAGCATTACAAAAACTGAATATAATGATAAAACACACTAATATTAAACATAAGAAAAAAGAATCACTAAAAATCTATTTTCAAAGTTAAGTTATTCACAAACTAGTGATTCACACAAATTTCATATAATTCAAAATTTGTAAACTACCGGTACTAACAGAAAGTTTGTAATTTTTTGTACCTAAAGAAAAAAATTCACAAACAAACTCTAAATACAGCAAAAAACAACTCTAAAATAAATAAAAATAAATAAATAAAGCAAAAAATAAGAAAAAAATGCCCACCTACTGGGCCACAGCATCGTGCATACGACTAGAAACCAAAATTCTAGTTGGGCCAGGATGCAGGCCCGCTAGCCCAGTAGGCCCAATAGGGCATCGCAGAAGAGGTAGGCCCAGAAGGCCTGCTTAAGAGAGGAGCTCGAGACAGCAGCAACGGCGGGGCTTATAAGTAGGTGCGAGTGCCCCTCGGCTAGCGAGGTGGGACTAAACTTTTGCGCCCCTCGCCTGGCAGCGCACACCCTTTAGTATCGGGTCGTTGCTCCAACCGGTACTAAAGGGAGGGTCTTTAGTACCGGTTGGAGCCACCACCCGGTACTAAAGGGCTGCCGTTCCCGCCGCTTGGCCTAGCCAAAACAGACCTTTAGTACTGGTTGGTGGCTCCAACCGGTACTAAAGGTTGTTCTATATAAGAAAACACTTCAAAAAAATTGTCAGTTTCTCATCTCTCCCTGCTTCTTTCTCCTCTGCCCCGTCGCGGCCGCCCCTCGTCGCCGCCCCCGTCGCCGTCCGTCGCCGTCCCCATCCCAGTCGTCCCTGTCGCCGCGCCGCGCCCGTCGCCGCACCCCGCCCCGTCCTCCCGCCGTCCCCGCCCGGCCCGTCCTCCCGTACATCGTCCCCGCCCGGCCCGTCCCCGTCCCCGCCGTCGCTGCCCCGTCTCCGTCTCCGTCCCCGTCCCCGTCGCCACCCACCATCGTCGTGCCTCGCCGGTGAGCTGTGCCCCGGCCGCCAACCACACACACACACACACATTGTTATAGAATTGTTAGCAATCTTTCTGTTTTTTAGTTATAAAATTATTAGAAATGTTAGTTTTAGTTATAGAAATGTTAGTTATATAGAAATATTAGAAATTTTAGTTATATAGAAATGTTTTTTAGTTATTGAAATATTAGAAATGTTAGTTTTAGTTATAAAATTTAGAATTTGCATATATGAAATCACAATCCATCATTTAAAAAATGTTACTTTACTTTTGCGGCATATAGTATTTGTTGTCGACGATGCTCGGCCCACATCCTCGCCGTCGACCCGTTCGCGATGACGTCCTACTTCAGAGGACCCATGTCTGGGACTGGGCTCCGCCGGGCTGGCACTGGGAGGTGCTACCTTCAGGAGCGCGACGCTTGGTGAGGAACCCGGCCCTGGGTCCCGTCGTCGACCCTCATCTCCTTTGGTGGCGTTCGCGTGGGCCACTTTTGGTGCGGAGGGAGCAGGCCCCGCCGGAGGTGGTACGTCGCCGTGTCAGGGAGGAGGACGAGCACGTCCATCGCTACATGGCTGCTATGGACGTCAGGTTCTCCAATAGCTGGCAGGTTCTTTTGGGAGATCACCCGAGCTATGATCCAGTGATGGTTCCTTCTCTTTGGGTGTCCACCGCCCGCACCTCAGGAACCGCGAGTGGCCTAGATTAATCTGTAGTATTCGATCTTTATTAGCTTGCTAGCTAGCTAGCTAGTGATGTATTTGATATTATATCTATTATTCGAGACGATGTATTCGAGATTATATCTATTATTCGAGATGATGTATTCGAGATTATATCTATTATTCGAGACGACGTATTTGAGATTATATTCGATGATGCTTATTATGTACTATGATTGATTCAGTTTTTCCTTATTAATTGATTGCATCCATGCATTGTAATTTGAATATATTTCTTTTGGATTAGTTAAACAAAACCTATGGCGGACAATACCGATAGAGAGGGAGAAGAGGCCCTGTTCAATATCATACGCAATCCTCGCGGGCCAGATGATGATCAGAATGAAGAATATTATGACGGCTCTGAATATCTAAACAACACCGGGGAGGGTGATATGATATTCGATCGCGACGACTGAATTGATGAAGTCATGAACTATGAACATGACGAAGAAAATGTTGATCTTGAAACAACAAAGACCGGCGAGGTATATATATTTATATAAGCAGGCATCTGGTGATCATCACATGTTTTAAATGACTTGAAGATATATTAACGAATCGATCTTTCTTCTTTCAGCCATCCGGATCGAGAAAATCTTCAGGTAACAGGAAACGTGGCCCGAACAAAAAGTTGCAGTAGGGCGTAAAGTACAATATCGAGGCCATTAGACCTAATGGCGAACCATTAGTGCCTAAGAAGATTGCGGACAAGTTCATTCGTCAGTGTGGAGTTCTTGTGAAGGACCAACTCCCGATCTCCCTTCAAGAATGGAGATAGCCAGCAAAGCCACGTCCAGGAGTTACTTTTGTCGACGATAGACAAAAACTTCTGCTTTGGGAAACGCTCATGGAACATTTCACCCTACCAGATCATTTCACAGATGCAGATGTGGAGAAAGTCAAGGACGCTGCTCTTAGGAAGATGGCAGTTGCATTCAAGAACCACAAGATTCGTGAATGGGCCAAGTACGTCAAGGGAGGAAGGAAGACTCCAGTATTCGAGGGAACACTAGAGAAGCAAAGTGCTCATTGGGACAATTTCATGAAATTCAAGGATTCGAATTATCTAAGGAACGGTCGAGAATAAACAAGGCCAATGCCGCAAAAAAGGATAAGTTCCATAAGCTGGGGCCAGGTGGCTATGCGGTGGGAATGCCTAAGTGGGATAAGTCTGAGAAAGAGATGGTGGATGCAGGTGTCACTCCAGAAACATTGAGCTGGCCCCCCAGGTGCAGGACTTGGTTCTATGTGCATGGGGGGGAGTTGGACCCGAAGACAGGCAAAGTTTCGAAGAAGGCATGTCTGGACGGAGCTGAAGATAAGCTACTTGTTGCAATAGAAGAGGCTCGATCAGGGTTGTTCGAGCCCAACTGAGAGAATGACGAGCTTACGCGTGCCTTGGGAAATCCTGAACACCCGGGAAGAACACGAGGCATGGGCGCTATTCCGTGGTATGAGGGGTTTTCGGACTAGAACGCCGACTACAGAACCCGTGCGAGAAAGAAGATTGCGGAGGAGAAGAAGAGGAAGATGGAGGAGGAGCAGAGGAAGCTAGACTATGAACGCCTTCAAGGCCAAGAATCAGCGCACGCGGACTTGGCAGTCAAATTCCAGCGGCAGCAGGAGCACTCACTTAGCCAGCAAAGGGGGTCTTAGCAGCTAGCGGATGATCCACCATTGGATAGCACCGTCCCATCCATGCCGAGAAGCAGCGTTGGTTCCGCCCCGGGCGACGCATTGCTGGATAGCTACCCAGTGGATGACATCATGGAGAACACTATCTGCGAGCTACACTTCAAAATGAAGAACATATCCATGAAGGTGGCGGACGCCCTTGCTTTTACAAATCCCCCCGAGGCAACCTTCCATTGCAACCCGATTCCAGCAGGCTATGCTCGTGTCTTGGTTGATGAGGTGGTGGACCAATATTCGGGGCCAGAGCTTGACATTCCTGGAGAAAGGATTGCATCATCTTTCGAAGGCCACCGACACCGCGTCATCCGACTCCTCATCGCAGTCCGCCACCGAGTCAGCAGACTCCCTCTCCTCCAAGTCCACCAACGTGTCAGGCCACTCTCCTCCAAGTCCGGCACAGCTTCAGGCCACTCCTCCTCCTCCAAGTCCGGCAAAGCATCAGGCCACTCCTCCTCCAAGTCCGACACAGCTTCAGGCCACTCCTCCTCCAAGTCCGGCACAGCTTCAGGCCACTCCTCCTCCAACTCAGCCATGTCAGCCGTCTTCGCCGCCTCAGCAATCATGGAAGAGAGCCGCCTCAACTATGGTGCGTAGGGGTACAAGTCGAGGTAGTACTGGAGGTACAGGCGGAGGCAAGCGATTTCAATATGGTCCAAGCCTCGCGCCTCTTCCGCAGAGGCCTTACGACAAGTCCGAGGAGGAAAACGTAGCCATATCGAAGGCCGAGGTGGAAGCCCATTTTGCACCGAAACCGCCACCACCGCCAAGGGAGAAAGTGCCTGTGGAAAAGATTGACCACTTCATTCGCATGGCTAGAGCACCAGCTCCCAAGCCTGCTGACACAGACTATGAGCGCCACATCAAGAAGTTAAATCGAGCACATCTACAGAAAGAGGCGAGCTCGAGCTCGAGCAAATCAGCTGGCAAAAGGACCGGTAAAACCATTCCCCTGCTGGCAGAACAGACGGCGCAATCAATCCCCCCACTTGTTGTGCCGACAACACATGAGAGTAGGCACGCCCAATATTATTGTGGGCAAACCATTAACGTTCGCGGGGTGGGCGATGTGGTAATAACCGAGGAGCATATTGCACAGGCTGAATTGATCGGGATCACTGTTGGACAATTCCTCGATATCGAGCCCATGTCTCCGATAGAGAGGAGGAAATAAAACGGAAATATGCCCGGGGCCAACCTTTGGTCGAGCCAGAGGAGGTCCATAAGCTCCCAATGAGAATGTATGAATTGCATCAATGGTACATGGACATTACCTAGATTTCCAATCGAGAGTCCCTCATGGTGAATGTCAACAAGGATCATTACTACCATGAGAAAGCTGTGACCGTTGAGTATTCAGAACTATTTCAGCTATACAATCAAGACGCACTCGACAAATCTATCGTCAGTTGCTATTGTCTGTAAGTGATTTCTTTCTGTAATTTAAGTCTCAAGCTAGCTATAGTGATCATTTTGATCAATCATTACCTGTAATTATCCTCACTATATTCTTTTCTATGGTATTATGCAGGATGAAGATTTATGAAATGAAAAAAGGTGGACGCTACGGCATTGGGTTCATTGACCCAAATACCATTAATGAATACACATGGAAAATAGATCCATATCACGAAAAAAGTGTAGAGGAAAGCATGCTACAGTTCTTCAAGGAACTCAAATACAATGAAGATATACTACTTCCTTACAACTTCCAGTGAGTCACACTATCTTGTACTACAAATTATGTTTTTCCCTACTAGCTAGCTACATGTTTTTGCTTACATATGCCCTCTTAATTAAGACATGCAAACGTGTGTGCATGCAGATTTCACTGGATCTTGTTAATCATTAAAGTTGATGAAGGAACAGTTGAAGTACTAGACTTGCTACTTAAGAAAGCAAGTGACTACACCATCGTGAAGGGGATAGTCAACAGGTAATTTCAATCATTATTAACTATATCTCGGCCTATTTAATTAGTTCGTCATTTCCTGATAACAACTATTTAATAACCCATTTATTCATTTTCTTTGTCGGCGGGCAGGGCTTGGGCAAAGTTCATCAGGGCCACTCCAGGCCCATGGAAACAAAATCTGAAATGGTATCGACCCAAGGTAAGTAATTAAGTAGTACTAGCTAGCTGCCATCTCTTTAATTACCATGCTTGATTAATTATTATCTGATCAAATTACATTCTCGTAAAGGCCCTGAAGCAGGCGCCGGGGAATGATCTATGTGCATACTCGTTTGCGAGAACATTCGCATGATGGCGTCCGAAAGGAGCAAATCTAAAACACAGGAGTGGGTACGATATCGATTGTCAGAACACTATTCACAATTTTTACACCATTATCGATATCTAGTCACACAACTAATACACATGCATATTGATCTCCTTCTTAACAGTTCAAAGAGGTGCAGGACAAGCTCCTAGCACAGGACCGCATAGAAGCAATTCAAGAGGAAATAGCGGGATTTTTGCTCGACCAGGTCATAGATCCCAAAGGAGAATACTATTACCCGCTACCGCCCCCATGAACCACTTCCAATTGTTATCGTGCTCCGAAGGCACCAATTAGCTAGGCTAATGCCACCGGCTCCGAAGGCACCAATTAGGAGAAATTGTATATATATATATATACATACATGTAGTGTTACTATTCATCACCCAGGGTGCAGAATAAGTTATTCTTCATCCGAGGTAATCTTATGATCATTTCATAATGAAATTACGTTTGGAATTCAAATAGTTACATTCCTATTGATTCACTACATAAAATTTGACATAAGAAAATAAAAATATAGGTCATAAGACAATAAAATTTGCATTTTATGTGTATTTTAGACTATGTTTTCACGTTTGTAATTTTTCATAACATAAAATATTTTCACGGTGATTATATATTTTCTTACGGTCTCTTTTTGCGTCGGAAATAAGAAAAAACTTACGAAACGTAAAATTACGGTGCATTGATGATAAAATAGAGGAGGGTGAAGAATAACTATTCCTCACCCAGGGTGACGAATAGCGCGACCCTATATACATGTGTGTGTATATGTGTGAATTAATTAATGGTGGTTGTGAGACATTCGATGATATATATATATATATATTATGATCGGTTCTACTAGAAATTCTATTTATATATATGCATAACGTGTACAATATGTAGTACGTAAAATACCAGCAAACGAAAAATAATTAAATGAAAAACAAAAAATTAAATGAAAAAGAAATCATAAACCCAAAACCCCCCAACCTTTTAATACCGGTTGGTGACACCAACCGGTACTAAAGGGCTCCATGCTCCCGAAGCTGGCTCGTGCCATGTGGTTGCCCTTTAGCACCGGTTCATGCTGAAATGGTACTAAAGGGGGGGGGGCTTTAGTGCCTACACTTTAGCACCAGTTACCAAACCGGCACTAAAGGGCCTTATGAACCGGTGCTATTGCCCGGTTCTGCACTAGTGGGGGGACGTCCTCCATATAAAACCATTCCGAAGGCCAGTCTTCGGACGGCTTCTTCGGGGTACCGGACAGGTATCCGGTGTCGGCGATGCGCCATATTTCGGCTCCACCCACTTGATAAAGTGATTCCCTCTGTGTGCGAGGGACAAGGTAGAATAGCCTTTTCCACAGCTCGAAGTGAGCCTCGCAGCCCAGGAACAACTGGCAAAGAGCAACATCGCCGACGATATGTAGAATGGAGGCAGGGGTGAGATTGTGTAATTGGAGGCCGTAGAACTCTAGGAGCCCACGGAGGAACGGGTGAATTGGAAATCCGAGTCCCCTTAGTAAATAAGGAACAAGGCAGACCCGTTCTCCCATGGAGGGACAAGGAAGGCTCTCCACATGCGCCCCGCCATTGTAGGTGGCAAGCCTGGCTCGAACGGGCACCATATACGCCGGAGGGAGAAAGCCCTTAGTCTGCAGCTTGACTAATCGGCTGTGCGGGACTGAACACCTCTCCCAATCACCACGCTTAAGGCTATGGGGGCGGGAGGAGGAGCTGCGGAGGTCGGCCATGCTAGAATGGATCTTTCCGAGGCACGCTCTGATGAATTCTCGCTGGGGGAGGATGATATAGATCGGATCTAAGAATCCCCATCCCTTTAATAGACAATTTATTTATCTGGCTAGGGGTGCGAATGTAAAAACACCCTGGCGCCTCGTATTCATTCGACGCGGGGGAGATAGCCCTTATTGGGCACAGAAGCCAAGAGGTTCAACATTTATGAAGCCGGACACTACTTACGAACACTTGAAAGTTGGAGAAGAACCCGCCTTGCAATGTCGAAGACAACACTGCGTGCCGGACTCATCGTCATTGAACCTGGTTCGGGGGCTACTGAGGGAGTCCTGGATTAGGGGGTATTCGGACAGTCGGATTATATCCTTTGGCCGGACTGTCGGACTATGAAGATACAAGATTGAAGACTTCGTCTCGTGTCCGGATGGGACTCTACTTGGTGTGGATGGCAAGCTAGGGAATACAGATATGTATATCTCCTCCTTTGTAACCGACCTTGTGTAACCCCAGCCCCCTTTGGTGTCTATATAAAGTGGAGGGTTTTAGTCCGTAGGACAACATACAATCATACCATAGGCTAGATTCTAGGGTTTAGCCTCTCCGATCTCGTGGTAGATCTACTCTTGTACTACCCATATCATCAATATTAATAAAGCAGGACGTAGGGTTTTACCTCCCACTGGTAGGAAAAGGGCCTGTTGTCCCGGTTCGTAAGGGCCTTTTGTCCCGGTTCCTGAACCGGGACTAAAGGGTCGGTACTAATGCCCTGCCCCTTTAGTCCCGGTTCAATCCAGAACCGGGACTGATGGGCCTCCACGTGGCCTGTGCGCGGAGCCCAGGCAGGAGACCCTTTGGTCCCGGTTGGTGGCACCAACCGGGAGCAATAGGCATCCACGCGTCAGCATTTCTGTGGCTGGGGTTTTTGTTTTTTTGAAAGGGGGGGGGGGTTGGGGGTTTTGGGGGTTTTGGGGGGTTAATTTAGGTGTTTCATATATTGTGTTAGCTAGCTATAATTAATAGAGAGAAGTGTCCTCTCTTATGTCCGTGCTTGGTCGACGCTACATACTATACATACGTATAAAGAGGACTAGACATGCTAGCTAGCTAGTAAGAAAATGAAGGAAACAGAAGATCGTCATGAACATATATGCATACAGAGAGAAGTGATATCAACCACCTCTCCTTCTCCGAGAGATTGGTCGAACAACAAGTTCTCGTATATCTATCCGACACTACCGGCTACATATATACAATAATTATCTCTTAAAAATATAATCATACGGACTCATGGTCCACATAGTATTCTCCGTCTTCAGCGATCACGTGGTCAAGAAAGAATGCCGCCAATTCCTCTTGAATTGCTCGCGTGCGAGCTGGTACTAGGAGTTCATCCCACTTCCAAAACATCTAACTTGAAGAAGGGGGTCAATACATATATATATGAATGAATGAAACTCAACACAAATGATGGTAATAAAATAAAATTGTGAATGTTGTTATTTACGTACTTCATATTGTTCGTTAGTGTAGCCCCGCTCACAGGTCGTGTGGCGGATGGACTCGCAAATGTAGTATCCACAGAAATCATTCCCTTTTTCCTGCCACAACCACTTTATAAGAAATAGAGGTCAATCAAACTGATAAGCAAGAATGCCAAATCAATAGGAGATGCGCGGAACATGCTACTATAGTACTTACTTTCGGGTGTATAAATTGCAGCTTCTTCGGGAGTCCTGGAGCTTTTTTGGAGAATTTTTTCCAAACCCTGCCAGACAAAGAAAACAATTACTTGATATATCAGGAAATGAACAAAGTTGCTGATATGGTGGATAATGATCGATTTAACTTACTTCTCGAGCATTTGAGTCATGTCCGCATAGTCCTAGGGATCTTTTCGTTTTGAGTCTAAGACAGTTACTAGTCCCTGCTCAAGCTTAATCTCTAGGAGAATATAGTGATAACTGCACACACATGCATAACTCATCAATTACATTACTATAACCTTGACTAATATATATATAAGGGAAACCGAATACGCACAAGATAGTAACACTCACTTGAAGTTGTAAGGAAAGAGTATTATATCTTTGTTTTCATTTATTACCAACAACCGTAGCAAGTTGGCCTCGGTATCTGCGGCATGAAATTTAACTTGAGTTGCATCTATGAGATATGTGTTAATGAACCCAATATCACCGACTTGTCTTTTCTTCAATTCGGCGATCTTCAATCTGCATAATATAGTGAGGATGATTATAAATACATGCAATGAAAGAGCTGAGCTATATAGAGAGACTTAATGACAGAAGTAGTACTACTTACAAACAGTAGCAGGTGACCGTTGTTTTATCAAGGGCCAATTGATTGAAAAACTGAAAGAGCTCCTCAAATGGAACATGCAACAGTTCAATACCAACGAGGTCATGCTCCTTTTTAACTTTCACATACAAAGTACTCCTCCCCCCAGAGTCTCTGCAGATTTTCAAGTACCAATCATGCAATCTTCGCATCATCATTGATAGAGATCTTTGATCTTTGATGAGAGGCTTCCCGTACTCGTATCTTGTATCTGCACCTCCATGGGTTCATAATGTACATCGTCGGGTAGGTAATCGGCAAGATTGCTATAACCAGGCACCATCCTCGGATCATTAGCGACGTTGTCGCTAGGCACCTTGAGCGGGGGGCATGATTTCTTTGCTTGTTCGTCGAGATGGGAAATTTGTTTCCCAGCTCGTCGTTCTTTCAGCCTTTGATCACTAACAGTACTTCTCGACCGCTCCTCTTCGGCAAATTCCTTTCCAATAATGCGCTCATAGTTTCCTTTCGGCGGAGACTTGGGTGGTTTTGTCAGGGCAGCCAGAGTGCGGTTTGCTTTCACCGGATCTACCTTCTCCTCCGGAGGTGGATGTCTCTTTGCATTCAACCCTTGAAACCAGTCATCCACTTCGGTTCGTGCGATCTCGGCATTCTCCTCCGGGATCCTCTCGTATGGTAACTTCTCTGGAGTCTTCAGAGAAGGACCAAATCTGTATTTCCTCCCGCCTCTAGCTGTACTGCTAGACGCCGCCAGAGCAGACGGAGCGGTTGTGTTCTTTACTTGCTTACGAGGCGGAGGAGAAGGACTACGACGATCCGGAGCAGCCGGAGCGGCGGCAGGTCTCTTCTGCCCTTGCTGACAAGGCGGAGAAGGAGGAGGCTGGCTGCTCGGGCGCGTCGGTGCATGTGGACAAGGAGGCGGAGTGCCGCCATGCGCTGGAGAAGGAGCCTGTCGAGTGCCCTGATCGTCACTCACCGGAGGAGGAGGCGGTGGAGGACGCGGAGTGCCCTGACTCGCCAGAGGAGGAGGCGGTGGAGGAGGCAGAGTGCCCTGACTTGCCAGAGGAGGAGGAGGAGACGGAGGCGTCCAGTTCGGAAGGTTGATGAGCTCATTCCGCCATAGGCATGGAGTCTTCAGAGCAGACCCCAGCCTAGTCTCCCCTTCACCGGTAGGGTGGTCAAGCTGGAGGTCCTCAAATCCCTCCGTTATTTCATCCACCATCACCCTAGCATATCCTTCTGGAATCGGCCGGCAGTGTAAAGTTGTGCCGGGTTCAGTAGGATAAACAAAGCCAACAGCCAGCTTGACCTTCAAATTCATCCATTGCGTCATAAGGTGGAAATTTTGAGACACCGTGATAGCATCCACGGGATAGCTGGCAGGAGCCGTCAAGGCATGCTCCGGCTGAAGTAGCTCGGTGGAAGCCACGCTGCTTCTCCGCTGAGATGGTGGGGTAGCTTCGGGGGAAGCTTCGGTAGTACGTTTGCTGTGATTTGCTTCTCGTTCCTCTATCGCTTGTACCCTTGCTTGCAGCGCCTGCATTTGGGTCTGCTGCACCTTTTTCCTCCTCTCATGGGATTTGTAACCGCCTGCGTCCGGAAACCCAACCTTCCATGGAATGAAGCCTGGCGTGCCTCGTGTCCGTCCAGGGTGCTCAGGATTCCCGAGGGCCATTGTGAGCTCGTCGTTCTCTCTGTCTGGAAAGAACGTCCCTTGCTGCGCTGCTTCGATATACTGCTGAAACTTCCTGACTGGTATGTCCATTTGATCGTTCGTCCAAATGCACTTCCCTGTTACAGGGTCCAAGGTTCCGCCAGCCCCGAAGAACCAAGTCCGGCAACGGTCTGGCCAGTTAATTGTCTCTGGTTCGATCCCTTTATCAACCAGATCATTCTCAGTCTTGGCCCACTTAGGCCGGGCTACGAGGTAGCCACCAGACCCCGTGCGATGGTGATGCTTCTTCTTCGCAGCATTTTGCTTGTTTGTCGCCGACATCTTCTTACTCTTTTCCGATGCCTTGTGGGCCACAAATGCGGGCCAGTGATCTCTGATCTTCTCATATCTGCCCTTGAATTCTGGTGTCTCATTATTTTCGACAAACTTATTCAGATCTTTCTTCCACCTCCTGAATAGTTCTGCCATCCTCTTAAGAGCAAAAGACTTGATTAATTGCTCTTTAACTGGCTTCTCTGGATTATCCTCTGGAGGTAGGGTGAAATTTGACTTCATCTCAGTCCAAAGATCATTTTTCCGCATATCATTGACATAAGACACCTCAGGGTCTTCTGTAGCCGGCTTAAACCATTGCTGGATGCTGATCGGGATCTTGTCCCTAACCAAAACCCCGCACTGAGCAACAAATGCGCTCTTTGTCTGGAGGGGTTCAATCGGTTGGCCGTCGGGCGCGATTGCTATGATCTCAAACTTTTCATCCGAGCTCAACTTTTTCTTCGGGCCTCGTCTCTTTACCGAAGTTGTGCTTGATCCGGAGGGCTAGAAAAAAGAACAAAGACTTAATTAATATGTGTACATACCAAAACAATGAATGCATCAATTAGCTAGTCAGGGACTAATGGTCATGGTATTACAAGGGCCGAACAATAAGACATGAAAGCATTTCAAATGAACTCTGAAAAAGTTGAAAGTTGGCATGGTATCATAATTTCACCCACATAGCATGTGCATTTACAAAACGGACAATGGTAGCATGTTCGTGTGTTACAAAGTTGGCATGGTATCATCATAATAGTTGCGGGAGAAAGTCTTCACTTTTTCTTCGCTTGTGTCATTTGCTTATTGCGCCGTAACCATGGATAATCTTCATTGTTTATCAGGATGCTTGGGTCAGCCTTGACATTGAAGGGAGGAATTTCATGAAACTTTTCATAATATTCAGACATGTGTGTCTTGCCGTCCACTCCCAGGATGTCCCTTTTTCCTGAAAGAACTATGTGGCGCTTTGGCTCATCGTATGATGTATTCGCTTCCTTATCTTTTCTTTTTCTCGGTTTGGTAGACATGTCCTTCACATAGATAACCTATGCCACATCATTGGCTAGGACGAACGGTTCGTCAGTGTACCCAAGATTTTTCAGATCCACTGTTGTCATTCTATACTGTGGGTCTACCTGTACCCTGCCGCCTAACAGATTGACCCATTTGCACTTAAACAAAGGGACCTTAAAATCAGGTCCGTAGTCAAGTTCCCATATGTCCACTATGTAACCATAATATGTGTCCTTTCTGCTCTCGGTTGCTGCATCAAAGCGGAGACCGCTGTTTTGGTTGGTGCTCTTTTGATCTTGGGCGATCGTGTAAAATGTATTCCCATTTATCTCGTATCCTTTGTAAGTCAATACAGTCAAAGATGGTCCCCTACACAATAAGTACAACTCATCACAAACAGTGTTGTCACCTCTGAGATGTGTTTCCAACCAACTGTTGAAAGTCCTGATGTGTTCACATGTAATCCAGTCGTCGCACTGCTCCGGGTGTTTGGAGCGCAAACTGTTCTTGTGTTCATCGACATACAGGGTCACCAAGGTAGAGTTCTGTAGAACTATGTAGTGTGCTTGAGACCAAGAATATCCGTCCCTGCATATTATTGAGTCTCTTCCAAGAGTGCCTTTTCCAGTCAGTCTCCCCTCATACCGCGATTTAGGGAGACCTATCTTCTTAAGGCCAGGAATGAAGTCAACACAAAACCCGATAACATCCTCTGTTTGATGGCCCATGGAGATGCTTCCTTCTGGCCTAGCACGGTTACGAACATATTTCTTTAGGACTTCCATGAACCTCTCAAAGGGGAACATATTGTGTAGAAATACGGGCCCTAGGATGACAATCTCGTCGACTAGATGAACTAGGACGTGTCATGATATTGAAGAAGAATGGTGGGAACACTAGATCGAAACTGACAAGACATTGCGCCACATCACTCCTTAGCCTTGGTCCGATTTCTGGATCGATCACCTTCTAAGAGATTGCATTGAGGAATGCACATAGCTTCACAATGGCTAATCGGACGTTTTCCGGTAGAAGCCCCCTCAATGCAACCGGAAGCAGTTGCGTCATAATCACGTGGCAGTCATGAGACTTTAGGTTCTGAAACTTTTTCTATGGCATATTTATTATTCCCTTTATATTCGACGAGAAGCCAGTCGTGACCTTCATACTGAGCAGGCATTCAAAGAAGATTTCTTTCTCTTCTTTCATAAGAGCGTAGCTGGCAGGACCTTTATACTGCTTCGGAGCCATGCCATCTTTTTCGTGCAAACGTTGCAGGTCCTCCCGTGCCTCAGGTGTATCTTTTGTCTTCCCATACATGCCCAAGAAGCCTAGCAGGTTCATGCAAAGGTTCTTCGTCACGTGCATCATGTCGATTGAGGAGCGGACCTCTAGGTCTTTCCAGTAGGGTAGGTCCCAAAATATAGATTTCTTCTTCCACATGGGTGCGTGTCCCTCAGTGTCATTCGGAACAGCTAGTCCACCGGGACCCTTTCCAAAGATTACGTAGTGTAAATCATTGACCATAGCAAGTACGTGATCACCGGTACGCATGGCGGGCTTCTTCCGGTGATCAGCCTCGCCTTTGAAATGCTTGCCTTTCTTCGACATTGATGGTTGGTCGTAAGAAATCGACGATGGCCCCGGTACACATTCTTCCTGCATTCTTCCCGCATTCTGTCCTGAAAGGTTACTGAGAGCGGGCCAATCGTTGATGGTCACGAACAGCAACGCCTTAAGGTTAAATTCCTCTTATCTGTGCTCATCCCACATACGTACACCGTTTCCATTCCACAGCTGTAAAAGTTCTTCAACTAATGGCCTTAGGTACACATCAATTTCGTAGTCGGGTTGCTTAGGGCCTTGGATGAGAACTGGCATCATAATGAACTTCCGCTTCATGCACATCCAAGGAGGAAGGTTATACATACATAGAGTCACGGGCCAGGTGCTGTGATTGCTGCTCTGCTCCCCAAAAGGATTAATGCCATCCGCGCTTAAAGCAAACCATACATTCCTTGGGTCCTTTGCAAACTCATCCCAGTACTTTCTCTTGATTTTTCTCCACTTCGGCCCGTCAGCGGGTGCTCTCAACTTCCCATCTTTCTTTCGGTTCTCACTGTGCCATCGCATCAACTTGGCATGCTCTTCGTTTCTGAATAGACATTTCAACCGTGGTATTATAGGAGCATACCACATCACCTTTGCAGGAACCCTCTTCCTGGGGGGCTCACCGTCAACATCACCAGGGTCATCTCGTCTGATCTTATACCGCAATGCACCGCATACCGGGCATGCCTTCAGATCCTTGTATGCACCGCGGTAGAGGATGCAGTCATTAGGGCATGCATGTATCTTCTCCACCTCCAATCCTAGAGGGCATACGACCTTCTTTGCTGCATATGTACTGTCGGGCAATTCATTATCCTTTGGAAGCTTCTTCTTCAATATTTTCAGTAGCTCCTCAAATCCTTTGTCAGCCACAGCATTCTCTGCCTTCCACTGCAGCAATTCCAGTACGGTACCGAGCTTTGTGTTGCCATCTTCGCAATTGGGATATAACCCTTTTTTGTGATCCCCTAACATGCGATCGAACTTCAGCTTCTCCTTTTGAAATGGGGATTTGTGAAACCCTCAGAATCATTTTTGAAAAATGATCCAAATAAAAATTTCTCCAAAAAGGTCCAAGAAAATGCTCATGTTGCTCTCTAAAAATATTGGACAGAGATAAAAATCAAACCAATATTTTTAAGAGCTCATAGGTATTTATTTTGGGCATTTGGAATTAATGCATAAATATTTGCATTGGAAATATATTAGTTATATATATTAATATATGTCCAAATATTATGCCAATTATAAAGGAGCTCTGGAATAATATATCTAGCTCCTGCAAAAATTGGCATAAGGTAAATAAATGATTTAATATTTTATTTAAATCAAAACAAATGTCAGAAATTAGAAAAAGAAAAATAAATAAAAGGAGGAGCTTACCTGGGCTCCTCCCTGTGCAGCCCAGCCAGCTAGCCGGCCCAGCCAGCAGGCGGCCCAGCCCGCCTCCCTCCTCTGTCGTCTTCGTCCTCGACAGAGGGACGGGAGTGTGGCCGGCGCGCGCGCGCGCCACCGCGCCACGCCACCTGCTCGCCTGCCTGCCTACCCTCCCCTCCTCGTCTTGATGCCCCGGACGACGCCACGCCCTCCCCCCTGCTCTCTCTCACTCTCCCTCGGTTCCTCCCTCCTCTCCCTCGCTCCCTCTCTCACGGCCGAACACCACCATCGCCGACGTTCGCCATAGCAGCCGTCACCGGCCACCCCTCGCCCCTCCGCTGAGCTCAGGAGCTCCACCTCGACCCCCTCTTCCTCCCCACCGATCCACGGGTCTCCGGAAGCCCTGCATCGCCGCCCACGTTGCCGTTCCCCTCCTCGGCCACTGGAGATCGTCGCCGTCGAATCGGGAGCTACCGGACGTCCCCGAGCCCGCTAACCATCCCTGCAGCTCCGCGGTGAGCCACTGACCCGATTCCCCCTTGCCCCGTCGTCCCTAGCATCCTGTAGCTGCCGCCCCCTTGAGCTCCGAAGCTCGCCGCCGCCGTGCCTCGTCGCCGTCGTGGCCACAGTCACCGTAGCGCCCAACCGAGCACACCCACGTCCTCACCGCACCGCGTAGAAGCCGTAGGTGCCAACCCCGCATCTCCGCAGCCGTTGTAGCCTCGACCCCGAGCTCAACCGAGCTCCGGCAGCCGCCACGGTCGTCGCCGTCGTCGGTACCGGCCACCTCAGGCACGCCCACCACCACCGTTCGACGCGCGGGAGCAAGGGCTCTCCAACGAGCCCAAGCACGGCCTCGCCCGTGCCCTGTAGCGCGTTTCCGCATCGCGCCGCCGTCTCGGGCCCCGCCGGCGTCATGTCGCCGGTGGGTTTGACCCACCTTGACCACGACAGGACCCCCCCTGTGTCCCTGACAGGTGGGCCCAGCCCTGTTAGCTAATTAGGATTAGCACTAACCGAATTAGTTAAACTAACTACCCCCCCTGACACTGACCAGTGGGCCCCAGCGCCACTAATTCCTAATTAGGATTAATTTAACCCTGTTACACCCCCCTGTCACTGACGTGTGGCCCCCACACGTCAGGTTTGACCCCAGCCAGCCGCAGTTGACCACTGACGTCATGCTGACGTCATGCTGGCGCAATATATATATTTCTGGATTTAATTTAAATCAGGAAATTCCAGAATATTATTTAAACTTCAAAAATTCATAACTTTTATTCTGTAACTCCAAATTAGACAAATTATATATGAAAAATGATCAGAAAAATCCAATCTATCCATCTGTACTATTTTCATGCATGATCAAACAAGTTAAATTGATGTTTTAAGCAGAACAAGGAAAAGCACTTTAAAAGGCCATGTTTGAGTTTGAAATTTGAATCTTTGATTCAAATTTGTTCAAACCCTTCTGGTTTTAGTTGCATTAGCCCAACACACTCATATTGCCATGTTTCATGCATGCATCATATTGTTGCACACTGTTTGGTGATGGTTGTGTATCGGTGTCCTCTGCGACAGGTTCTGCCTCCGAGGAGTACCGTGATTACCCTAACGAAGAACCGTATCAGTGCACCGAACCATCAGGCAAGCAACCAACCATTTGATCATATCGATACAATCCCATGTTCTCGCTCCTGCTCTCTTTTACTGCATTAAGACAACGCGTTTCAAACTGCTGTGTGCTACGGTAGTTGAACCCATTTCCTCTGCATGACCTGTCATTGCCACAGTAACTAGATGAAACCCACTAGCATGTGTAGGAGTTGATTGAGCCATATGTATGTGTTGTTCCTACCTTGCTATGCCTGCTATGCTTAGAGTCGAGTCAGGTCTGGTTCATCTGGGTGATGGCTAGAGTGAAATGGTTATGTCGGTAATGAGAGTGGTGTGGTGAACACGATTTGGTAAAGGTATCGATGAGAGGCCATGTAGGAGTACATGGTGGGTTGTTTCATTGAAGCCGACCTTAAGCACTGAGATCTGTATGTGTGATTTAAGATACAGCTACTACCATGCATTGGGCCCTGAAATATGACCCCGCTCGACTTCTTATTCACCCTAGCTCTCTGTCCAGGAGTTGCAAGTAGTTTCTGGTGTTTGTAGTCTACTGGAGGCCGTGGACAGCGCTGACCGTAGGGGTGGGCTGTGATGCGGTAGGTACGTGGCCGGGTGTACCGAATACCCGTTAGGTATCTCGGAAACCCTGTTCACATCGTTCGGGGCCGTATGGGAAACCTCGGCCGGACTCCCTGCGGATGGAACCTGAATAGGCGATAAACCTGGACTAGAGGCTTAAGTGTTTAGGTAGGTCGTGGTCTACACCCACGTCGGCTTTCGCTTGAAGTCTGCCGAGCACATGTCGTGTGCAGACGCTAAGTGGTGGAAACATGTATGAAGAAGTACACCCCTGCAGGGTTATCATAATCTATTCGAATAGCCGCGTCCGCGGTAAAGGACTACTTGGTTGCCTATACAGTTCATAGACAAGTAAATGGAAACTGCTAAAAGCCTCAAGATAAGTGTGAGTGCCGAGGATGGCTCTTCCGTAGGAAGACGGAGGTGGATCCTCGGTAGTGTATTGAAGTGGTGAGTAGTGGACTCGTGTGTGAAAAACCATTTCAAGTTGGAGTATCGTAGGATAGTCTAGCCAAGAGTCAAAGCTGGCTTGCTGCAATAACTCCACCAACCCTTCTTGACAATATGCATGTATG
Source organism: Triticum aestivum (assembly GCF_018294505.1). Lineage (NCBI taxonomy): Eukaryota > Viridiplantae > Streptophyta > Magnoliopsida > Poales > Poaceae > Triticum > Triticum aestivum. The sequence goes on along the minus strand of NC_057812.1, from coordinate 554,979,352 downwards.
TAGGATCTGATGTAAGTCTTGCTGAGTACCTTTGTACTCATGTTGCTATAATTTACATTTTTACAGAAGACGTTGCAACCCCTTCTGATGGGTTCTATGTAGACGTTGACATCAACGAGTAGGCTAAAGACCCAGGTGGTGACCCTGAGCTTGTGAAGGACCACGTAGTATAGCTAGGCTTTCCAAGCCTCTTTTATTTTACTAGTTGTCTGTACTCAGACAATGTACTTCCGCTGCTGGTTTGTATGACTGTATGACTTGAATGCTGGGTCGTGTGACCCGTACCTTTGTGTATGATATGTATGGCTCCCTGAGCCTTAAATAAAGTACTTGTGTCGTAGAGTCATGTTGTGATGCTTCGTTGTATTTGCACATATCGAGCATATTGTGTGTATGATTGAAATGCTTGGTATGTGTGGGATCTGACTATCTAGTTGTTTATCTTTAGTAGCCTCTCTTACCGGGAAATGTCTCCTAGTGTTACCGCTGAGCCATGGTAGCTTGCTACTGCTCTGGAACACTTAGGCTGGCCGGCATGTGTCCTTCTTCGTTCCTGTGTCTGTCCCTTCGGGGAAATGTCACGCTTTGAGTACCGGAGTCCTGTTAGCCCGCTACAGCCCGGTTTACCGGAGTCCTGCTAGCCCAGTGCTACAGCCCGGACCCACTTGCTGATGACCGACACGTTCGAAGCTGGGTCATGGATGCCTGTCCCTGTAAGTCTGTGCCACTTTGGATTTACGACTAGTCATGTCAGCCCGGGCTCTTTATCATATGGATGCTAGCGACACTATCATATACGTGAGCCAAAATGCGCAAACGGTCCCAGGCAAAGGTAAGGCGACACCAGTGGGGATACCGTGCGTGAGGCCGCAAAGGGATATGAGGTGTTACCGGCTAGATCGATGTGACATCGAGTCGGGGTCCTGACAGCGTTGGCATCAGAGCCGGACTGCCTGTAGGTTCTCCAAGCCAAACTAGTCGATGTTGAGTCTAGAAATTCTTTAGTTATATGTAGGGGAATTGTTTGTGGGTTGGAACGTAAGGCTCTTTTTACTCCTTTATCTTATGACATTCTAATCTGAGTCAGTCCATTCTTCCACCGGGGGTTAAGGAATTAGGATCTATTCTCTCTATCAGGATCACGTGTTACTAATCAGTAGTACCTTATAGGTATGATGGATACAAGCCTAGTTCAGTTCTTCTACCATATTATGTTGCTAGGATGGTCTCAGAACTTTGATATGATGATGTTGAGTGTGTATGTAATCCTTTGTCAAATGTCTCAAAATCCTTCTTGAGCATTTACAGCTGTTATGCTGCCGAAATTTTGCTAGAAATTCTAATGCCTTTGCATTATGATTGTGCTTTCAGATGGCCACTCGCGACCTCAATCAAGTGGTTCGCCTGACTCGATGCCTAGATGTACCCGGCCATACTGCCAAGTTGTTCAGGGTAATGACTGAGGTTGGATACCACTGGTATCCTGAGTACACGGTCGAAGAGCAATTTCGGGACTTCAATCAAAGCCAGTATCTCTGCACTGTCCGGATATTTCCATCTTATCCTGGATCCACCGAGCCCCTTCACTGCTCCTATGGACTCGGGGTTACTATTGAGATGGCTGTGCAGGACGCCGCCTACTCTATGATGACCATTATGCGAGTCAGATCTGGTCTATTTCAGGACTCTGATTTCCGGTATATGCCAGGATCACTTCCGAGAGCACAAGGGTATCTCCAGGCTATCTATGCTGACCCCACCCAGGAGGATTCACGGACTCGCACCACTGCTGAGATGCTCGAGGATAAGGACCGTGAAAATCGGGCCTTGAGGTTAGAGCTCTTCAATACCCGTGCTGACCACTGGGCCACTTTGACTCGGTTCGCACCGGCGGTGCAAGCTGGATATTCAGATATGCGCGATCTCTATCCTGTGAGATCTGCTCTGCCAGACGTGATGGGTTGGCGTGATGTAGGAGGCATCACCCCACCTCGCGGTCCCCGCAGGCCACCGTCTGTTGGTCCAAGGCCTCATCCTAGCCCCTATGGTCCACAAGCTCCGCGAGATCGTCTGTTTCCGGATGATCATGTTGAGCTTCCAGGCTATAGAGGTGACTTCTACGAGGACTACTACGGATCGGTCTGAGTTAGTGGTAGTAACACTAGTTCGCACTAGCTGTGTCGTCTATCGTCCCGCGTGACTCGTGGGATATGACCTAGTTTGTACTCTTTCCGGAGGTGTAGAAAAATAATGTATAGGAGCTTGGAATGCCTCCGATGAGATGTAATCCTCTTTCACCGTAATAGTACTTTGTTTGGTCTTGTACTAAACCCTGTATGGTGTGTATGACGATGGAATAAAGAAGCAGTTTCTGTATTTACCATGTCATACGGATGATCATCTTACATTTCGAGTTATTCCTTACCTTTTATATCTTATGTCGGAATTTTATCATCCTGACTAAATCATTGTCTTGTTTACCTAGGATGGTCAACACGCGCACTAACCCTGCTCCTCAAGAGCAGGCCGAAGGCAGTGAAGTCAGGGATGCAAATCTGCCTCATCCTCCTTCCCTAGCCGAGGTTATGATGGAAGCTGAGAGAAACAAGCGGGAGACCAACCGTTTGTTGGAGCGTATTGAACAGAACACGGCACACCATCAGAGGACTAACGTGGTGTCACTCAGTGATTTTATCAAATTGCATCCACCCACGTTCCACCACTCCGTCGAGCCTCTCGACGCTGATGACTGGCTTCGCAGTATCTCTCACAAACTGCGTTCCGCGCTGGTAGCGGAGGCTGACAAGGTCACCTTTGCTGCATATCATCTTGAAGGCCCCGCCAGTCTATGGTGGGAGAATTATGGAGCTATGCGCCCAGCGGGCCATGTCACTACTTGGGCTGAATTCAGCGAGGCTTTCCGTGAACATCACATTCCGGAGGGTCTCATGGACCGTAAACGTGAAGAATTTTGCAGTTTCACCCAAGGCCGACTTTCTGTGGATGCTTACAGCAGGGAGTTTGGTAATCTCACACGATATGCAACTGAGGAAGTGTCTACTGATGCCAAGAAGCAAGCAAGGTTCCGTAAGGGCCTTAGTCCTGAGCTTCGTCGTGACCTTCGTCTGCATGAGTGCACATCTTTCCAGAAACTTGTCAACAAAGCCATCAATGCTGAAACTGGTCAGACTGACTATGACGCAACACGCAAGCATGGCCGTGACATGGGTTCCTCATCCGGTGCTGGTCCTCAGAAGCGCCGCGTGTGGGTACCCAACACCGCCCTGCCACCCAGGTTCACACCGAGGCCATCTTTCCAGGCGCCTCGCCCTGTTCAACAGTCTGCACCGGCCAAGCCCTATGGGGGTCCAACCGACAATGCTCCTCCACGTACCAGTTCCGTGACTTGTTTCAAGTGTGGGGAATCTGGCCACTATATGCGTGAGTGTCCCCAGACCAACCCCAACCAATCTGCTAAAGCTGTTGGCCGTGGCAAGCCGACAGGGAAAGTGTTTCATGCCAAGCCGGTCACCGCCTCACGTGGCCATGTCAACTGTATCTCTGCCGAAGAAGCTCAAGAGGATCCCAACGTCGTTCTCGGTACGCTTCTTGTTAATTGCCACCTGGCATCTGTTCTTTTCGATACAGGAGCCTCTCATTCTTTTATATCCGAAAATTATGCTCGTTTGCATAACGTTGCATTCTGTGACATGCCATCCACTATGGAAATTTCTACTCCTGGGTCTAGATGGCAGACCTCTAGGGTAAGTTATGGAAATGAAATCCAAGTCGACAGACTTGTTTTTCTTGCATCCTTGATAGCCCTTAAATCTTCAGATATTAATATCATTCTGGGTATGGACTGGATGTCAGCTCATCAAGCCAAAATTGATTGCTTCTCTAGGACTGTTCAACTCACCCATCCTTCGGGGAAGATAGTCAATGTCTTGACCCGAATAGCCAAGCGACAGCTATTTTCTCTTAATGCCAGCCCTTTGCCAGACCTTGAGGACATTCCGGTAGTCCGTGACTTCCCGGATGTCTTTCCAGAGGAATTGCCAGGTGTTCCACCTGACAGGGATGTTGAGTTCGTAATAGACCTCATTCCAGGAACCGTTCCGATTGCTAGAAGACCCTATAAGATGGCACCACTAGAACTAGCCGAGCTTAAGAAACAACTCGATGAGTCCTTGAAAAAGGGTTTCATCCGACCTAGCTCGTCTCCGTGGGCTTGCCCCGTCCTATTCGTCAAGAAGAAGGATGGTACGGACCGGATGGTTGTAGATTACCGACCTGTCAATTTGGTCACAATCAAGAACAAATATCCGCTTCCCAGGATCAACGACCTGTATGATCAGCTCGCTGGATCCTCAGTCTTCTCCAAGATGGATTTGAGGTTGGGCTACCATCAAATCAAAATCAGAAACGGGGACATTCCTAAAACGGCCTTTGTTACTCGTTATGGCCAATACGAGTACACCGTCATGTCCTTCGGTTTAACCAACGCTCCAGCCACCTTTTCTCGGTTAATGAACTCAATCTTCATGGAGTATTTGGATAAATTCGTCGTTGTTTACCTCGATGATATACTCATCTACTCCAAGAACAAGGAAGAACATGCCGAACATCTAAGGCTAGTGTTGAAGAAACTTCGAGAGCATCGCCTTTATGCCAAATTTTCTAAATGTGAATTCTGGTTGTCAGAAGTGACCTATCTGGGTCATGTAATATCTGGTAAAGGTATTGTTGTTAACCCTGAGCGAGTTCAAGCCGTCCTTAATTGGACTCCACCCGAATCGGTCAAGCAAGTTCGGAGTTTTCTGGGCTTAGCGAGCTATTGTCGTCGCTTTGTCGAGAACTTCTCCAAGGTTGCTAAACCTCTAACCGAACTCCTCAAGAAAGATAAGAAGTTCGAATGGACTCCACAATGTGAGCACAGCTTTCAGGAACTGAAAAGACGCCTGACTTCTGCTCCCGTACTGGTACCACCAGACTTCTCTAAGGACTTTGTTATCTACTGCGATGCCTCGCGACAAGGACTAGGCTGTATTCTCATGCAAGATCGACACGTAATTGCTTACGCCTCACGGCAATTGCACCCACATGAGGAGAATTATCCTACTCATGATCTAGAGCTTGCAGCTGTAGTCTATGCACTTAAAACCTGGCGACATTACCTCCTCGGTAATCGTTGCGAAATATTCACTGATCACCAAAGTCTGAAGTACATCTTCACCCAACCAGATCTGAATCTCAGGCAAAGACGTTGGGTTGAGTTGATCACAGACTTCGACTTAGGAATAACCTACACCCCAGGGAAAGCCAACGTCATGGCTGATGCGCTAAGTCGTAAATCTTATTGTAACAACCTGATGTTACAACAAAGTCAACCGCTTCTCCATGAGGAATTTCGGAAGCTTAACCTTCACATTGTACCTCAAGGTTTTCTTTCCACCTTGGTAGCAAAACCTACTCTTACGGATCAAATCATCGCTGCCCAAAAGCGAGATAAGGGAATATCTAAAATCAAAGAGAACATTGCTGGCGGAGGTGCTAGTTGTTTCTCCACAAATGATCATGGTGTTGTGTACTTTGAGAACCGTCTAGTGGTTCCCAAGAACCAGCATCTACGGCAGTTGATCCTTAAAGAAGCTCATGAGTCTCCTCTCACCATTCATCCCGGTAGCACTAAGATGTATCAGGACCTACGCCAGAGGTTCTGGTGGACTAGGATGAAGAGAGAGATTGCTCAATATATTGCTAATTGCGACGTCTGTCGTCGTGTAAAAGCAGAGCATCAACGGCCTGCTGGCACCCTTCAACCCTTAGCTATTCCTGAATGGAAATGGGATAAAATTGGTATGGATTTCATTACCGGTTTTCCCAGGACCAAGAGAGGGAATAATGCTATTTTCGTCGTGGTCGATCGTCTTTCCAAAGTAGCCCATTTCTTACCTGTTCATGAGTGTATAACCGCTAGCCAGCTGGCAGACTTATACATCTCCCGAATAGTGTCCCTCCATGGTGTTCCTTTGGAAATTAACTCGGATCGAGGAAGTCTTTTCACCTCTCGATTTTGGGAAAGTTTCCAAAATGCTATGGGAACCCGTCTCTCCTTTAGCACCGCCTTCCACCCTCAGTCGAGTGGTCAAGTGGAACGCGTCAACCAGATTCTAGAAGACATGCTTCGAGCCTCTGTTATCTCATTCGGAATGGACTGGGAGAAGTGCCTTCCATTTGCCGAATTCGCTTACAACAACAGCTATCAATCTAGCTTGGGTAAAGCCCCTTTTGAAGTTCTCTATGGACGACGGTGTCGAACACCCCTTAACTGGTCAGAGACCGGGGAAAGACAATTCTTTGGCCTGGATATGATTCAGGAAGCAGAAGAACAAGTTCGCATCGTTCGTGAAAAGTTGAAAACAGCTTATCTTCGGGTCAATATGACCGAAAACATAAGGCTATGACTTTCGAGGTTGACGAGAAGGCTTATCTTCGGGTCACCCCTCTGAAGGGAACCCATCGTTTCGGTTTCAAAGGCAAATTGGCTCCTCGTTACATTGGACCTTTTCGCATTCTCGCCAAACGAGGAGAAGTTGCCTACCAGTTGGAACTACCTCCGCATCTCTCCAGAGTCCATGATGTCTTCCACGTCTCTCAACTCAGGCGTTGCTTCTCGGATCCTATCCGTGAAGTGGACCACGAGACGCTTGATCTCCAAGATAATCTTACATATCGAGTGTACCCCATACGTATCCTCGATCAGGCCGAACGTACCACCCGACGTCATAATATCAAGTTTCTCAAAGTTCAATGGTCGCACCATTCTGAGGATGAAGCAACTTGGGAAAGGGAGGATCGTCTTCGACTTGAGTATCCCGCCTTCTTCCCGGAGGAACCCAAATCTCGGGACGAGATTCTTTTGAGTGGGGGTGAGTTGTCACACCCTAGCTAGTCATGCATCAGAATGTGTGCATCATGTTTAAAATTCCATTTAATTTGAAATGGGGATTTGTGAAACCCTCAGAATCATTTTTGAAAAATGATCCAAATAAAAATTTCTCCAAAAAGGTCCAAGAAAATGCTCATGTTGCTCTCTGAAAATATTGGACAGAGATAAAAATCAAACCAATATTTTTAAGAGCTCATAGGTATTTATTTTGGACATTTGGAATTAATGCATAAATATTTGCATTGGAAATATATTAGTTATATATATTAATATATGTCCAAATATTATGCCAATTATAAAGGAGCTCTGGAATAATATATCTAGCTCCTGCAAAAATTGGCATAAGGTAAATAAATGATTTAATATTTTATTTAAATCAAAACAAATGTCAGAAATTAGAAAAAGAAAAATAAATAAAAGGAGGAGCTTACCTGGGCTCCTCCCTGTGCAGCCCAGCCAGCTGGCCGGCCCAGCCAGCAGGCGGCCCAGCCCGCCTCCCTCCTCTGTCGTCTTCGTCCTCGACAGAGGGAGGGGAGTGTGGCCGGCGCGCGCGCGCGCCACCGCGCCACGCCACCTGCTCGCCTGCCTGCCTGCCCTCCCCTCCTCGTCTCGATGCCCCGGACGACGCCACGCCCTCCCCCCTGCTCTCTCTCACTCTCCCTCGGTTCCTCCCTCCTCTCCCTCGCTCCCTCTCTCACGGCCGAACACCACCATCGCCGCCGTTCGCCATAGCAGCCGTCACCGGCCACCCCTCGCCCCTCCGCTGAGCTCAGGAGCTCCGCCTCGACCCCCTCTTCCTCCCCACCGATCCACGGGTCTCCGGAAGCCCTGCATTGCCGCCCACGTCGCCGTTCCCCTCCTCGGCCACTGGAGATCGTCGCCGTCGAATCGGGAGCTACCGGACGTCCCCGAGCCCGCTAACCATCCCTGCAGCTCCGCGGTGAGCCACTGACCCGATTCCCCCTTGCCCCGTCGTCCCTAGCATCCTGTAGCTGCCGCCCCCTTGAGCTCCGAAGCTCGCTGCCGCCGTGCCTCGTCGCCGTCGTGGCCACAGTCACCGTAGCGCCCAACCGAGCACACCCACGTCCTCACCCCACCGCGTAGAAGCCGTAGGTGCCAACCCCGCATCTCCGCAGCCATTGTAGCCTTGACCCCGAGCTCAACCGAGCTCCGGCAGCCGCCACGGTCGTCGCCGTCGTCGGTACCGGCCACCTCAGGCACAGCCACCACCACCGTTCGACGCGCGGGAGCAAGGGCTCTCCAACGAGCCCAAGCACGGCCTCGCCCGTGCCCTGTAGCGCGTTTCCGCATCGCGCCGCCGTCTCGGGCCCCGCCGGCGTCATGTCGCCGGTGGGTTTGACCCACCTTGACCACGGCAGGACCCCCCCTGTGTCCCTGACAGGTGGGCCCAGCCCTGTTAGCTAATTAGGATTAGCACTAACCGAATTAGTTAAACTAACTACCCCCCCTGACACTGACCAGTGGGCCCCAGCGCCACTAATTCCTAATTAGGATTAATTTAACCCTGTTACACCCCCCTGTCACTGACGTGTGGCCCCCACACGTCAGGTTTGACCCCAGCCAGCCGCAGTTGACCACTGACGTCATGCTGACGTCATGCTGGCGCAATATATATATTTCTGGATTTAATTTAAATCAGGAAATTCCAGAATATTATTTAAACTTCAAAAATTCATAACTTTTATTCTGTAACTCCAAATTAGACAAATTATATATGAAAAATGATCAGAAAAATCCAATCTATCCATCTGTACTATTTTCATGCATGATCAAACAAGTTAAATTGATGTTTTAAGCAGAACAAGGAAAAGCACTTTAAAAGGACATGTTTGAGTTTGAAATTTGAATCTTTGATTCAAATTTGTTCCAACCCTTCTGGTTTTAGTTGCATTAGCCCAACACACTCATATTGCCATGTTTCATGCATGCATCATATTGTTGCACATTTTTTGGTGATGGTTGTGTATCGGTGTCCTCTGCGACAGGTTCTGCCTTCGAGGAGTACCGTGATTACCCTAACGAAGAACCGTATCAGTGCATCGAACCATCAGGCAAGCAACCAACCATTTGATCATATCGATACAATCCCATGTTCTCGCTCCTGCTCTCTTTTACTGCATTAAGACAACGCGTTTCAAACTGCTGTGTGCTACGGTAGTTGAACCCATTTCCTCTGCATGACCTGTCATTGCCACAATAACTAGATGAAACCCACTAGCATGTGTAGGAGTTGATTGAGCCATATGTATGTGTTGTTCCTACCTTGCTATGCCTGCTATGCTTAGAGTCGAGTCAGGTCTGGTTCATCTGGGTGATGGCTAGAGTGAAATGGTTATGTCGGTAATGAGAGTGGTGTGGTGAACACGATTTGGTAAAGGTATCGATGAGAGGCCATGTAGGAGTACATGGTGGGTTGTTTCATTGAAGCCGACCTAAAGCACTGAGATCTGTATGTGTGATTTAAGATACAGCTACTACCATGCATTGGGCCCTGAAATATGACCCCGCTCGACTTCTTATTCACCCTAGCTCTCTGTCCAGGAGTTGCAAGTAGTTTCTGGTGTTTGTAGTCTACTGGAGGCCGTGGACAGCGCTGACCGTAGGGGTGGGCTGTGATGCGGTAGGTACGTGGCCGGGTGTACCGAATACCCGTTAGGTATCTCGGGAACCCTGTTCACATCGTTCGGGGCCGTATGGGAAACCTCGGCCGGACTCCCTGCGGATGGAACCTGAATAGGCGATAAACCTGGACTAGAGGCTTAAGTGTTTAGGTAGGTCGTGGTCTACACCCACGTCGGCTTTCGCTTGAAGTCTGCCGAGCACATGTCGTGTGCAGATGCTAAGTGGTGGAAACATGTATCAAGAAGTACACCCCTGCAGGGTTATCATAATCTATTCGAATAGCCGCGTCCGCGGTAAAGGACTACTTGGTTGCCTCTACAGTTCATAGACAAGTAAATGGAAACTGCTAAAAGCCTCAAGATAAGTGTGAGTGCCGAGGATGGCTCTTCCGTAGGAAGACGGAGGTGGATCCTCGGTAGTGTATTGAAGTGGTGAGTAGTGGACTCGTGTGCGAAAAACCATTTCAAGTTGGAGTATCGTAGGATAGTCTAGCCAAGAGTCAAAGCTGGCTTGCTGCAATAACTCCACCAACCCTTCTTGATAATATGCATGTATGTAGGATCTGATGTAAGTCTTGCTGAGTACCTTTGTACTCATGTTGCTATAATTTACATTTTTACAGAAGACGCTGCAACCCCTTCTGATGGGTTCTATGTAGACGTTGACATCAACGAGTAGGCTAAAGACCCAGGTGGTGACCCTGAGCTTGTGAAGGACCACGTAGTATAGCTAGGCTTTCCAAGCCTCTTTTATTTTACTAGTTGTCTGTACTCAGACAATGTACTTCCGCTGCTGGTTTGTATGACTGTATGACTTGAATGCTGGGTCGTGTGACCCGTACCTTTGTGTATGATATGTATGGCTCCCTGAGCCTTAAATAAAGTACTTGTGTCGTAGAGTCATGTTGTGATGCTTCGTTGTATTTGCACATATCGAGCATATTGTGTGTATGATTGAAATGCTTGGTATGTGTGGGATCTGACTATCTAGTTGTTTATCTTTAGTAGCCTCTCTTACCGGGAAATGTCTCCTAGTGTTACCGCTGAGCCATGGTAGCTTGCTACTGCTCTGGAACACTTAGGCTGGCCGGCATGTGTCCTTCTTCGTTCCTGTGTCTGTCCCTTCGGGGAAATGTCACGCTTTGAGTACCGGAGTCCTGTTAGCCCGCTACAGCCCGGTTTACCGGAGTCCTGCTAGCCCAGTGCTACAGCCCGGACCCACTTGCTGATGACCGACACGTTCGAAGCTGGGTCATGGATGCCTGTCCCTGTAAGTCTGTGCCACTTTGGATTTACGACTAGTCATGTCAGCCCGGGCTCTTTATCATATGGATGCTAGCGACACTATCATATACGTGAGCCAAAATGCGCAAACGGTCCCGGGCAAAGGTAAGGCGACACCAGTGGGGATACCGTGCGTGAGGCCGCAAAGGGATATGAGGTGTTACCGGCTAGATCGATGTGACATCGAGTCGGGGTCCTGACACCTTTTGACTTTCGCATTGTGTCCTTGCATCGACAATGACCCGGCGGAGATCATCATCATCGGGCACATCGTCTGGTTCCTCTTGATCGTTAGCAGCTTCACCTGTTGCAGCATCATTGGGCACATCGTCTGGTTCCTCTTGATCTTTACCAGCCCCCCCCGTTGCAGCATCACTGTATTCAGGGGGCACATAGTTGTCATCGTACTCTTCTTCTTCGCTGTCTTCCATCATAACCACTATTTCTCCGTGCCTCGTCCAAACATTATAGTGTGGCATGAAACCCTTGTAAAGCAGGTGGGAGTGAAGGATTTTCCGGTTAGAGTAAGACCTCGTATTCCCACATTCAGTGCATGGACAACACATAAAACCATTCTGCTTGTTTGCCTCAGCCGCATCGAGAAACTCATGCACGCCCTTAATGTACTCGCAGGTGTGTTTGTCACCGTACATCCATTGCCGGTTCATCTGCGTGCATTATGTATAATTAAGTGTCCAAATTAATAGAAGTTCATCATCACATTAAAACCAAAGTGCATACATAGTTCTCATCTAACAACATATAGCTCTCCAGAGCATCTAATTAATTAAACCATACATTGAAACTATGTAAAACATTTCAATGCGAAAACAAATGCGATCATAATCGCAACCAAGGTAACAATTGATCCAACGGCATAATGATACCAAGCCTCGGTATGAATGGCATATTTTCTAATCTTTCTAATCTTCAAGCGCAGTGCGTCCATCTTGATCTTGTGATCATCGACGACATCCACAACATGCAACTCCAATATCATCCTCTCCTCCTCAATTTTTTTATTTTTTCCTTCAACAAATTATTTTCTTCTTCAACTAAATTTAACCTCTCGACAATAGGGTCGGTTGGCATTTCCGATTCACATACATCCTACATAAATAAAATCTATGTCACGTTGGTCGGCATAATTTTCATAAACAATAAATGAACCAATAGTTATAAAGATAATATATACACCACATCTGAATCATAGACCAGACGAGGGCCGACGGGGGCGGATACCAAAACCATGGCACTATATAAGATGCAATAATAAAAGTAAGAAAATAATACAAGTATCTATGTAATCATACAAGTAAGAATATTTTTCCTTTCAGAAAGAAGATAAGAACAAGAGGCTCACCACGGTGGTGCCGGCGATGAGCTCGGCACGGGTGATCGACGGCGGTGAAGACGGGGACGGGGCGTGACAAACCGCTAAACCTAGACAAATATTATGGGAATGGAGCTTGGAGGTCGATCTTGGAGAGGAGAAAGCTTATGTAGTGTGGCTCGGGCATTCCATCGAACACCTTGTGTGCATAGGAGGTGAGCTAGAGCACCACCAAGCCCTCTCCCCCTCGGCCAGAGAAAAACAGAGCACTGGGTGCTCTGCTCGCGAGCGAGGGGTATATATAGGCACCTCATTAGTCCCGGTTGGTGACATGAGCCGGGACTAAAGGGGAGCCTTTGGTCCCGGTTAAAGCCACCAACCGGGACCAATGCTGGTGGGCCAGGAGCGAGGCCCATTGGTCCCGGTTCATCCCACCAACTGGGACTAAAAGGTCCAGATGAACCAGGACCAATGGCCCACGTGGCCCGGCCGGCCCCCTGGGCTCACGAACCGGGACCAATACCCACATTGGTCCCGGTTCTGGACTGAACTGGGACTAATGGGCTGACCCGACCTGGACCAAAGCCCTGTTTTCTACTAGTGTCCATCAAGAGGGCCCGAACATGGGTAAAACATTGTGTCCCCTACCTCCTGTTACCATCCGCCTTAGACGCACAGTTCAGGACCCCCTACCCGAGATCCGCCGGTTTTGACACCGACAGCGGCCTTAATCTCCGGATCAGCAGCGGCAACGGCGGGTGGGGTAGAAAGCCCTGCGCGCCCACCGGATCAAGTCTTGTCCAATTTATTTGACGATTTAGCAACACTGATGGCGGCTGAGGTTAGCGTGGCAAATTGGGACGAGCATAATGCAGAGGTTGCCAAGGTGAGAGACCAGATAACTCAAGCCAAGGAAGACCTGGCAGCCAAAGACGTAAGGATGGCCATGATGCGGCCGAGTTAGAGGCTCGGGCACAGCGGGTTCAATCGGAGTCCTTTCGGCTTATGCTGGATCATAACGCATCGAATGATATCATGAGGAGAAGGCATTGGACCCGCCTACCTTCGGTTTATGAGGCGATAAACCTCTTCAACACGCCCGGAGCAAGGACCAGTAACCAGCCAGTGGTAAACCGGACTGACGCACCAGGAACAGGGATGCCGGTTCAACCGCGCACGGTGGACCCGCCTCATTAAGGCAATAACCCACTGCAACATATACCAACGCCGCAGCATGTGCCGACGCTGTCGGGTCATTACTCTAATCCCTTAGATAACATGTTCGCCGCCGCTTCACAATTGGCGGCTCTCGCAGTCGAAGGCGAGTCCCCAGTAGCAGTTGAGACGCGGCGGGCTAGAGAGCTCCTTCAGAAAGCCTTGGCTCAGCAGCAGGCTTATTCGTACAACCGTGAGAGGATTCATTCCACCCCCGCCCAAGCCGAAGTTACAGAAGACATATTGATGAGCCGGCCATGTCAAGTAGTGCATGGAATCGTAATCCTCCTCGTGGCCATAACCCGGCAGACGGTGGTGCCGATGCTCAGAACATGGTGGACCAAGGTAGAGCACATCGGGAGGCCGAGTTAGCAGCGCAGTACTCAGCCCGTCAACCTTCTCTGGTTCATCCGACATCTTCGGTTGAAACAGGTGTAACTTTCCGGTCTTTGGGTGTGCCGTGTTTGGCCCCGGTTTTGCAAAACGTATTGTTGCCCAAGGATTTCAAAAGTCCCCGTAAGGTGCCCAACTACATGGTCGATTTACCTCCTGAAGCATGGATTGAGAGTTATGAGATGGTGATTGAACTACTGGATGTTGGCAAAGCCGCATGTGCTAAGTATTTCACCATGATGTTAGAAGGAACGGCTCATACTTGGTTGAAGGGATTACCGGCTAACTCTGTTGGGTCATGGGCCGAGTTAAAAGCCCGGTTTATCTAGAATTTCAAGGACACGTGTAAGCAGCCCATGTCAATAGTGGATTTGACATCCTGTGTCCAGGAAGAAGGTGAGTCGACAAACCATTGGGTGCGTCGGGTTTCAACGATCCTGCACTCGTCAGACCGGATCAATGCCGATTCAGCAGTCTTGACGTTGGAGAAAAATTTCTGTTTCACACCCCTCAAGCAGAAATTAGGGCGGCTCAAACATCACTGCAATGACATGGGGACACTCATGGCTTCTTTGGTTAAGTACGATGACTCTGATAGTACCAAAGACCCTGAATCTGATGATGACAAACCGGGAAAGGGAAAGAACAACAACAACACCAGAGGGCAGCAGCACAACCCGACGGCGAGTCAAGGTCGTAACGGTAAGCACAAAGCTGATAATAGTTTGGACATTGTGGAAAATACCAATGCACATAATAATTTTCAGGGTCGTATGGGTAGACCGCCCCCACAGACTGGAGGATCAGGCATGAATCTTGAGCATCTGTTAAATCAACCCTGCCCGAAGCATGGTACACATCAAAGACCGTCTAATCATCTCTGGAAAGATTGTTACATCATGAAGGAGTTCAAGAATTCAAATCTTTTTCAAGGCAACCATGGACTAGGAGGCGGTCCAGGATCCCGTTCACAGGGTCCGGGTTATGGTGGTGGCGGTTCAGGTTCTGGGTTCCAAGGTCATCAAGGCAGTCAAGGCAATCAGAGCGGCTACCATCAATAGTCCGGTCATGGGAATCAGTAGCAGCAGTCTGGATATCAGACTAACTTGAAATAGTTGAATAGTGGGCAGTATCACGTCTTCACCACGAGTTTGTGCAAGCGGGATCAGAAGCTTCATAAAAGGGCAGTAAACTCCGTTGAACCGGCAGTGCCCCGTTACTTGTGCTAGTCTGAGCAGCCCATTGTGTGGAGTCGAGAGGATCATCTGCACCCGGTAGATAATCCGGGTCATCTAGCATTGGTGGTTGCGCCTCAGGTTGGAGGGTATAAGTTCAACAAGGTGCTCATGGACGGAGGGAGCAACATCAATATCCTTTATTATGAAATCTTCCGTCGTATGGGGTTGACGGATAAAAATCTTAAACCGTCAAACACTATTTTCGATGGTGTGGTGCCTGGTAAGTCGGTGTATCCAGTTGGTAAGATAGCTCCGGAAGTTGCTTTTGGAGATGATCATGATTATAGATCAGAGACATTGACCTTTGAGGTGGTGAAAATCAAGAGCCCTTATCATGTCCTGTTTGGACGGCCAGCTTATGCTAAGTTCATGGCAAGGACCTCTTATGTTTACCTACAGCTCAAGATGCCGGGTCATAAGGGAACCATCAGGTACATGGGAGTCAAAAGATAGCTTTGGAATGTGAAGAAGGTGATGCGGCTTATCCTGAGTCGGTTTGTGCAATAGAGGAGTTGAAGTTTTATAAGGACAGTGTTGATCCGGCGGATATGACTTCTTTGAAAAAGCCAACTACAGAGCATGATCCGGCCTTGAAGTTTAAATCGGCTGATGAGACCATGTTAGTTGATTTTGTTCCTGGCGATTCATCCAAGCAGTTTAGCATCAGTGCTAATCTGGATCCTAAATAGGAAAGCACGCTCATCGAGTTCATCCGTGAGAACCGGGACATCTTTGCATGGAAGCCTTCTGACATGCCAAGTGTACCAAGGGAACTCGCTAAGCACACTCTTAGCATTGATCCTAAGTTTAAACCGGTCAAGCAGTTTCTCCACCGCTTCAATGAAGAAAGGCGTAAACCTATTGGTGAGGAGGTAGCCCGGCTCCTAGCGGCTGGCTTTATCATTGAAGTGTTTCATCCTGAGTGGTTAGTTAACCCGATGCTGGTACTTAAGAAGAATGGCACTTGGCGCATGTGTGTGGACTACACGGATTTAAACAAGGCTTGTCTGGCTGATCCTTTCGCCCTCCCTTGTACTGATCAGATTATTGATGCAACGGCGGGTTGTGAACGTTTGAGCTTTCTGGATGCTTGTTCTGGTTACCATCAGATCAAGATGGCAGTTAAGGACCCGGAGAAGACAACTTTTATAACTCCCTTTGGAGCCTTTCGCTGTGTGTCTATGCCTTTTGGGCTCAAGAGTGCCCAGGCGACTTATCAGTGCTTTGTGCAGAATTGTCTTCATACTCAGATTGAGCACAATGTTCATGCTTATGTGGATGATATTGTGGTGAAGTCCAGGAAAGAGGAGACGTTGATAGGCGATTTAAAGAAAACTTTTGATAATCTCCGAGATTACAAGATGATGCTTAACCCGGCCAAGTGTGTTTTTGGTGTACCAACAAGCAAGCTCTTGGGTTTTCTGGTGTCTAACAGGGGCATTGAGGCTAACCCAGAAAAGATCAAGGCAATTACTTCTCTGGCTAAACCGGCGTGTATCAATGATGTTCAATGTCTGGCGGGTCGTATTGCAGCACTGAGCCGGTTTATAAGCCGGTTGGGGGAGAAAGCTATCCCTCTGTATCAGATGATGAAAAAGACAGATAATTTTGTCTGGAGTGATGCTGCTAATGCGGTGTTTGAGGACTTGAAGAAGAAGTTAGCCGAGCCTCCTGTCCTTGCTGCTCCTGTTGATAAAGAGCCATTGCTGTTATATGTGGCTGCCAATGCCCGGGCTGTTAGTGTGGCCATTGTGGTAGAGCGAAAGGAGGTAGGCAAGGAATATCCGGTTCAATGGCCGGTTTATTATATCAGTGAGGTGCTCATTGAGTCCAAGTAGAGATACAAACATTGGCAGAAGCTGGTGTACGGAGTTTTTATGGCAAGCCGGAAGCTTAAACAGTATTTTCAGGGTCATCCCATCATTGTGGTCAGTTCTGTTCCTTTGGGAGATATAATCCAAAACAGGGAAGCAACTGGCCGGGTTGCCAAGTGGGCCATTGAGCTTGGGCCTCATGGGTTAAAGTATATGCCATGTACGACGATCAAGTCCCAGGCACTTGTGGATTTCATCAATGCCTGGACATAGTTGTGGGCGCCGGAGGAAAAGCCAGATAACACATATTGGACTATTCTCTTTGATGGGACCAGGCAGTTGGAGGGCTCGGGGGCTGGAGTTGTCCTAGCTTCCGCTTGAGGTGATAAATTTTGTTGTGCTCTCCGTCTAATGTTTCCTTGAACTAACAATGCAGCTGAATATGAGGCCTTACTCCACAGTCTTCGGGTGGCTAAGGAGATGAACTTAAGCTGGGTTAGGTGCTTTGGTGACTCGGATTTGGTAGCTCAACAAGTATCATGCACTTGGGATTCCAAAGATCCACTCATGGCGGCTTATCGGCGAGAGGTGGATGTTATTGCTGGTCACTTCAAGGGTTATTAGGTTGAGCATGTGGACCGGAGAAAGAATGAAGCAGCAAAAGCTTTAAGCCGGTTGGGTTCTCAACGTAAACCGGTGCCGCCCAATTTTTTTCTTGATGTCTTGCATAACCCGTCGGTCAAGTTACCCACAGAGGAGGATTTGGTTATTCCTGACCCGGAGGCTCAGTTTATAGCGGCGCTTTATGTTATCCCTGATTGGACAGTTCCCTATTTGGCATATATGACCCGGGGCGAGTTACCTGAGGATGAAATTTTGGCCAGGCAGATAATCCGGCGGTCCAAATCAATGACTATTGCCAACGGAGAGTTGCATCATTGCAGTGTCACAGGGCCGTTTTTGCATTGCGTGTCTCCTGAAGAAGGATGTGAGATCCATGAAGGAGATTGTGGTCATCATGTCTGTTCAAAAATCTGGTAGCCAAAGCTTTTTGTCACAGTTTTTATTGGTTGGCGGCTCATGCTGATGCTGAGGACTTGGTCAGAAGGTGTGACGGTTGTCAGAAGTTTGCACGTCAAGCTCATGTTCCGGCTCAGGAGATAAGGATGATTCCAATTACTTGGCCGTTTGTAGTCTGGGGACTTGATATGGTTGGGACCTTTAAGAGAACGAAGGATAATAATACCCACCTCTTGGTGGCAGTTGACAAGTTTACTAAATGGGTAGAGGCAGAGCCAGTGATTAAGTGTGATGCAGCAACGGCTATGCAATTCATGAAGATGGTGATCCTCCGCTTTCGCTTTCCATATAGCATTATAACAGACAATGGCACTAACCTCTCCAAGGGGGATATGGAAGATTTTTGTCAACGTGAGCATATCCGGCTTGATGTATCATCAGTCTCTCACCCCCAGTCTAATGGTCAACCTGAGAGAGCCAATCCAGAGATTTTGAGAGGTATCAAACCCCAGCTTATGGTTCCCCTATAGAGGACACCGTGTTGTTGGGTGGAGGAGTTACCTTCCGTGTTTTGGAGTATTAATACCACCCCCAATAGGTCTATGGGTTACACGCCTTTCTTCATGGTTTATGGAGCAGAGGCGGTTCTCCCTAGTGGCATCCGTCTTGACTCGCCCCACGTGGCGGCTTATGTTGAAGCTGACAATGAAAAAGCTCGTCAGGAAGCACTTGACCTATTAGATAAAGAACGTGACATCACAGCGACTTGTTCGGTGATTTACCAACAAGATCTGCGCCATTACCACAGCCGCCGTTTTAAAACCAAAACCTTTCAAGAAGGCGATCTGGTGCTCCGGCTCATCCAGGATCAGAATGATATGCACAAGTTATCCCCACCTTGGGAAGGACCCTTTGTGGTCAGTAAGAATCTAAACAATGGGTCATATTACCTTATCGATGTTTGAGACCACAAGGACTCACGCACGTCGGAGGAGGAGAACCGCCGGCCCTGGAATATTGCTCAGCTTAGGGAATACTACACTTGAGCCACAGGCTCTCCTTATGTACATATTTAGACAATGTATGTATTATGATTGATATAATAAACCGGCATCATTGCTAAAGCTGGGCTTCTGTCGTTCTCTTAAATGAGTTTTTGGTTACCAGGGGCTTCCGGTTTAGGCATGAAGTTATGATTTCTCCTTGAACCGGCTATAAGCCAATATAAAAAAACTTGGGGGCTTGTTACCCAAGTTAAAGGGACCAAAGAGAGTCTTTTGTGAAGACACAGCTCAAACATAGGTACCCCTTGGGCACAGCCCACATAATCACTTGGGGGCTTGGTAGTATTCGGACCATAGCTACACCTCTTCATTGTCATAAGGCCACCAGGGAAATCACATGGGGGCTTGGCCGTATTCGAACCATAGCTACACCTCTTGATTGGCATAAGGCCACCAGGGAAATCACTTGGGGGCTTGGTCGTATTCGAACCATAGCTACACCTCTTGATTGGCATAAGGCCACCAGGGAAATCACTTCGGGCTTGGTCATATTCGAACCATAGCTACACCTCTTGATTGGCATAAGGCCACCAGGGAAATCACTTGGGGGCTTTGGTCGTATCCGAACCATAACTTAAACCCTCTTGATCAGTGCAAACACCACAATTATGACTATTTAATCCCTCTTGATTTTTTAGGTTTATAATGCTTTATGAGTATAATTTACCTATGCTTGGCCTAGCCTTTGACTATAAGTCACCAGTGAGAGGAAAGCTAATGTCCGGTGTTTATTGATTTGGCCTGGTTCCTTTCATAAACCGACAAACAGATGATGATTACCAGTATTCAAGTTATGGGTTATCACCCTTATTATACCACTACTAGGAAAAGGCCTACTAGTGGCGCACCTGTTTTGCCTACTAATGGCGCACTACAGGTGCGCCACTACTAGCACGCCATTAGTATTTTTTACTAATGGCGCACCTGTGGTGCGCCATTAGTATCTGGTATACTAATGGTGCACCATGCAGTGCACCATTAGTATAGCCCATGGTGCACATTAGTATGCCTCCCAGGGGGCCATATTTACCCATGTGCTTTGGCATACTAATGGCGCACTTGTGGATGATACGCCATTAATGTGCTCTGTCTTACTAATGGCGCACTATGTGGTGGTGCGCCACTAATACGAATATTAGGGATTATTTTTTTCTTTTCTGATATTTTCACAGGTTACAAAATATATTATTAGACAGAATATAGCTAGGACCACACAACAACAACAGATTCATTGAATGTAATAGAAGATTAGTCTTCGAATACAATTCATCATATTAGTCTCCGAATTTAAAATACCAAACAAAGTTAGAACATTACAAGTCTCGAAACCGCGAGTAGCGAGTTTGTCTTCACATTACAAGTCGATATCGATCATATAAACTACCATCACATAGAAGAGAGCTGCGGTCATCACGATGAGCATAATCGCGATGAAACTGGTCTTCATCCGGTTCCTCCAACGCTCCCTCCTCTCTCCCGCTAGATAGCGCGCGTATCTAACTTCAGCCTCCGCCCTAGTGGTGTACCCTTTGTAAATGTTACCGCTGAAACGGTGAACCTCTCTGCGACACTCCTCCTAGTCGTCGTAGACTCTGGGAACCTTACCCTTGTACGCGACATACGACGCATCTCTATGCACTATCCAAACAAAACGTTAGTAGCAATTCACAGACAATACATAAGCAATATATAAGTATGCAACAAAAGGATCGGAAGAGAAAAGTAACACATTAATAGCACGATTCATGGTCCTACTAATAAATAGCATCGATTACATCTAAGTTGAACGACTGTCCAAACCAAAGAGACATACAAGTTCATTAAATTTTAATTACAACATGAGCCAATCGATGTTTCAGAACTACACATAGCATCACTACTTTCGACTCGACTCAGGGACCGGAGCGTGGATGAAGCCGCCGTCTCTTGTGATGGTCATGAAATCGCGGGCGTTGTCATCCGGCATTTGTAGCGTTGTGTCTATCTCACTGTTGGACAGTTGATATATGAGGTAGAACTGCCCCAAGGTACAAAGGACATCTTGATGGATGATTTCCGCAAACTCCGACTGGATGCGAAACAATTCTTGTCTGATGTCCGTGTCCTGGATTGCCGACAATCTTGCGGCCCAATCTTTGAGATTATTTGGTAGAAGAAGGTGATTATGGTCCCGTACGATCACCTGCATGTGATGGAGGGCGTAGTAGGCATCCTTATGACCGCCAGGCGGCTGCTTGACGCAGGGGAACATCGTACTGTGGGCGAACACGTGCTTGCCGTACCTATGAACTGGCCTGGTGAAGGTGCCTCCGGATTTGGCGTAGCCGGGGAGAACATCATCAAGAACTTTCTTGATATTTGTGTAGTCTTTCTTCAACTGACAGTCCGAGTCGAAATACGTGGTCATGGAATATTTCGGGCTTAAAAGGATGAGTGTGGAATGTGTGTCACTGCATAAAACACAGAATGTTAGAAAAAAAAGAACGATCGAAATATAAGATATCATATGTTACAGGGCGGTGAGGGGATGACTTACTCAGGAAAGTAAGGCACGAGGAAGTTATCCTTATTTGGGTTTGCCAGAAGGACGCCTTCGAGGTAAGAACTCGTGACCTGCCGGTCCCCAACGCTGCCCAAGATCTTGGCACGCATGTAGAAGGGGTCGACTATCACGATGTCCGGGGTCTTGTCTCTAATGATCCGCATCTCCATGCTCAGCGAAAATAGCCGAACGAAGGTGTAGTGCAGCAGATGAAGGTTAAACATAGCGAAGATGTCATCAAACCGCATGATGATCGTACCCCCGATGGCGTTATCCACAAAGCCCTTTCCCTCTGGCACCTTGGCAACGAAAACCGGGTATGCCACATCATTCTCGGAGAGACGATGCTTCTCCAAAGAAAGAACACTGTCATGCAGACTCCGCATAGCACTGGCTGCACATTGAGCAGATTAGTTGTTAGCATCGGCCTACCCGCCACATGCACCCTCCTCGAGATATCCTTAGGTGAAGGTGGACCGTCCTGAGCACGGATCGTACTCGGTGCCGGCTGGCTGGCACCCTTGTTACTCTTTCTTTTCCATTCCTTCTTCTTCTGCTGTAATGGGATCAAGTTCTGCTCACAGACCGCCTTCTTGAGTGTGTTGGGGCTGATAATAGTTGGCACCTTGGCTATCTAAGGATCGGTGAAGCCGACAGCTAGAGGCGTCTCCCGAGAACTGAACACCAAACGACGCCTGTTGCAATTTGGTTTCTCCATGGTACCAGCATGATGGCGGTCGTCTTTTTCAGGGTTGGGTTCTTGAGATGGAGGCCGAAGAATTCGTCACCGTATCCATGTTCGGCAAAGTACTTATCGATGTTGGTAAATGTACCGTCGTCGTCCGGATCTTGTGCCATATGCATGTTCGTATCCTGTGCCATAGGGATGTCCGGCATGTATGGTAGCGTTGCGATGGTCTTGCCATGGCTTGGCGTCGGCATGACTGGCGGTGTTGTATTTGGGGTGGTGTCCCCCGCCCCCAAACGAATCTAGCTCTTCGGCCAAAGCAGGTGCCAGCTTAGGCAGGCGCTGAGGGTCATCAGATCATCTTCGTCGGCCCCAGCGGGTCGAATCGGAGGTAACAACTCGTCGCAGCCTGGCAGCACCCAAACCAGTTGAACCCTATACACGGTGGGTGGCATCGGATTACCATGGAACACGGGGTTGCCCGATTGAACGATTTTGCCCTTGGCGACATCGACCAACTCATCGTTCACGAAGTGCGGGAGAGTGAACGGAACATCGGCGACACCATGCGAAAACATGTAGGGCGTCAGGGATGCCCAGTCAAAGGCAAGGAGATGAAGTCCTCGGCTTATCCTTGTTTTTCATTATGTTCAACACCCTATTTAGAGTGTTGTCCCAAGGGGTGCTCTGAGACGACCCCGCGATACTGCTTTCAGTCTCCCGCGCCAGAACAAGCTAAAGTGCCCTGGTCTTCGGATCCGTGGTAAGCTCCTTTGTTATCGGGTCCTCCTTGTACCGGGCCCTGACATAGTTCCTGGTCTGCTTGTCACGGTATTTCTCGAATCGGGGCGGTAGGCCTTGCTCGGCACGCTCCGCGTCCTCCTTGTCCCATATAGGCTCCGCCACTCTGTAACCGCCGGGACCGAGTTTGTGTTCCCCTAAGTTCATCTCCTGCATTTCTTTCCCCCACTGACTTGATTCGGAGGTTGCGCTGCTCTCGCACTTGATCTTGAACTCCTTGTAGTCTTCTTCGCTAATCGAATGACTTTTCGCCTTGGTCTTCTCATAACTATCACATTTGTCAATCATTCTCTTCACCGCGCTTTTCCAAGTAGACAGGGCCGTGCTCATCGTCGTGAGGGCGGCACTGTTCACTTTATTCCCTGAGAGGCGTGTGTTTACAAATTCAGCGGGGAACTTGTATCGTTCGTGCAGCTTTGTGAAGAGGAGGTTGCGCAAATTCCCTTGGTCCTTATGCCTTAGGTTCTCGGTGTTGACCGACACGGTGCTCCGGAGAATGCACCCGAGCTGAAGCGAGTACCCCTTGACTAATTCTTTGGGCATCGTTGGATGCCCGTCAGAGTTCACTTGAGTAAATTCCTCCTTGACGGTGCGGAGCACGTTCGGCCGCTGGTCCTTCCGTTGCATCTTCAGTTGGCTGCCATCTGTGCATGCGCTGGCATCATCAGTTGTGGCATCCTCAGTGGCACCATCAGTTGTGGCATCCTCGACGGCACCATCAGTGGTGGCATCCTTGGCGGCACCATCAGCGGTGTCATCCCCGACGCCACTAGGGGTTGTGTAGTCAGGATCGGTGTCTTTCGCGGCGTCCTCAAAGCGGTGAGGTTGTTCCTCCATCTCTTGGGATAGCTCCCAGAATTGCTTGCCGCTCGAACCGCCGGCCTAATCGCTGTGGGCCATGTTTCTCTCTAAATAGGAAAAAAGTTTGGTCAAAAATTTGGTTATTGTCAAGGAACAAGATCATGGTCTCATCATTTAGGGTTTGTCGACACCGAGGCATCCTAAAAGGTAAGCTTTTATCATTTAGGGTTTGTCGACTTCGAGGCACCCTAAAAGCCTAAGCTTTCATCATTTAGGTTCTTATCGACACCTAGGCACCCTAAAAGCCAAGGTTTTATCATTTAGGGTTTGTCCACGTCGAGGCACCCTAAGAGCTAAGCTGGGAAGGAGAATTCTAAGTTGGGCCTAATCACTTGGCTCTATTGCCACCTATGGTTTAATGCAGCAAGAATGGCGGGGTAGTTGATCCTACTTAATTAAGTACTAAGATACCCCGGCCCATGCATTAGTCGCAAGTACCCCATATGTCCTATTTTTAGCAAAGTCATGCTAAAATTCACGGAAAATTTCAGCATGACCTTTGCCGAAAATAGGACATATGGAGTACCCGAATTTGCCGGAACGGAAGTTAATCGACATTCCGGCAAACTCAAGGGCCTCTCGGGGTACCTGCAAAATCATTATCCCCGCGTAATGAAGTCGCCAATGGGTCATTTCATAAGATCACAGGTAGCATCATGACAAGTACAACATCATCACAAGTACAGCAGCAGCAGTAGTGAATACATGCATTACAGCAGCAGCAGGTTTATTCTTCTTCTTCATAAACATTAATTGGTGTGGGTGACTCTATCTGCCCTCTAATGACTCACTCAACTTAACAGGACAACCCACAAGGATTGTTTTGATTCCAACAACTGCTGTAAAATACATCCAGCAAAGGTGCTCTAAAATCAGAAATACTACCCCCAAATCTTTAGCTCAATTCTGAAAATACATGGTCTTCTAGTTACAATACTACCCCCCAACAGTTAAGATCTAAGGTGAGTAACACACTTTGGTCTTCTAGTTACAAAACAAAACTAACATAATTCTAGATGCCATAATCAGATCAAAATTTCAAACCATACACTTACTTTCAACGATAAACAAAACTGACTTGCTGTTAATTAACAGTGGCCAAAAGATATATAAAACTCCATTGCAAATGTGCCATGTCAATAAAACAACTCATGGAAGTAACTACTAGCAGCATGTCATTATGATGGCAGTCCACTATATTTTTTTGACAAAATACATCATTATCAGGGCACATTATGGCCATTTTCTTACATGATGCTAACTGTACCTAACTCAATTTTTTGACAGTAGCTCAAGTTTTTGACAGTAGCTCCTCACTGTCTGTCGCCTCCAACACTTTTTATGCTAGCAGCTCAAGTTTGTGCCATTGGAGCAAATAAGCAGGAACAAACATATGTAAGGTTTCAACAAGACTCATCATCAGTATATATAAGCAGGATCTCTGTAAACAAATGAACACTAAGAGCAGAATGTTCTTGCAACAGACATTATTGTGTGACATCAAAAGGCATCACTCTGCTTAAAGGGAAGGCTGACTTAAGTGGCAAGATGATACAATTTGCGTAACATAACAATATATGCATGTGTAGCTAGATGACCATACATACAAAGAAAGTATGTAACAAATTTAAAGTGTACAATCAAGAATGGACTAGTGCTCTCTGAATTGTTCAGCAGAGTCGCCAAAGAACATTTAATAACTCTGAAACCCTAAAAATCGATGGTGATGTTCAGTGAACTTGAGCATCTAACAATCTACTTCACATCATGCAGTTCTACCATATCCTACCATCCCGAGATCTCGATTCTCACGGGAAGAAAGAAAGCAAGCACGAAGAAGAGATCCGAAGGAGGGGGGATGGCGAGCGGGCATTACCCTGAGGCGCTCGGAGAGGATGGAGGGCGTGTGATCTGCTTGTAGTTGGGCACCGCGTTGTTCACCTTCTCCTTTTGCTTGCCCTTGCTCCACTTCTTCTTCTTCTTCTGCTTGCCACCGCCAGACTTGGCCGGCTTCGACGACGCCGCTGGGGCCTTCTCCTTCTTTGGTGCCTGCGAGCGAGACAAGAGATGGGGCGTTGTCGCCTGCTTGTTAAAGGGAAGGCTGTCGGCGACGGTGATGGGGGGCAGTGCAGGGGCTGACTTGGGGCGGCGACAAAGACGGAGGGCAGGGGCTGTCGGCGACGGTGATGGGGGGCAGGGCAGGGGCCGACGCGGGGAGGCCGACGGCGACGGCGAGGTCACGGAGGCGTCGGCGATGGCGGAGCTGCAGTGGTGGGGGCGTGGGGGCGGCGGCGCACGTAGGGGCGGCGGCGGCGTGGGTCGGGGCAGCGGGGGGAAGTGGATCTGGCAAGAGGGAGGGACGAAGTGGTCGCGTGAATTAGAGCTAGGGGGAAGATTACTAATGGCGCACCCCCTAGCGGTGCGCCATAAGTATGTTTTTTATAGTAATGGTGCACCACCCGACCGGTGCGCCATTAGTATGTTTTATTATTATTATTATTATTTAGAAAATGAATATGAATATGAAACAGTAATATATTTTTATAAAAATAGTAATAATTTTTAAAAAATATAATCAAATTTGTTATTTGAAAATATCATCAAATGGGGGTGCTCGGCAGCGGTGGAGTGGGACGGTGGGAGGGGTGCGGGGGGTCGGCGGCGGCGGTGGAGCGGGGGAGGGTGCGGTGGGTCTTCGGAGGCGGTGGAGTGGGGGAATGTGCGAGGGGTGCTCATCGGCGGTGGTGGAGCGGGGGTGTCAGAGTAAATGACCACGGGTAGTCTAGCCGGCTCCCCCTGGCCCTTCTGAAAAAATTACGAGCCGATCCGGCCCTCAAGAATCCAAGATGTGGGGCCGCCTTCCCCTTGCCGGCTGTCTCCCAGGCCGGCTATCGGAAGACGACCCGACTTTAGCCCTCATGAAGAAAGCCGCGGGAGGGCCGGCTCCGAGAAGCCGGCCGTGAGAAGGCCGACCCCAAGGAGCCGGCTCCCACAAAGCGGTCAAGATCGTACCCTCGAAGTCTGCATCCACATAACGGCGATGTGACGGGGCGTGGCTACAGTAAAGCCTGCCACCCCTGAATCCCGGAGCACGCCTGGCATAGTGCGCCGTACGGGTGGCCATGACTCGTCCGGCGCGGCACTGTTGCCACGTTGACCCTGATGTCATCCATGACGGGCTGCCAGTGTGGCCCACGGGCGGTGGGCCCCTTCATGCAGAGAGACACCCGAAGGCGGCCAGGCCTCCCCCAGTCGGCCCAAGACAGAGCCGGCTCTCCACAGCCGGCTTGCCACCTCCCTCGAAGGAGACGCCCCATTAAGGAGACAAGACGCGGTGAGGCTACAGCGATCACCCGCTGGACGGTGGAGCCGGCAAGGCCCTGGACAGTGGAGCCGGCAGCCGGCCGGACCCACCAGCCGGCGGGCCCCAGCAGCCGGTGCAGAAGCCGACGAGTGTAGACACAGACGGCTGGGCCCCACGCCCAGCCGGATTACCATTGTATCCCCGGGAGTAGGCCTATATAAACCCCCCGGGAAACCCATGCCAAGGGTTGATCCCTGCTAGTTTTAGACACCACATAGGGAGGAGAAGAGAGCAAGTAGTGCCCTTCTTCCTCCTCTCGCCGAACAGCTCAAGGGGCATCATGTAGCTACTTGTTCATCTAGTGATCATGCAGAGACCCCGCAGAGCAGCAGTAGGGGTGTTATCACCACGGAGAGCCCCGAAGCTGGGTAAGATTCGCCGGCATGCATGTCTTCGCCTCATCCCGCTTCCAGGCACCGGCGATGTCTTACTGGCTCCCACAATGATAAGCCACCCGTTGGCATATGTCGCACCTACCACCCGACATTTGGCGCCCACCGTGGGGCCAGGTGCACCGTCGTCCGGAGACCTGTTCTGGACAGGGAACCCTCTTCCTCCCCAGCGAGCGTAGCCAGCCCGGCACGCCCGATGGCGCTTGTCACGAGGCGCTGCAAGGCGTCACCAACGTCTGCGCAGCGAGCGGCCTCGCCGATCTCCTTGACAAGACCCTCATCTCCGACGAGCTTGCCTCCGACGCGCGCACCGACCACCTCGTCAACCTCCTCGGCCAGCTCCACGTCTCCGGCGAGACTGCTGTGGACTTGGAGTCGGTTGGCTCCACCGATCCGATGCCTGTCGACTCCGACACGGCCTCACTTGACACTTTCCCGACCAACGTCATGATCTACAATGACCCGCTTCCTGGGGCCGATGGCTGCGA
Source organism: Triticum aestivum (assembly GCF_018294505.1). Classification (NCBI taxonomy): domain Eukaryota; kingdom Viridiplantae; phylum Streptophyta; class Magnoliopsida; order Poales; family Poaceae; genus Triticum; species Triticum aestivum. Next base: position 554,951,261 of record NC_057812.1, on the reverse strand, counting down.
CGCTGTCACCACCGAGGTGATGGTCATCGGCCACGGCGCTGCTTCTGACGAGAGCGTCCACGACGCCCCGCACGCGGCGGTCCATGACTTGTCCATCCCCCTACCAGCCGATGCCGACGCTGAAGCACTGGAGGCTCGCCGCCTCGCCCTCCTCACGGAGGGGAGGAAGTTGGCTTCCATGAGACGCCTCGCTGAGGCCCACCGACGCGAAGCCGACCGCGCCGCCTTTGGCATGCCGCCCCCAGGCGGGCCCAGCCGGGCCGGCGTTGTCAGACAGCGTGGCGCGGTCATCGCCGACACGCTAGGAGTCGACCGCCCAGTCTACGCCACTCCACTCGAGAACCTGCGTGACGCCCAGGCGGCCGTAGACGAGCTAGACGGATTGGGGGCCGAAGAACTCCCCCACATGACTAGACGCATCCAGCAGCTAATCGATGTGGCCACGCAGCGGCACGAAGCCGGCGCCCGCGCGAAAAGCCCTCCCCCACACCGAGATCACGGCGCGACGTCCCGGACGCCAACTACGGGTAAAACCCGCGCGCGGCGCGAGAAAGAGCCGGCTGCTAGCCAAAGCCGAACCCGAATCTCCATCGAGCGAGACGCAGAAGGCCACCCCCGGGCCATGGAGTGGTGGGGCAACCCGCCTCTGCCTCGGCCCCGTGGAGAGAGATATCCCACCCCACCGCCTGTTGCGCATCCGACTCTCAGCGGTCGGCTAGGTCGCCGCGAAGGAGTCGGCGAAAACAACGCCCGCCATCGGATCGACCGCCTGGCGCGACCCCTGGCGCTGGAAGAAGAAGATGATGTTGGCCCGCCTTGCTTCGGCCCCCGCATCCGCGACGAGCCTTTCCCCAAAGGGTTCTCGCTCCCAAGAGACACGCCCAAGTACAACGGCTCTGTGAAGCCGGAAGATTGGTTAATCGACTACTCCACGGTGGTTAGCATAGCAAACGGCAACAGGCGCGTTGCCGTGAAGTACGTGCCCCTCATGCTGCAAGGCACGACGCGGACCTGGCTCAACAGCCTCAAGCCATACAGCATCAACAACTGGCTAGATTTCACAGAAGCCTTCGTCCGCAACTTCACCAGCACCTACAAGCAGGCTCCCAAGCCCAGACAGCTCTCCTTGTGCGTATAAGGCCCCGCCGAGTCTACTCGCGACTACCTCACGCATTGGGCCGAGCCCCACAACTGTTGCAAAGGGGTGCACGAGGTGCAAGCCATAGAATACTTCACCGCCGGGTGCCGAGAAGGCACCCTCCTCCAGCACAAGCTCCTCTGCGACGAGCCGACTACCCTCGACGAGCTTCTGGTCATAGCGGACGAGTACGCCACCGCCAACTCCTCAATGAAGACCGAACTCCGGGTAGACGCGTCCGGGAAGGTACTCAACCCGGCGCCCAAGAGGCCGGCTGGGGACCCCAGCCGACGCCCACACGAGAACGACCACAAGCGCAAGGGCCCCATGCCGCCTTCCGCCAGTCGGCAGGTGGCCACAGTCGAAGACGAGCGGCCCGAGGCGCGGCCCGCGCCCAAGAAATCGAAGGGCGGCAGGCCGGCTTAGCAGCCGGCCTTCTCCTACAAGCAAACTCTCGACGGCCCATGCAAGTTTCACAGCGGCGCGAAGCCGTCCAACCACACGACCCGGAAGTGCCACTGGCTCACCCGAATCTCCAAAGGCGAAGGGCTCACGCCGCCTCCGCCTACCGGTCCGCCGCCTCCGGCTCCACAGCCGCCGACCGCTCGGGCCGCAGTCGGAGCAGTGCATGATGAGTTCCCCGATGAGCATGCCGCCTATGTCATCTTTACAAGCCAGCCCGAAGACAAGCGCAGCAAACACCGAGAGCACCAGGAAGTCAGCATGGTCGCTGCCAACCCCGCCGAGCACATGCACTGGTCAGAAAAACCGATCAGCTGGAGCCGGGCCGACCACCCAGAGGTGATGCCATCTCCCGGCTCTTATGCGTTGGTTCTAGATGTCACCCTTGCAACGGACAGACGCGCTGCCCGTTTCTCCCGCGTTCTGATAGACGGCGGGAGCAGCATCAACATCCTGTACCGTGACACCCTGGAGAAGCTGAACGTCAAGACGAAGCAACTCATGCCTACTCGGACTGTGTTCCATGGCATTGTACCCGGCCTGTCCTGCGCCCCCATTGGCATGGTCAAGATTGATGTACTCTTTGGGGACAAGGAGCATTTCCGCCGAGAAGCGATCTAGTTTGAAGTGGCGGACATGGCGAGCCCCTACCATGCATTGCTTGGCCGACCTGCCTTGGCCAGGTTCATGGCAGTTCCCCACTATGCTTACCTCAAAATGAAGATGCCGGGCACCAAGGGCGTCATCACCATAGCTGGCGATTACAAGAAATCTTCCGAGTGCGCAGCAGCCAGTAACCGGCTGGCCGAGTCCCTTGTGATTGCCGAAGAAAAGAAGATGTTGGACCGAGTCGTGGCCATGGCCGGCAAACAGTCGGCCTTGTCCCCCGATCCCAGGGAGTATGATGCCCAAGGATGTTTCCAGCCGGCCAAGGAGACGAAGAAGATACCTCTTGACCCCGAGCACCCAGAGAGGTTTGCCGTCATCGGGGCAAGCCTAAACAGCAAATAGGAAGGCGAGCTCGCTGATTTCCTCCATGAGAATCGGGACATATTTGCATGGTCCCCCAAGGACATGCCGGGTGTTCCGAAGGAATTCGCCGAGCACAAGCTACACGTCCGAGAAGATGCAAAACCAGTCAAACAACCCCTCCGCCGACTGTCAGAGGAGAAAAGAAGGATTGTAGGAGAAGAGATAGCCCGGCTTCTGGCAGCCGGCTTCATTATGGAAGTTTTATCTCCAGAGTGGCTCGCCAACCCGGTCCTCGTGCTAAAGAAGAAGAACAAGTGGCGCATGTGCATAGACTACACGAGCCTCAACAAGGCCTGCCCCAAAGATCCCTTTGCCCTGCCAAGGATTGATCAAGTGATAGACTCCACGGCCGGATGTGAGCTGTTGAGTTTCTTGGATGCTTACTCAGGATACCACCAGATAAAGTTAGATCCGGCAGACCGCCTGAAGACCGCCTTCATCATGCCATTCGGAGCCTTCTGCTACCTGACTATGACATTCGGCTTGAGAAATGCCAGTGCCACTTTTCAGCGTTGCATGCAGAAGTGCCTCCTCAAGCAGCTCGGCAGAAATGCCCACGTCTACATAGACGACATTGTGGTGAAGACGGAGAAGCGCGGAACCTTGCTGGAAGACCTCAAGGAAACATTTGAGAACCTACGCCGGTTCCAAATCAAGCTCAACCCCGAGAAATGCGTGTTCGGAGTGCCAGCCGGCCAGCTCCTAGGCTTCCTGGTCTCCGAACGCGGCATCGAATGCAACCCAGTAAAGATCAAGGCCATTGAGAGAATGGCGATTCCCACCAAACTTCGAGACGTCCAGAAGTTCACCAGATGCTTGGCCTCCCTGAACCGCTTCATCAGCCAGCTCGGAGAGAAAGCTCTCCCCCTCTACCGCCTCATGAAGAAGACCACTCACTTCGAGTGGAATGGCCCAGCCGACCAAGCTTTTCACGAGCTAAAGAAGATGCTGGCCACACCGCCTGTCCTGGCGGCACCGACTGAGAAAGAGCCCATGCTCCTCTACATTGCCGCAACCAGCCGGGTGGTCAGCACCATCATCGTAGTCCAACGCCCAAAAGAGGGCCAAGCCCAGCCGGTCCAGAGGCCGATGTACTATTTGAGCGAGGTGATGTCTACCTCGAAGCAGAACTACCTGCACTACCAGAAGATGTGCTATGGCGTGTACTTCGTTGCCAAGAAGCTGAAGCCCTACTTCCAAGAGCATCCCATCACGGTCGTATGCACCGCCCCGCTGACCGAGATTATAGGCAGCCGTGATGCATCCGGCCGGGTGGCGAAATGGGCCATCGAGCTGGCCCCTTACACGATCTTCTACCAGTCTTGCACCGCCATCAAGTCCCAAGCATTGGCCGACTTCCTCGTCGACTGGGCCAAGACCCAATACCTGCCGCCAGCTCCCGACTCCACTCATTGGCGCATGCACTTCGATGGGTCCAAGATGCGCACCGGCTTGGGAGCCGGCGTCATCCTCACCTCTCCCAAAGGCGACAAGCTCAGATACACGCTGCAAATTCACATTGCCACCTCCAACAACATGGCCGAGTACGAGGCGCTCATACATGGGCTCCGGCTTGCCAAAGAGCTCGGCATTCGCCGGATCCTGTGTTATGCCGACTCGGACTTGGTGGTCCAGCAATCATCCGGCGACTGGGATGCCAAGGATGCAAATATGGCAAGCTACCGCTTCCTCGTTCAGCAGATGAGTGGGTATTTTGAAGGATGCGAATTCCTCCATGTACCGCGAGCCGACAACGAGCCAGCTGATGCCCTGGCTCGAATAGGCTCCACTCGGCAAGCAATACCAACCGGTGTCTCTCTACAACGCCTCCTCAAGCCGTCTGTCAAGCCGTCTCCAGAGTCCGATTCCATCTTCGTGCCGCCTGACCCCGATACAGCCGGGACCGGCTCGAAGAACCAAGAGGGTGACCCGGGGACTTTGATAGTCGGCCAGGGGACATCAACAGGTGGCTCGGGGACTTCTGTAGTTACGCCCGACCCGGGGACTGCCACACCCGGCTCGGGGACTACGGTAGTCGGCCCGGAGGCTGCACCAACACAACAGGCGGTGGCCGACTCCAGCATTTCACCACCCAGCCCGCCCGCCCTGGTCGCAGTACCCGCATTGGCAATAGAAGAAGTCGCAGCTCCATCATGGGCTCGGTCCATCCTCAACTTCCTAATAAACCAAGATCTGCCGGCTGACGAAACAGAGGCGAGACAAGTCCAATGCCGAGCCGGAGCATACACAATCGTCAATAGAGGGCTCGTCAAGCGCAGTGTCACTGAAGTCCTCCAGCGATGCGTCGAGCAAGAGAAGGGCATTGCAATCCTCAGAGACATCCACCAAGGAGAATGTGGCCACCATGCGGCCTCACGATCACTCGTCGCCAAAGCCTTCCGCCATGGTTTCTTTTGGCCGACAGCTTTGGATGACGCCAAGGGGTTAGTTAAACATTGCAAAGGATGCCAACTCTTCAGCTCCAAGCAACACATGCCGGCTTCAACACTCAAGACTATTCCCCTCACTTGGCCCTTCGTCATTTGGGGACTGGACATGGTGGGCCCATTCAAGACGGCGCACGGCGGCATGACACATCTGCTTGTCGCCTGGACAAATTCACCAAATGGATTGAGGCAAAGCCGATCAGGAAGCTGAATGGGCCGACTGCCGTGACATTTACCGCAGATATAACAACTCGGTAGGGCGTGCCACACAGCATCATCACCGACAATGGCACGAATTTCGCCAAGGGAGCCTTGGCACGTTTCTGCGCGACGCAAAGCATCCGGTTGGACTTAGCGTCTGTTGCCCACCCACAGTCAAACGGCTAGGTCGAGCGAGCCAACGGCCTCATCCTTTCCGGCATCAAGCCCCGACTGGTCGTACCACTGGAGCGTTCAGCTGGCTGTTGGCTCGATGAGCTGCCGGCCGTCCTTTGGATTCTACGCACTACCCCAAACAAGTCAACCGGCTTCACTCCTTTCTTCCTCATGTATGGTGCCGAGGCGGTCATCCCAACTGACATCGAGTTCGACTCTCCTCGGGTAACCATGTACACGAAAGCGGAGGCCAAGGAAGCACGAGAAGATGGCGTCGACCTGCTGGAAGAAGGCCGGCTGTTAGCCCTCAGCCGGTCCGCCATCTATCAGCAGGGCCTGCGCCGCTACCACAGCCGGAAGGTCAAGCCAAGATCCTTCCAAGAGGGCGATCTTGTGCTCCGGTTGATCCAGCGAACAGCCGGCCAGCACAAGCTCTCGGCCCGTTGGGAGGGCCCCTTCATCATCAGCAGAGCTTTAGGCAACGACTCCTACTACTTGATCGACGCGTAGACGCCGAAGGCACGCAAGAGAGATGATTCCGGCAAGGAGTCGGAACGACCATGGAACGACAACCTCCTCCGAAGATTTTATAGTTGAAATGCAGTATGTATCACGCTAACTTTTGTACTAAGTATGAGACAATAGGCCCCCCGAGGAGAGCTCGGGGACTGCCATCTTTTATCTATGAATGAAGAGTATCATGCTTATGACCTTGTCGTTACATTCACTTTTTCCGTCCGGCATCGGGTTCGACTAGTCGGCCCGGGGACTGGCCGCCTGGAGTTATATTAGAAGTCCTACCCACGGTCAGACAAGTAGTGTGCCGGCTCCCAAGCCTTCTGTTGCCAAAAGTCGCAGATCGAAGAACCTGCTATCCGGCTGGGAAGAGTTAAAGGCAGGAAAGGACGCCCACACAAAAAACGTCTAGGGACTAACGGACTAATATAACAAAAGCCGGTTTTTCTCCCACCACCGACCGACTACCAGAGTAGCCGGCCGACCAGCTTCCATTCACCTCGCTTCAATCTAAGAAAGCTCGAGTACTTTCCTTCCCAAAAGGGGAAGGCGGCAAAGGAAACAGCCTAAGGATAAAAAGCATACACGAATGGAAACCCAACACGCACACAATCATATTTACACAAAAGACCTTCAAAAGGCCAGCATTCAACATAGTTCGAATACACCCCCAGTGGGTGGAACTGCGCAAGTTTAATAAAAATTGTTCAAAGGATAACAAGCAGGAAAAACAAGGACGGCAGATTAAGCCAGGGGAGCGACTGGCGAGTCGGGCAGGTCGGTGGAGATGGCAGTGCCGGCTGGAGGAGTGGCCGGCTGACGAACCTCGGCATGATCACCGCCTCCCGCAGAGGGTGTGCTAGCATGCGCCTCGTTGCTGGAAGCACGGTCGGGCTGAGGCTGGCTGGCCGCTTCACCGGCCGGCTCAACGTCTTCGCCTTCCTCTCCTTCGTCGTCTTCGCCTTCATCACTGGAGGCGATCTCCTCTGCCGAGTCCTCACCCGCTGTCGGGTCCAGCCCGAACCACTCCTCTGGCTGAGCAACACCGTCATCATTAATTTCAGGAGCGAAGACGCTGATGTCAGTGCACTCGGCGATCGTTGAAGCGCGCTGAGCGATAGCCGGCCGCACCTCCTCCATCTCCTCTTTGGCCTCCAGCCGACAGGTGCGCAGCTGGTCCAGGTTTAGCCCTGGATACCAGGCTCGGACGAACTCCAGCGCCCGCCCAGCTCCAAGCCGGGCTGCCGATGCCTTCCAGGCCTCGAAGCGGCCAACCACAACCTCCAGCCAGTCGGCAGCCCGACTCGGGGTGCGGGGAATCGCCTCGCCTGGCCAGAGGGCGGCCAACACCTGCGGTCCGGCGCACTGGAGGCGGCGGAGCATACGGTGAGCCGGCTGCAGCCGGGCTTGGACAGCCAAGAGTTGCTCCTCAAGCGTCCGGCTCGCGTCCGGCGCGATTTCAGCCCACGCCTGCCGGCGCGCCTCTTGATGGGCCTCGATGGTTTGGGTGGTGAAGACGGAGTAGCCGGGAAAGTAGTCTGCACAAAGAACAAAAAGCAGCACAAGTCAGAACACAAATCTGGGATCAAGGGGCAAGCGAGGAATGAAGAAGGCGGCTTACCATCGATCAGATCCTCGATACGACCGAAGCCCTCGCTCAGCGCCTGCTTCACCTCAGCCCAGCCCGCCGCTTCGATCTCGAACTCGGCCTTCAGGGCGTCCTCGCTGTCCTACGCCTTCTTCACGGCCGCCTTGTGGCTCTCCTCCTGGTCGGCCAACTTCTTGGCCAGGCAGTCACTCTCTAGGACCAAGGCGTTGTACTCGGCTTCCTTGGCGCGAAGGGCGGCCTGGGCCCCGCTGAGCTGCCCCCTCAAGTCAGCATTGGCTCCTGCAAGCATGAAGACAAAGGAAAAATCAATAAGGAAGAAGTCATCAAGGAAGATCCGACCTGGCTGCTCAGCAGTCGGCCCGAATCTCGGGGACTACACCCAGTGGGTGCGCTGACGCGCCCCCACAGGAGATGAACGAAACCAAGCACGCACTCCGGCTGCTAGTCAGGTCTTCGGTTCTCCGGCCCAACTCCTGAGCCTGGGAGTTGAAGGTAGCAGCGCGGAGGTTATGATACTCCTGGAAGATCAGATAGGAGGCGAGAATAAGACAGTTGTCAGGACCTAGTAAGTTCCAAGCCGCCTGCGCAGTAGCCGACTTGGAACTCGGGGACTACACCCAATGGGTGCGCTGACGCGCCCCCACGGAAGAAATCAAAAAGAGCAAAACAACCAAGGCCAGAAGACTCACCCGGATGACGGCCCGTGTCGCGCTTGGGTGTATCGCTGCAGCGAGGCGGCTTGGGCTTGAAGCCGGTTCCGGACCTCCTGGGCCGTCGCGTTCAGCTCGCCCCTCCCCCCGCCGAGAGTCCACTCGGACATGCTGGCGCTGGCCGCCTCCAGGGCCTCCGCTGTCTGGCTGGCGCCCGCAGCTCGGTGCGGCTCCGGCACGGAGGTGCCTCCCCCTGCGCGCCGGCGCAATGCCGGCTGCACCTTGAGGCCGGCCCCTGCCTCCGGCTCGCCCCCGGCCGGCTGCTCTGGCGCCACGACTGATTGGCTGCTTTGGCCCGCTCAAGTCGGCGCCGTCTGCAGCGCCCCCTCCACGAAGATCACGTGGTCCTCCCTCCTCTCCATGACCGGTGGGTCTTGGTCGACCTCCTCCGATGGGGGCACGGGGTTGTCGGGGGCCACGGCGCGGAGGGGAACGACGAGCAGCGGAGGCTGGTTGTGCGAGGCCTCCGCCTCCGTCTCCGCAACTGCCGCCTTCGCCCAGGCCTTGGCCACCGCGTTGGCCTGCTCCTTCGCCGCCTGGGCGGTCCTTCGCTCCGCCGCCTCCTGCTCCTCCCGCGCCCGTTCCTTAAGGTCGGCGCGGGGATCCACGCGGCGGGAGCCTGAAGACCCTCCAGTCGGCCCGACTACGGAGGCGCCAGGACCCCGCTCAAGGGAAAGCGGTGCCCTGTCCGGCGAGCAAAGAAAGGTTTAGAAGAGCTTCAATCGAAAAGGACAACCAAAAATATATATACACAAGACGTTCGACGACTTACGCCGAGATCGCCTACGACTGTTTCACCGCCTTGCGGAAGCGGGCCGCCTCATCCCGCTTGGTCGCCGCCGTAGAAGCCTTGGATTTCTTCGGCCGGCTGCCGAAGAAGGTCGACACGGCCCGGTGCTTCTGCGCACCGCCACGGGCAGCCGACGCGGCAGACGGACCCGTGCCTTGATGATCAAGCGCCGGCTGGCGGTGCGGGGCGGCTTCGACCTCGTCGTCGTCCGGGCAGTCCTTGAAGCCGGCCCCGAGCCCCGCGCCTCCGGCCTCGTCGCCTTCCCCCACGATGGCGTCTTCCATGGCGGCCGCTCCCCGGTCCGGATTGTCGTGGTCGTCCACAGTGCGGTCGGGGAGGAGATGGCGCTCTACCCCTGCGGCCCCGGCTGTCGGCGGAAGAAGAGGGTTCTGCTAAAGGCAAACCAACTGATCAGAGGTCGGCTATCATGAGGCCAACTACAAAAAGTAAGAAAAGAAGCAAAACTTATGGCAGGCAGAGGGTTGGCGCGGGAATACGGCCCCTTGCCGTATCGCCAATCCTCGGCGAGCTTGCAGTTGGAGATGTAGTTCACCATGTAAGACACCTCTGCATGAGGCATCTCCCTGGTGCTCAGCCGGCACGGGTCGAAGCGGCCGCTCATCTGGCAAATCATGTGAGGCCGGCCTTGGAGCAGAAGTACTCGGCGCTCCACGAAGGTGGCCACTAAGTCGGCTCCGGTCAGGCCCTCTGACTGGATCATCACCCGGAGCCGGGAGACAGCTGCGTTCCCGACCTGGGACAATGACCTGGCCCGGTAGCTCCAAGAAGGTTGCCTCCCCGCCGGCAGGCCGGCTACGTAAGCCGGCAGGTTGACGTAGTCGCCTTGCTGGGCGACGTTCTTCACGTAAAAGTAGGACTTCTGCCAGAGCTTCACCGACTGGATCAGCGGGATGGGCGGGAACAGATTGTTCTCGCCCGTCCGCCTCATGGCAATGAAGGCTACGTAGGGGGCGGGCACGCCCGCGACGACCGTGCCAAGCTTGCTCTGGAAGAATTCCCCCAGAGCTCGAGCGTGGGGAGAACCCCAAGAAAGCCCTCACACAGGGTGACGAAAGCCGACAGCAGCATCACTGCGTTGGGCGTGAGGTGATGCGGCTGGAGGTGGTAGAATTCAAGGAAGGCTCGAAGGAATCCGCTCGCCGGGAGGCCGAAGCCGCACAGGCAGTGCGAGCGGAAGATCACCCGCTCGCCCTCCTTCGGTGCCGGCGAAATCTCCCTCGCCGGCGCTTGACGAACCCGCACGAAGTTCTTGCCCGGCAGGCACCGTGTCCGGCGGAGGAACTCGACGTGGTCCTCGTGGACGTTGGAAACATCCCACGAGCTCAACAGCGCCATGGGAGTGACGCGGAGCAAGACGATGCGACGGCGGAGACGCGCACGACCCCGCTACGGCGGGACCGAAGGAGCCGAGAGGTCCGGCTGCGGAACGGCGTGACAATGGGTTGCTCCGGCAGCGGAAAGAAGAAGAAGGAAGGCAAGAAGGGGCGGAGCGAGGGAGAGCGTGCGAGCCTCTGCCGTTCCCCCTCCTCCCCCTACTTATAGACCCGCACGGCGGAGCCGAGGAGGCGTGGCGTGGGGGAACGTGGGGATCAACTGCGCCCACTCCCCCACGTCCCACGATTATTGCGCTCTGATGGCGTAATAAAACCACCGCGGGAAGGCGAGCGGTCCACGTGGGTCGCAGAAGATCCGCGCTCGGGCCGAGGCCTAGGAGTGGCGGGCCCGGGCCTGCCGCGGCGTCTCGTCGCATGCGGTGCGCTAGCAGGATTTCCTTGCCACGTGGCCCGCGGGATGGCGTGCGGTCAGCTCGCAGGCCGACCCGCGTTCCTGCCTACGAGAAACGGGGCTTTCCAAAGGCGGCGCGCACAAGCAAAGCCGGCTCCCCAGGATAGGAAGCTAACCAAGCTTCTCGACCCTTTGTCAGCCTCGAAGCTCGATCAGCTTTGGGGACTACTGTCGGAGTAAATGACCACGAGTAGCCTAGCCGGCTCCCCCTGGCCCTTCTGAAAAAATTACGAGCCGATCCGGCCCTCAAGAATCCAAGACGTGGGGCCGCCTTCCCCTTGCCGGCTGTCTCCCAGGCCGGCTATCGGAAGGCGACCCGACTTTATCCCTCATGAAGAAAGCCACGGGAGGGCCGGCTCCGAGAAGCCGGCCACGAGAAGGCCGACTCCAAGGAGTCGGCTCCCACAAAGCGGTCAAGATCGTACCCTCGAAGTCTGCATCCACATAACGGCGATGTGACGAGGCGTGGCTATAGTAAAGCCTGCCACCCCCAAATCCCAGAGCACGGCTGGCATAGTGCGCCGTACGGGTGGCCATGACCCGTCCGGCGTGGCACTGTTGCCACGTTGACCCTGATGTCATCCATGACGGGCTGCTAGTGTGGCCCATGGGCGGTGGGCCCCTTCAGGAAGAGAGACACCCGAAGGCGGCCAGGCCTCCCCCAGTCGGCCCAAGACAGAGCCGGCTCTCCATAGCCGGCTTGCCACCTCCCTTGAAGGAGACGCCCCATTAAGGAGACAAGACGCGGTGAGGCTACAGCGATCACCCGCCGGACGGCGACACTGTAGCCACGCCCACCTCGGCGAAGCCCTCGTCACCAGGATTGAGCAACAATAACCAACCACCGATAAGGCCCTGGACAGTGGGGCCTGCCTGTCGACCAAGGAGCCGGCAGCCGGCTGGACACACCAGCCAGCGGGCCCCAGCAGCCGGCGCAGAAGCCGGCGAGTGTAGACACAAACGGCTGGGCCCCACGCCCAGCCGGATTACCATTGTATCCCCGGGGGGTAGGCCTATATAAACCCCCCGGGACACCTATGCAAAGGGTTGATCCCTGCTAGTTTTAGACACCACATAGGGAGGAGAAGAGAGCAAGCAGTGCCCTTCTTCCTCCTCTCGCCGAACAGCTCAAGGGGCATCGTGTAGCTACTTGTTCATCTAGTGATCATGCGGAGACCCCACAGAGCAGCACTAGGGGTGTTATTTCCACAGAGAGCCCCGAAGCTGGGTAAGATTCGCCGGCGTGCATGTCTTCGCGTCATCCGGCTTCCAGGCACCGGCGACGTCTTACTGGCTCCCACAATGATAAGCCACCCGTTGGCATATGTCGCACCTACCACCCGACAGGGGGAGGGTGTGGTGGGTCATCATCGGTGGTGGAGCTAGCAGGGGAGGGTGCGGGGGGGGGATCGAGATCGAGATGGAGGGGGATAGCAATCGAGATGGAGGGGGATCGAGATCGAGTGTCCTCATGAATATTCAATATTTTTTCATATTGAATATGAAAAAATATCATCAAATTTGAAAAAATATTCATGAATTCAAAATGTGCCCATGAAATTAAAAAATATTCATGATATCAAAAAGTGCCCATGAAATACAATCGAGAAATGAAGACTACGATTGAAATACAATCGATCTTAGCTAGCTATCTGTTCACAATCTTATTGCCCTTCTTTTTCGCAAATGGAGTTCTTCTGTGGAACGGACGTCCTTTAGGTAGGGTGGTCCTGCTTCTTCTTGTGGTGTATGCTGCTACTTCATCGTCATCGTCATGTTCGATCTTCGGGTTGTGGTACTTGTCGAAGTCTTGCTCATTGGCTACTCCATCCATTCCGATGATCTTCCTTTTGCCTCTCCTCACGACAACATGACTGGGCTTTGACAGGTCGGTAATGAAGAAGCATTGGTCCACTTGGGAAGCCAGTACCCATGGCTCATTTTTTGCGGTGACGTTTGCGCCCGCGGTCTTGGATTTGGCTTCGGGTATAACCATGGTGGTGAAAGACCAGTCTTCTTTTAGGACGCTCTTGGCCCATCTGACACGGAACATCAGGACCTTGTATCCAGCGTAGCTCAGCTCTCAGATCTTCTCGATCCTTCCATAGTATCTGTCCTTCTCGTTACCGCTGTAGGATTCCATCATTACCCCAGAGTTCTGATAACCATCGCTCTTCATGTCCTTGTCCTCGGTGTAGAATGTGTAGCCATTGATATCGTACGCCTCATAGGTCATCAAGTTGTGCTCGCCGCCCTGTGACAAGGCGAATATGAGTTGTTCTTCCGCGGAAGAATCCTCATGTAAAGGGTACGACAGAAGCTTCTGCTTGAACCAATGCATGAAACATGAGTTGTGCTCTTTGATTATATCTTCGTCCGTGCTCTATTGGCCTCGGTCATTGCACGTCTTCTCAATAAAGGTTTTGTGCTCTACCACCCAAGGATTGACCACGTCTATGTGACATAGCGCGACTAGGTTTGCTCTTTCAAGGTCGGCAAGTCGACCCTCGAAGTCGACATGCATTTCGCGGCGACCCTCACGGTGACCCCATGTAGCGAGCCCGCCGAGGTGCCTGTTGACGGGCAGACCAACGGGGTTCTCAATGCCTAGATAATTCGTGCAGTAGGAGATGCACTCTTCGGTCAGAAAGCCCCTGGCTATGCTTCCCTCTGGACGTGACATGTTGTGAACATATCCTTTGATGACACCATTCATCCTTTCGAATGGCATCATGCTGTGCAGGAACGTCGGCCCGAGTTGGATGATATCCTCCATGATATGGACCAGCAGATGCACCATAATGTTGAAGTATGCGGGCGGGAAGTACATCTCAAGCTCGCATAGTATCACCATGATCTCTTCCTGTAGCCTTCTGAGTTGCCTCACGCCAACCGACTTCCGAGAGATGATGTCGAAAAAGTTGCATAGGCCAAATAGCGTTTCACGGATGTGCGCGTCCATGATCCCACGGGTTGCAACTAGAAGTATCTGCATCATCAGCACGTGATAGTCGTGAGACTTCATCCCGCTGAACTTCTGCTTCGCTGGGTCTAGGTATCTGCTTATCTTCCCCGCGTAACCGTAACAAAGTTTTACTCCTACGAGGCAGGTGAAAAACAGCTCCAACTCCTCCTGACTTAGAGTGAAGCACGCGGGAGGGTAGTCATTTCCGGTATTCTTGGCCTTTTTTCCTTTGCGACGACTTTTTGTGTCCTACTTTGCCTCATCATCATCATCATTAGCGTGAAGCTCCTCCCTGATGCCCATTGATTTCAAGTCTGCCCTTGCTTTCGGCCCATCTTTTGTCCTCTCTGGCATGTTGAGCAGGGTACCAAGCAGACTCTCGCACACGTTCTTCGTGATATGCATGACATCAAGGCTGTATGGCACACGGTGGATCTTCCAGTATGGCAAGTCCCAGAAAAGAGACCTTGTTTTCCATACCTTCAGCAGCGGCTCTAGCACCTTTCGCTTCTTTCCCGGCTCTGGCGCCTTTTGCTTCTTTCCCGACAGTGGGCAATCTTTCCAATTTTTCAATAGCTCGTCTATTTCCTCGCCGCTCCTCGTACGCGGGAGTCTTCGGGGTTCGGTTTCACCGTCGAACAGATCCTTGTGTTTTCTCCACGGGTCATCGTCGCGAAGCCACCTTCGATGTCCCATGAACATGGTTTTCGAAGACCCGGGATCTCTATCTAGCTGGCGATACGTTGTATCATCCATGCACCTGACGCATCTAGAAAATCCGTGGACCACCTGCCCCGCGAGATATCCGTAACCGAGATAGTCATGCACCGTCGTGAGCAGTGCGGCTCTCATAGGGAAATATTCTTTCTTTGCGGCGTCCCACGTATCGGCTGGCATTTTCCACGGTGTGTCTAGCTCCTCTTTCAGCAGCCCCAGATACAGATTGATGTCGTTCCCTGGTTGTTTCGGCACTTCAATTAGCATACTCATGTGAATGTACTTCCTCTTCATGCACAACCAGGGAGAAGGTTGTACATCCACACAAACACTGGCTAGGTGCTATGTGTGCTTCTCTGGCTGCCAAATGGATTGACTCCATCGGTGTTCGCGCCCAGCACCATGTTCCTTGGATCGTTCCCAAATTCTGGGTCTTCGAAGTTCAACGCTTGCCACTGGCTCGCATCCTTAGGGTGACTCAGCATCTTGTCTTTTTTATTTATCTCCGGATCATTTCCGTCATATTCTCGCTTCTTCCCCTCCCAATCCGCGTGCCAACGCAGGAGCTTTGCTACCTTAGGGTCCACGAAATACCGCTGCAGACGAGGAGTGATCAGAAAGTACCACACCACTTTTCGAGGAGCTTTCTTCCTCTTCTTGTATCGAGTGACGCCGCACACCGGACATATGGTAGACTCCGCGTGCTCATCCCGACAAATGATGCAATTGTTCATGCACACATGGTATTTCACGTGCGGTAAATCCATAGGACACACGAGTTTCTTCGCCTCCTCGAAACTGGTCGGGCACTTGTTCCCCTTGGGAAGACATTCGTGCCAGAATGACATGTTCTCGTCGAAGCATGCGTCGGTCATTTTGTGTTTTACCTTCATCTCCAGAGCCATGAGCGTTACGTTCAGGCGGGTATCCTTGGGCCTGCATCCTTCATACAATGTAGTAACCACGTCTATCTCTAGTTGATCCATCTTGGCTTTCTCTAGGGCGGCAGCTCTTGCGTTATCTGTCTGCTTGAGAAGCAGCTCTTGAATATGAGGGTCCTGCACTCAGCCTCCATTATCGTCTGCTTCGGCATCTTCATCTTCATGATCATGCCCTTCGTCTTGATCTTGCTCATCATCATGTCCGGCATGTTCTACATGATGACTGTGTACAACATCAGCGTCGTGATCATGTCCGAGAGATTCTTCGTCTTCTCGCCCGCCCTCGCCGTGGTGGTTGTCTTGCTGCCCTTCCTCATTTCTTGCCTGGCCCCCATGGACGACTTCATAGTCATCTTCATCACCTTGCCACCGATAGCCATCCATGAAACCACGCAAGAGCAGGTGGTCCCACACCTGCCCGGAATCCGGGTCCACAATAAGGCTCTTCAGCTTGCATCTTCGACACAGACATCTTATATCCATCTCGTTCTTTTGAAGCATCTCGGCCTTCGTGGAGCTCAAAAACCTATTCACGATGCCTTTGGTCATCGTGCGGACCATGGTCGCCTGCGGGCTAGAGCAAAACGATATTTTAGAACCAAGAAAAAATTTGGCATGACTTTCCCTAAAAATAGGACCAAAAAGAATGCATAGTGCCAAAATTCTTGTTGAAACGGAAATGAATCAACATTCCGGCAAAATATTGGCAACTATCGCATTTCAAATACCGGTACCTGCAAACACAAACATATATGCAACACCACAAACATATGCAACACCACAAACATACATAGATCTAGCAAGGCCATAAAAAGTGCATGCGCACGTTGTTGGAGCGAGCTAGGGAGAAAAAAAGTAGATCTACAACATAAAGATAGCTTTCCCCTTACTTACATATCAAAAAAGGTAATTTAATCACTTAATTTTGATGAATCTATGGTGCAAATGAGGTGAGGAGGAGGAGGCAGCCGACACAAGCTTGGAGGAGGAGGTGGAGAGAATGAAGTGGGGAAAGTGAGTGTGTAGGTGTAGCTGTCCAAGATATCTAGCTGGTCCCAGGTTAATAATGGCGCACCAGCTTGAGGTGCGCCATTAGTAGTTTTGCAAAAAACATAGTAGTGGCGCACTGCGTTGGTGGTGCGACATTACTCCATTACTAGTTAAACTAGTAATGGCGCACTCGTCCCTGGTGCGTGTAACGCCCCGGACACACCCGCCGGTGGTTGTTACTCCTGATGGGATCTAGACTGGCCCCACGGATCAATACTAGTCTTTTCTGCGCACTTTGTCCTCAGTCATGTGCACCCGGGAGCAACTTCCCGGTCGGTCACCCATCCTGACACTACTCCAAGCTGAGCACGCTTAACTTTGGAGTTCTATCCGAATGGGCTCCCGGAAAATAAGGAATTCCTTATTGATATGAGTAGTCTATCATCCCTAATAAGCCAGGCTATCACATACACCCCCACTCAGAGGAACCGACGTCCTCGTCGGGCCACAGGAACGTTCCCTCTTGGCACAAACGTCTGTGTTTCCAGTCCGGTACATGTGCCATGCCGGGTGCCACGACGGGTCACAATCGTCATGAACAACATGACCACGCACCTGTCCGCAACCATCCGTGTAACCGCGAGGGTCGGCTCTGATACCAACTTGTAACACCCCGGACACACCCGCCGGTGGTCGTTACTCCTGATGGGATCTAGACTGGCCCCACAGATCAATACTAGTCTTTTCTGCGCACTTTGTCCTCACTCGTGTGCACCCAGGAGCAACTTCCCGGTTGGTCACCCATCCTAACATTACTCCAAGCTGAGCACGCTTAACTTTGGAGTTCTGTCCGAATGGGCTCCCGGAAAAGAAGGACTTCCTTATTGATATGAGTA
Organism: Triticum aestivum; assembly: GCF_018294505.1. Lineage (NCBI taxonomy): Eukaryota > Viridiplantae > Streptophyta > Magnoliopsida > Poales > Poaceae > Triticum > Triticum aestivum. The sequence goes on along the minus strand of NC_057812.1, from coordinate 554,933,867 downwards.
GTCTATCATCCCTAATAAGCCAGGCTATCACAGTGCGCCATTATTATTTCTGGAAAAAAATTGTTACTAATGGCGCACCGTGTGTCTGGTGCGCCATTAGTGTCTACCACACTAATGGCGCACTAACTCATGGTGCGCCATTACTATATAGTAGTGGCGCACCACATGTCTGGTGCGCCATTAGTGGCCATATCATCTGTAGCCCTTTTCCTAGTAGTGTACCGGCTTCCTAAACCAGCAGTGTGATAAAATATCACGGGTATGGTATATCTTAAATTGTATATGGTTATTTTTATGCCTAGCAATGGTTATAAACTATGTTATTGGGCAAGATAACCCGTCTAGCGGTAAACCGCTAGGACATTTTTAATTGTAGGAGCAGATTCCATAGTTCTAAGTATCATAAGCAGACATAGCATATCTTAACATGGCGGATTAACAGTGTCATGCAAAGTAAATATGCACGATGGCATAACAGACCAAGCGTTTAAACTAGCCTATTACAAGGCGGTTTCATGCCCATAAGAACAATTGTTTCAAACAAGTCTTGCAGAAGGAAGAAGCTAAACCGGCTACCGGTTTATGAATCTTCATCGCGCTGGCTTGAAGGTTGTGGATCATCCTGCGCCGGGTCACCCTCCTGTTCTCTAACCAGTTGTTGGAAGTCATTGGTTGACCAATCGATCCCAGTTAAGGCTCAGAATACAGCTTCATCGCTTATAAGTGAGGAGGGCTCAACATCAGGAGCATAAGTATGCTTACGGATTGGCGGAATAAGATTCGGAGCGTTGCAACTTGGCGGATTAACTTTCTTGTTGTTGGCATCATAAATCGACTAATAATGTGTCACATCAGTTTCTTCAGCCAATTTGCTAGCCAATGGACGCATCTCCCTTGTTAAAGCTCTGAGGTCATCGTTATTAAAATATGACCCGTCCTCTTTTATGCTCAGATAGCCTTTTCCAAGATCGGCCGGGTCAAGATCAGAGATCCAGGCGTTGGCCTGAGTTAATGCGGTAAGAGAACCCACCCTGGCAGTTGATTTTTTCAGCTCCTCAATCTGAGCAGGCATCGCAGCTAGCCTTACCAACGTATCCTTGATCAAGGTTGGGGCCGGTTTATTATGAGAGGTTGTGCATATGACCTGTTGTACGTCAGTATATAGCTATTCTATAAATGCATAAGCAGATTTCAGGCTTTGACAGATGTCCGAGGCAAGATGAGTAACACGACTCCCTACATTGACAAAATATTGGTAAACCGACACTCTATTCGATAACACATGTTTAAGGTTTATGAAGACGATTACTTACCAAAGATAGCAGTAGTCATGGCATTTATTTGCCGCTTCAAGCCAGTCAATTCGTCCACGACCGGATTAAAGGCCGTTTCAGCGTCCTCAGCCCTCTTCAGCAGAGTGGTTTTCTCTGTATCCCAGCCTGCCCGCTCACTCTTAAAGTTCTCCTTCAGCTTTTCCATAGCTGCTAAAGCGTTGGTCAGCTCTTCTTTCGCCTTGGAAGTCTCGACTTGTTGAGTTTTAATATTTTCTTGAAGGTCGCCGACTTGGGTTTCTTTTTTCCTAAGCTCAGCCTGCAAGAGATATGCAATTTGTTAGTTGGCAGTATATATTTGAAGTCCCAAGCACATGACAAGTCATACACTTGGCACTTGGGGGCTAATGGCTATTGCTTCTTCTCCAAAATTATTACTATGTCCCAAGAACATGACAAGTCATATACTTGGCACTTGGGTACTAATGCATGTTTGTTCAAGTTAAATACTATGGATTTTTCTGCCATCAATCAGCTTGGTGGTTCATCGGTTTACAAAGATTTTCAAATGAATGTTGAGTCTTATAGTAAAAAGACCCGGTTCATCTTAAAAAGATAAATCGGCCCTTAGGGGCTACACAGGAAAAGTTGAAGTATTTTCTAACAGTCCCGGTTCATATCAGTATTATAAACCGGCCCTTGGGGACTACTGGAGTTGTTAGCCTAAACCGGTTATAAGGGAAGAGTAGTTATGCAGAAATCAGCATCGTTTACCTCATATCGCTCCTTCATCATGTTCAACAACCCGGCTTCATAATCACGACTGATGTATAGCCGGTTTGAAAACCCAGAGTGGATATCTTGGGTGCTGAGATGGGCATAACTCTCCGGATCCACCTTCCACTTGCCCTTATCTATAGCAGAAAATTCTTCCTTGGCACTATGTTTTATCATTAGTTGTATAGTTGACGCCAGTAATGACAACATCGTCCATTTTATCATCAGCAGCTTTGGTTGGGCTTGGCAGTTTATCGTCATGAGCCACCGGATCAATTTCCATTTGCTCAACAAAGGTTTCATGATCTTGTGCTGGTGACTCATCAAGGACGGCATCAGTATTTGGTTCAGACGGCTCTGGAGTCTTTTCCGGATCAGCTGTCGTGTTGTCCTCAGCCGGTTTATTCAACTTGGCCTTTTTGCTGGGTCGGGCTTTGGCTCTGGAATGAATGGATATAACGGTTAGTATATTAAGCAAGCGCAAGGTACAAAGGGTTAGTTTAATATGCTCACCCAGGAACAGTCTTAAGGGGTGGAAGCTGTGTCCCTGTTGACTCGCCAAAAGATGAATGAGATGTTCCCTGATAGTTTGAGTCAGACAGATTAAGAGGTTGTCGGAAATAACCTGCTTGGGGTAAGATGTGTTAGGAATAGGTGAAACCTCTAGGCAGCGTTTATGAACCGGCGTGTTCCGTAAACCGGACGAAGTAACCACCTGGCCACTATGCCGGGTTGTGCGGTGAGCTTCGTGCTACTGTTTCTTCAAAAGAAAGTTTGGATCCAGATAAGATAGAGGGTGTGAAAATCTTACTTTCCAGTTTGCTTGACGGGTTTTCTGTGTTGGCAGAGGATCTGAACCGGAGGAAAGAATAATTACCTCTACATCATCAGCCCGGCTAGCCTCAGCGTCATCCTGATAATGGTCATTGTCAATGAGGTGTATGAAAAAGGAACCAAGAGAATTAAGTTCTACCTCTGATTCCGGGTTATCAAGATCCTCATCAATGTTCAGCTTGGTGGACTCGGCGGTGTTCTTCTTGGCAGTCCTTTTGATGACCTTCGTCTTGGGGCGAGGCGTCTTGGCCGGTTTATCCTGAGTTTTCTTCTTCCAGAACAGATCATCAACCTATTTAAGATTGACAAAGGTTATAAGGAAGGGTTAGGAATATCGGGTTAGAACAAGAGTTATGCAATTCTTATAGCTGGCGGTTTATTTGAAACACAAAAGCGACTAAGCCCTATTTTGCTGGAGGCAACCACCGGTTCATCCAGTATCTTCTTGACAGCTTCAGTGATTTCAGCGTCAGTTAGCTGAATGTCAGTGTGCCGTTGAGGGTCTTTCAAATCCCTTGTGTACTCGCACATTAAACCGGGGCGACGGCTTAAAGGCAAAATGCCCCAAGATATCCAACAACGAACAAAATCAATGCATGTTAAACCATTAGCCACAAAGGCTCTGATCTTTGAAGTCAGCCTTTTGCATATTTGGCTCGTTCTTTTGCAGTCAGCCTTTTGGGAAATCGATGTGTATTGGTAAGTCAGTGAGCACGATAACCCCACAGAGGATTCCCGTCAGTTGGATATGTATCTTTGCAATAGAACCAAGTCTGGTTCCAATCCTTGGGGTGGCTGTGATGCTTCGCGTGAGGGAAGCTGACATCTTTCCTTTTCTGAATTGCCACTCCGCCAAGTTCAGTATTGGGCCCATCCGTGAATTCAGTATGGCGGTTTAAATAGAAGCAGTCTCTGAACATTTCAGCGATGGGTTCTTCTTGCAGATAAGCCTTGCAATACACTTGAAAATTACAAATATTGGACACAGAGTTAGGTCCAATGTCTTGAGGGTGGAGTTGGAAGCTAGCAAGCACATCACAGAAATTTTTTGATCCGGGACGGTTAATCCCGCGACCTAGATGATCAACGAACACAATCACTTCTCCATCCTTGGGCTCAGGAGGATTTTTCAGACCAGGGACCCTCCAGTGGATGACTTTCTTTTTTGCTAAAGCGCCAGTTGCGACGCACCCATTCAGTTGTTCTTCAGTAACCCGGGAGGGAACCTAGTTTCAAGCATAAAAAGACTTGGCCATTTATTTGACAACCTGAAGGAAGGTTTGTGCCAGTTTAAGATTCATGGTTGACAAGCATAAAGCGTTGCTGGTTAAGAGACAGAAAGTGTTAAAGCATCCAAAATTGTTAAACCGGAGGATGATGTTGTCAGAATTACAATGATAAGCGATTGGCGGATTAAGAGGGGACTAATGGTACTTGGCGTGTTATCATTTTCTAAAGTTAAATCGCCTACAATGGTATTGAAGGTACAGATCTGAAATAACTAAGTGGTGGAAAAACAGGTTTCACAAGTTGGCATTAGAATTTTGGATCTACCACGGGTCAAAAAATGAAAGTATATTTAGACCTAAGTATGGATACGAAAGCAGTAGATAAAGGTTCAGATTGGAGTTTCTGCTTAAAACAAGATGCATTGATGAAAAAAGAAGGACTGTGGCCATCGCTATACAGGTTGAATATTGAGGTTTGAGTCAAATAACTACCGCACAGTGACGAACACCGACGAACACCGATGAACATTCAAACCCTAAAGACAGATCTAGAGTGGAAGAAAGGGAAGCTTACTGATGCTGAGGGGACAGTGGAGAGGCGCCGTGATTTTCTAGTGCATTCAGGGTGATGCAGCGGCCGGAGTTGAGGTTGAAGATGAGGCTTGACGGCGGCGGCTGTGTTCGAAGCACTGGGGTAACGCGAGGAAGACGATGAGACAAAGAGGCACGGGGAGGAGGGGACGTGAAAATGACCCTGGCCCTATTTATAGAATGAATGGATAAGTGGCAGGCGTGGGAATCGAGGAGGTCGAAAAACGGATCTATAGATATGGAGACGCCTCGATTTTTGGAGATTCATTAAAGGAGATACACTAAAAGATTTGGGTTCTGTGTAAAGTTAATGGCGGATGACGTCACGACAGATTACCATGGTCTTTGAAGATGACGTCGCGACGGTTTACAAGGTTTTTGCGAAGGTGTTGAAGAAGGAATTTTCCTAAGTGCTGAAGGTTGACATGAACAAGTTCAAGTCAATCTGGGGCCTAATGTTGGGGATATAACTACTGAGTATAAACTGCCCAGGAGGGGCCGGGTTATGCTCATAGGGAGTTATTCATATTGAATCCCACGAAGGCAAGGAGTATGGCACTTTACGGAGGAGATTTAACAAGAAGGCCCAAGGACCAAAGGCGGATTAATGCCCATAGATGTAAACCGCCATAAGATGTATGACTTGTGTTGTAAGATAAGAAAGGGTAGAAACCGAACCGGACACATTTATGGGCCAGCCGGGATTCTGTAAACCGACGGGCGTCAACCTGTGTATATAAAGGGATGACCCGGTGACGGTTTAGGGACAAGAAACAAGAGATCGAGAGCCGGGTCAAGCGTATTCGCTCCCCGTTCATCGAAACCCTAGCAATACCAACTACAAACTAGACTAGGCTTTTACCTTCATCATAAGGGGCCGAACCAGTATAAACTCCCCGTGTCCTTTCTCCTATTTAACCCCTTTAAGCTAACCTCAATGCGATGGCTCCACGACTAAGTCCTCACACTAGGACATCTGCCGTGACGTTTCCACGACAACCTCTGTTCGACCTACGAAGTCCAGTAGTAACTTGATCCGAAGTTTCACGGTTATCATCATTAACTTCCTCTCGAGTTGATGTAGGCATCACGGGAACGGATTTCTCTGATGTTCTACCCTCCAATTTGAGAGAAGGTAGAATTACCTCATCAAGTTCTACTTTCCTCCCACTCACTTCTTTCGAGAGAAACTCGTTCTCTTGAAAGGATCCATTCCGGGCAACAAAGACCATGCCTTCGGATCTGTGGTAGAAGGTGTACCCAATGGTTTCCTTAGGGTACTCTATGAAGACGCATTTCTCCACTTTGGGTTGGAGCTTATCAGGCTGAAGCGTTTTGACATAAGCGTCCCATCCCCAAACATTTAGGAAATGACAGCTTAGGTTTCTTGCCAAACCACAATCCATACAGTGTCATCTCAACGGATTTAGACGGTGCCCTATTTAACATGAATGCGGCTGTCTCTAATGCATAACCCCAAAACGATAGTGGTAAATCGGTAGGAGACATCGTAGAATGCACCATATCCAATAAAGTATGGTTATGATGTTCAGATACACCATTATGCTGTGGTGTTCCAGGTGGTGTGAGTTGTGAAACAATTCCACATTATTTAAATGAAGTCCAAAGTCGCAACTCAAATATTCGCCTCCGTGATCAGGTCGTAGAAACTTTATTTTCTTGTTACACTTGTCGAAAACAGGGCTTTTGTCCAGGCCTGGCCAGCCCATTCATCCCGGTTCACTCACGAACTGGGACCCATGGGGGCATACGTCCCGGTTCGTGAGCCTAGGGGGCCGGCCGGGCCTTGTGGGGCATTGGTCCCGGTTCATGTGTCCCCTTTGGTCCCGGTTCCAGACATGAACCGGGACAAATGGGCCTTGCTCCTGGCCCACATCCATTGGTCCCGGTTCGTGGCTGGAACCGGGACCAAAGGGGGGCCTTTAGTCTCGGTTCCATCCATGAACCGGGACCAATGAGGTGCATATATATATACCCCCTCGCCTGCAAGCAGAGCACTCCACTACTCTATTTTTTCTGGCTGGCGAGGGGAGGGCTTTGTGGTGCTCTAGCTCACCTCCTATGCACATGAGGTGTTCGATGAAATGCACGAGCCACACTACTTAAACTTTCTCCTCTCCAAGCTCGACCTCCAAGCTCCATTTTCCTCAAGATTTGTCTAGGTTTAGCGGCCCGTCACATCCCGTCCCCGTCTTCACTGCCGTCGACCGCCCGCTCAAATCTCGTTGTCGGCACCACCGTGGTGAGCCTCTTGTTCTTATCTTCTTTCTAAAAGAAAAAAAATTCTTACTTGTATGATTTAGATCAATTGATACCTTGGTTGCGATTATGATTGCATTTTCTTACTTTTATTATTGTTTGTTACTCCCTCCATTCCTTTATATAAGGTGTATTTGTTTTTTGATAAAATTCCAGAATGTAATGTGCATTTATTACAATTCCTCATAATTCCCTTGTTATCCCTCTACAAAATGAGAAGTATCGCGTTCCTGATTGTCTGTATCTCTCCTCTTAGTAAAAGAAGGAAAGTATCTCTCTGTCGATTGCATGTATCTCATACTTTCCTGGACTAACTGATTTACTTACCACTAACCAATAAATTTTCCAAGGGTAATATCATCCTAACATGTCTATAATTCGGTGCCTTGGTTACCGTGACAAAAATAATACACATTGCATAGAGGAACGGAGGGAGTATTATATAGTGCGATGATTTTGGTATCCGCCTCCGTCAGCCCTCGTCCTGTATATGATTCAGATGTGGTATATATTATCTTTTATAACTATTTGGTTCATTTATTGTTTATGAAAATTATGCCGACCAACGTGACATAGATTTTTTATCTAGGTGGTATGTGAACCGGAAATTCCAACCAACCCTATTGTCAAGAGGTTAAATTTAGTTAAAGAAGAAAAAAATTACTTGAAGGAAAAAATAAAAAATGGAGGAGAAGATGATATTGGAGTTGCATGTTGCGGATGTCGCCGATGATCAGAAGATCAAGATGGATGCAATGCGCTTGAAGATTAGAAAAATAGAAAATATGACATTCATACCGAGGCTTGGTATCATTATGCCATTGGATGAATTGTTACCTTGGTTGCGATTATGATCGCATTTGTTGTTGCATTGAAATGTTTTACATGGTTTCAATGTATGGTTTAATTCGATGCTCTGGAGAGCTATATGTTGTTCAATGAGAACTATATATGTACTTTGATTTTAATGTGATGATGAACTTCTATTAATTTGGTCACTTATCTATTCATGATGTTCTATAATGGTTTTTGACACACGTAATTATATATAATGCACGCAGATGAACCGGCAATGGATGTACGGTGATAGACACACCTCCGAGCACATTAAGGGCGTGCATAATTTTCTTGAAGTGGTTGAGGCAGACAAGCAGAATGGTTTTATGTGTTGTCCATGCCCTATATGTGGGAATATGAAGTCTTTCTCTGGCCGGAAAATCCTTCACAACCACCTGCTTTATAAGGGTTTCATGCCACACTATAACGTTCGGACCAAGCACGGAGAAATAGGGGTTATGATGGAAGACGGTGAAGAAGAAGAGGATGATGACAAGTATGTGTCCCCTGAATACGGTGATGTTGCAATAGGGAAAGCTGAAGATCAAGTGGAACCAGACGATGTGCCTAATGATGATCTCCGCCAGGTCATTGTTGATGCAAAGAGACAGTGTGAAAGTGAAAAGGAGAAGCTGAAGTTCGATCGCATGTGAGAGGATCACAAAAAAGGGTTGTACCCCAATTGCGAAGATGGCAACACAAAGCTCGGTACCATGCTAGAATTGTTGCAGTGGAAGGCAGAGAATGGTGTGCCTGACAAAGGATTTGAGAAGCTACTGAAAATATGGAGGAGGAAACTTCCAAAGGATAACAAATTGCCCAACAGTATGTACGTAGCAAAGAAGGTCGTATGCCCTCTAGGATTGGAGGTGCAGAAGATACATGCATGCCCTAATGACTGCATCCTCTACCGCGGTGCGTACGAGGATTTGAACACATGCCCAGTATGCGGTGCATTATGGTATAAGATGAGACGAGATGACCCTGGTGATGTTGATGGCGAGCCCCCCAGGAAGAGGGTTCCTGCCAAGGTGATGTGGTATGCTCCTATAATACCATGGTTGAAACATTTGTTCAGAAACAAAGAGCATGCCAAGTTGATGCGGTGGCACAGAGAGGACTGTAAGAAAGACGGGAAGTTGAGAGCACCCGCTGATGGGTCGCAGTGGAGAAAAATCGAGAGAAATTACTGGGAGGAGTTTGTAGGTGATGCAAGGAACGTATGGTTTGGTTTAAGCGCGGATGGCATTAATCCTATTGGGGAGCAGAGCAGCAATCACAGCACTTGGCCCATGACTCTATGTATATATAACCTTCCTCCTTGGCTTTGCATGAAGCGGAAGTTCATTATGATGCCAGTTCTCATCCAAGGCCCTAAGCAACCCAGCAACGACATTGATGTGTACCTAAGGCCACTAGTTGTAGAAATTTTACAGTTGTGGCATGGAAACAGTGTACGTGTGTGGGACAAGCACAGACAGGAGGAATTTAACTTGCATGCGTTGCTATTTGTAACCATCAATGATTGGCCTGCTCTTAGTAACCTTTCAGGATAGACAAACAAGGGATACCACGCATGCACACACTATTTAGCTGACACCGAAAGTATATACTTGGACAAATGCAGGAAGAATGTGTACCTGGGGCATCGTCGATTTCTTCCAACCAACCATCAATGTCGAAAGAAAGACAAGCATTTCAACGTCGAGGCAGATCACCGAAAGAAGCCCGCCATGCGTACTGGTGATCACGTACTTGCTATGGTCAATGATTTACACGTAATCTTTGGAAAGGGTCCCGGTAGACTATCTGTTCCGAATGACGCTGAGGGACACACACCCATGTGGAAGAAGAAATCTATATTTTGGGACCTACCCACTGGAAAGACCTAGAGGTCCGCTCTTCAATCGATGTGATGCACGTGAGGAAGAACCTTTGCGTGAACCTGCTAGGCTTCTTGGGTGTGTATGGGAAGACAGAAGATACACCGGAGGCATGGGAGGACCTGCAATGTTTGCACGAAAAAGATGACATGCCTCCAAAGCAGTATGAAGGTCCTGCCAGCTACGCATGCTCAGTATGAAATGCCTGCTCAGTATGAAGGTCCCGTCTGGATTCTTGTCGAATATAAAGGGAATAATAAATATGCCAGAGAAAAAGTTCCAGAACCTAAAGTCTCATGACTGCCACGTGATTATGACGCAAGTGCTTCCGGTTGAATTGAGGGGGCTTCTACCGAAAAACATTCGACTATCCATTATGAAGCTATGTGCATTCCTCAGTGCAATCTCTCAGAAGGTGATTGATCCAGAAATCCTACCAAGGTTAAGGAGTGATGTGGCACGTTGTCTTTTCAGTTTCGAGCTGGTGTTCCCACCATCCTTCTTCAATATGTTCATCTAGTCGACGAGATTGTCGTTCTAGGCCTCGTATTTCTACACAATATGTTCCCCTTTGAGAGGTTCATGGGAGTCCTAAATAAATATGTCCGTAACCGCGCTAGGACAGAAGGAAGCATCTCCATGGGCCATCAAACAGTGGATGTCATTGGGTCTTGTGTTGACTTCATTCCTGGCCTTAAGAAGATTGGTCTCCCTCAATTGCGGTATGAGGGGAGACTAACTGGAAAAGGCACGCTAGGAGGGGACTCAATAATATGTATGGACGGGCATTCTTGGTCTCAAGCACACTACATAGTTCTACAGAACTCTACCTTGGTGACCCCGTATGTCGATGAACACAAGAACATTTTGCGCTCCAAACACCCGGAGCAGTGTGACGACTGGATTACATGTAAACACATCAGGACTTTCGACAGTTGGTTGGAAACACATCTCAGAGGTGACAGCACTATTTTTGATGAGCTGTACTCATTGTCCCGGGGACCATCTTCGACTGTATTGACTTACAAAGGATACGATATAAATGGCAATACATTTTACATGATCGCCCAAGATCAAAAGAGCACTAACCAAAACAGCGGTGTCTGCTTTGATGCAGCAACCAAGAGGGGAAAGGACACATATTATGGTAACACAATGGACATATGGGAACTTGACTATGGACATGATTTTAAGGTCCCTTTGTTTCAGTGCAAATGGGTCAATCTGTCAGGAGGCGGTGTACAGGTAGACCCATAGTATGGAATGACAACAGTGGATCTGAACAATCTTGGGTACACAAATGAACCATTCATCCTAGCCAATCATGTGGCACAGGTTTTCTATGTGAAGGACATGTCTACCAAACCGAGAAAAAGAAAAGATAAGGAAGCAAATACATCATACGATGAGCCAAAGCGCCACATAGTTCTTTCAGGAAAAAGAGACATCGTGGGATTGGAGGGCAAGACAGACATGTCTAAAGATCATGAAAAGTTTCATGCAATTCCTCCCTTCAAATCATGGCTGACCCAAGCACCTTGTTAAACGATGAAGATTATCCATGGTTACTGCGCAACATTCAAAGGACACAAGCGAAGAAAAAGTGAAGACTTTCTCTCCACAACTATTATGATGATGCCTTTGATCTATAATATCACCATAGTTACATGTGAAGAAATGAAACACCTTTTGTAATAGATTAGTTTTCGTTTGAAACCCTGATACTTCGAAAGAGATTGTCCATTTTGTACACGAAGTGCATCCAGTCTTTGTCGTTACCCTCTCAACTTTTTAGCACATGCTATGTGGGTGAAATGATGATACCATGCCAACTTTCAACCTTTTCATAGTTCATTTATAGTCCTTTTCAATTTCAGGGTCATATAGCTCAAAAAAATCAGTAAATGCATGAAAGAAAACAAATGAAGTCAGAAAGGGTTGAAAATTAATGATGTGGCTTTGAATGGTGCATTTTGAACACAGAAAATTTTTGGAGTTCAAATAAGTTGAAAAAATGAAATCCCATTGTAATAGATGAGTTTTCGTCCGAAACCCTGATACTTCGAAAGAGATTGTCCGTTTTGTACACGAAGTGAATCCAGTTTTTGCCGTAACCCTCTCAACTTTCTAGGACATGCTATGTGGGTGAAATGATGATACCATGCCAACTTTCAACCTTTTCATAGTTCATTTGTAGAGCTTTTCGCAGGTCATTTACCTCAAAAAAATCAGTAAGTGCATGAAAACTAACAAATGAAGTCAGAAAGGGTTGAAAATTGATGATGTGGCTTTGAATGGTGCATTTTGAACACACAAAAAGTCCGGAGTTCAAATAAGTTCAAAAAATGAAATACCTTCGTAGCAAATATGTTTTCGTCCGAAACCATGATACTTCGAAAGAGATTGTCCGTTTTGTACACGAAGTGCATCCAGTTTTTGCCGTAACCTTCTCAACTTTTTAGCACATGCTATGTGGGTGAAATAATCATACCATGCCAACTTTCAACCTTTTCAGATTTCATTTGTAGTGCTTTTCAATTTCAGGGTCATTTAGCTCAAAAAATTAGTAAATGCAAGAAAAATAACAATGAAGTCAGAAAGGGTTGAAAATTGATGATGTGGGTTTGAATGGTGCATTTTAAACACACACAAAAGTTTGGAGTTCCAATAAGTTAAAAAAATGAAATCCCTTTTATAACAGATGAGTTTTCGTCTGAAATCCTCATACTTCGAAAGAGATTGTTTGTTTTGTACATGAAGTGCATCCGGTTTTTGTCGTAGCCCTCTCAACTTTTTAGCAAATGTTATGTGGGTGAAATGATGATACCATGCCAATTTTCAACCTCTTCAGAGTTCATTTGAAGTGCTTTTCAATTTCAGGGTCATTTAGCTCAAAGAATGAACTAATATAAAAAAGAATGAACTAGAAAAGTTTTATGAAACTCTAATAGAAAAAATAATAAACTAAAAGAATGAACTAGAAAACTTTAACAAAACTCTAATAGAAAAAGAATGAACTAGAAAACTTTAATGAAACTCTAATAGCAAAAGGAATCAACAAAAAAGCTTTTATGAACCTCTTGTATTATTTAAACTAAAATTATATAAAATTTATGCAACTAAAATTATCATAGTATTTTCTGTTCAAAACGTTAAAAGCAAAAATAATTTTCATAAAGAACTTTTTCTACTAGAAACTTTAATAGAAAAAAGAATTATCATAAAGATTTTTTTAAACTAAAATAGCAAAATCTGTTTTTGAATATAATTATAAAACACAGTAATATTAAATAGCAGGAAAAAGAATCACTCAAAATTATATTTTTATAGTAAAGTTAATCACAAACTAGTGATTCACACAAATTTCAAAGAATTCAAATTTAAACTATTCAAATCTTATAATTTTTTCTATCTAAAAGCAAAAAGAATTAAAAAAATAAAGAAAAAACAAAACAAAATAAATAATGCAAAAAAACAAAAATACTAGAAAAAATTAAAAAAATGCCGCCTACTGGGCCACATGGCGTGCATACGACTAGAAACCCATCTATACATAGGCCAGGATGCAGGCCCGCAGGCCCAATAGGCCCAACATGGCAATGATAAGGGGAGGAAAGTACTACATGAATATTAGAGAGGAGGTCAGCACCTCTGCCTCAACACACCTTATAAACAGGTGTTGAGCTCTCTCAGCTAGCGAGGTGGGACTAAACTCCCACCACACCACCAATGTGCCACCCTTTCGTCCCGGTTGGAGACACCAACCGGGACCAATGCCCACATTTGGTCCCGGTTGGTGGCACCAACCGGGACGAATACTCACCTTTGGTCCTGGTTCGTGCCACCAATCAGGACCAAAGGTCTCTGCTTCCCGCCCTTTGGGCTGCTAAAAAGAGACCTTTGGTCCCG